>NC_091282.1:482558886-482877599 GCF_032444005.1 Ranitomeya imitator | reverse complement strand
TAATGATTTTTACTTGTTGAACGGGGTCACCAGAGGAGCGGGGTTTCAAAGCTAGAAACAATTTACAATTATTTTTGAAATTCAGGAACTTAGATCTATCCCAAGAAAACAAATCAGGAATTGGAATTCTAGGCTCTAACATCGGATTCTGAACCACAAAATCTTGAATGTTTTGTACCCTTGCAGTGAGATGATCCACACAAGAGGACAGACCTTGAATGTCCATATCTACACCTGTGTCCTGAACCACCCAGAGGTTAAGGGGAAAAGAAAGACAAACCACACTGCAGAGAAAAAAAAATGGTCTCAGAACTTCTCTTATCCCTCTATTGAGATGCATTAATACTTTGGGCTAGCTGTACTGTTATGGACCTGGTGGTTAGGAGCACCCGGAACGACCTGATGGTTAAACTCACACAGGACAAGCTCTGGGAAGTGGGAACTCTGCTGACCGCAACCCCTAATCCTAACACACAACTAGAAATAGCCGTGGAGCATACCTAACTCGGCCTAGATGCCTCTTCACAGCCTAAGAGCTAACTAGCCCTAGAGATAGAAAATAAAGCCTACCTTGCCTCAGAGAAATTCCCCAAAGGAAAAGGCAGCCCCCCACATATAATGACTGTGAGTTAAGATGAAGTCACAAACACAGAAATGAAACAAGTTTCAGCAAAGGGAGGCCAGACTTACTAAACAGACTGAGGATAGGAAAGGTATCTTTGCGGTCAGCACAAAAAACTACAAAAAGACCACGCAGAGTGTGCAAAAAGACCTCCGCACCGACTCACAGTGCGAAGGTGCCACTCTGCATCCCAGAGCTTCCAGCTAGCAAGGCAAAATCATGATAGCAAGCTGGACAAGAAAACAAAGAACAAATAATTAACTAGCAGGGACTTAGCTTCTGCTGGAGTAGAAAGGTCACCAGAAAGATCCAAGAGCGAACTGAACCAGTACAAGAACATTGACAGCTGGCATGGAGTAATGATCTGAGTGGAGTTAAATAGAGCAGCCAGCCAAAGAATAAACTCCGTCACCTGTGGAAGGAACCTCAGAAGCAGCAGCTCCACTCACAGCCACCAGAGGGAGTCCATGGACAGAATTCGCCGAAGTACCATTCATGACAACAGGAGGGAGTTCGATCACAGAATTCACAACAGCCCCCGCTGTGCTGCTGCTGAGAGTGCAGTGCTGTGCTGGCCTTTGGGGGTCCCAAGTGCCACAGGTACTTCTGCACAGAATTAGTCACTAATATTCTTTCTCAGCCCTGCAAGGTGTGTAGATTAATGTTGGCCAGTCACTTCACTCCGGACCGTGACAGTCTGAATTGTCTCCTAATATGTGACTTCAGTTTTATGGCATTTATTTATTTGTATTTTTTTAGGATACGCCACAATAATATATACTGCCACATGGTGCACTGTCTCCAGAAAGCGGCATTGCGCAATTTTACTGTCTGCTCCACCACACCAGCCACTGATTGTGCAGTTTTGAGTTGACAGATGTAATATCAGCCTGGCACATGGGCACAGATTGGAGTTTAGTGCCTATTAGTGATGAGCGAATATATTCATTACTCGAGATTTCCCGAGCATGCTCGGGGGTCCTCCGAGTATTTTTTAGTGCTCAGAGATTTAGTTTTCATCGCCGCAGCTGAATGATTTACATCTGTTAGCCAGCCTAAGTACATATGGGGGTTGCCTGGTTGCTAGGGAATCCCCACATGTAATCAAGCTGGCTAAATTAACAGATGTAAATCATTCAGCTGCGGCGATGAAAACTAAATCGGATTGTGGCCAGAGGTATACAAATCACATGCTTGTGCTGACATGACTGTCACCAGCAAGGGAGAATCCTAAAAGTGTGCAGTGCATTAGTTGTGAGAATTCAGAAGCTGTGATGTCAGGATTCAGCTCTGCAGGTTCCAGTATTCGTCACATTTACACTTCACTCATATGTGATTTTCATACTCATGGTCCTGTGACAACGAGCTTCTTTTCCCGCTTCTCTCAGTTTTTCACTGAATATTGAGAGCATTAGGGAGAGCGACTCTTGGGTACATGACTAAGTGTGCAAATCGCATATGTCCTGGAGGGCGGGGCGCCAAAATGAATTCTTGCCCCGTTTGCCAGACACCCTAGATACGCCCCTGTGCCCTAGTCTGGGTATGTGATGTCAAATTTCACTTGCAGTATAGAATGTATCACTTGGTGCCATTCTTCGATTCTGAAAAGACCATGTGGCAAGTGTTATGAAGAGGCCTTCATGAGTGAATATCACACCAGTCCTACTCATCGGCCTATGTTGTGGGGTGGCATAATGTGTGATAGCTGAACCCCTCTAGTCTTCATTCTAGGTAAGCTAAAAGCTTGACATTACATTGATTTGGCCATGGAACCAGTGGTAAGGTGTCCCAGGAGCCGTTTTTCAAAACCGCACAGAAGACCCCATGGTGATCCTGTCACTGTGAGCAGTTTGTGTGGTCTAAACATGCTACCATAGCTTACAGTATCTTCTGACTTTTGTCCCATAGAGCACACCTGAGATGTCATTGGTCGGCAATATTAAAAGGGGTTGCTTGCAATGGATCGGGATGGTTTGTGTGCCCAAGTGCATTTATTGTGGCAGAACATTATTTAGGCAAACTTTCTTTAAACAACCTAATTGATAGCATGCCAGGCATGTAAGTGTATTTATTATTTATTATTTTTCATACTTAATACTGATTTAATTAAAATATTTTTATCCTTTTGTTTCCATTTTTTCATCTTTTGCACATCATTAGCATGTCTATCGATCCTGTGGTTTTCATGATTCCACAGCTTTTCCTTCTTGATGTTGAAAGTTCAATTTTCAGGAGTGTATAATACTAATTCAAATATGAAAAATAAGTCAGCTCACCTGTCCTGGCTACTCCTCATCTGATCCCACATGGAAAAGAAAGAAGCCGGGCAACTGGTTCAGAAATGCAAACTTGGGGCATAATCCAGCTGGATTATTCCCCATGTGTATAGTACTAATGTTACACACCTGTCCCGGGTCTGAGCTCTCCTCCTTCTAGCCCAGTCCATTGAACTTTCTGGTACTCCACATCGGATTTTGCAGGTAGCCTGATTTGCTTCTATGTGATAAACTGCTTGGGCCTATTTAACCCCTTTCTGTCATATGACATACTATTCCATCCATGTGACCTGGGCCTTACTTCCCATGGATGGAATAGTACGTCATACGCGATCAGCCGCGCTCACAAGGGGAAGAGCGGCCGATCGCGGCTGGATGTCAGCTGATTATCACAGCTGGCACCCAGGACTAAGTGCCAGGAGCGGTCACAGACCGCTCCTGGCACTTTAATCCCTGGAACACTGAGATCAAACAAGATCGCAGCTTTCCGGTAGCACAGAGAAGCATCTTGCAGGGAGGGGGCACCTTGCATGCTTCCCTGAGACCCTCAGAACAATGTGATGTTATGGCGTTGTTCATAGGTTCTCTCTGCCTGCAGACGCCCGGATCCAAGATGGCTGTGGGGTCATTTTGGGGCCTGCAGGGAGGTGGCTTGTCAGTGCCTGCTGAGAGCAGGACCTGAGAAACCTCCTTCACTGCCTGTCAGATCACTGATATGACACAATATTGTCAGATAAGCGATCTGACTTTATACAGTGATGTCCCACCCTGGGACAATGTAAAAAAAAATATATATATATTAACTCATAAGTAAAGAAAAAAATATTGTTCCAATAAATACATTCTTTATGTAAATAAAAAATTAATAAATAAATGTACACCGTAAAAAAAAAAAAATTAGGCAAAAAAACCCCAATGCGTTATCATCATGCCGCCGAACAAAAGGTGGAATAGCACACGATCAAAAAGATGGATATAAATAAACATGGTACCGCTGAAAGCGGCATCTTGTACCTCAAAACACAAGCTGCCATACAGCATCATCAGCAAAAAATAAAAAACTTATAGCCCTCGGAATAAAGCGATGCAAAAATAATTATTTTTTACATAAAATAGTTTTTATTGTATAAAAGCGCCAAAACATAAAAAAAGATATAAATGAGGTATCACTATGATTGTACTAATCCAAAGAATAAAACTGCCCCACACAAAAGAAATTAATGAATTGCTCGTTTTTGTTCATTCTGTCTCCCAAAAATCGTGATAAAAAGTGAATAAAAAATGTCATGTGCCCAAAAATGGTAACAATAAAAACGTCATCTCGTCCCCCCAAAAAACAGGCCTAACATGAGTCAGTGGGCCAAAATATGGAAAAATTATAGCTCTCAAAATGTAGTGATGCAAAAACTATTTCTTGCAATAAAAAGCATCTTTTAGTGTGTGACAGCAGCCAAACATAAAAACCAGCTATAAAAGCCCACTATAAATAGTAACTCAAACCCCCATTTATCACCCCTTAGTTAGGGAAAAATAGTAAAATTAAAAAAATGTATTAATTTCCATTTTCCCATTAAGGTTAGGGTTAAGGTTAGGGCTAAAGTTAGGGTTATGGTTGGGGCTAAAGTTAGAGTTGGGGTTAGCATTTGGATTACGTTTGCGGTTGGGGTTAGAGTTGGGATTAGGGTTGGGATTAAGGTTAGGTGTGTGTCAGGGTTAGGGGTGTGGTTAGGGTTGGGATTAGGATTGGTGGGTGTCGGGGTTAGGGGTGTGTTGGGGTTAGCGGTGTGGTTAGGGCTGTGGTTAGAGTTAGGAATAGGGTTATGGGTGTGTTAAGGTTAGGGTTGGAGTTAGAATTGGGGTTTTTTCACTGTTTAGGCACATCAGGGGCTCCCCAAACGCAACATCGCATCCAATCTCAATTCCAGCCAATTCTGCATTGAAAAAGTATAATGGTGCCCCTTCCCTTCCGAGCTCTGCTGTGCACCCAAACAGTGGTTTACCCCCACATATGGGGTATCAGCATACTCAAGACAAATTAGAAAACACAGTTTGCTGTCCAATTTCTCTTGTTACCCTTGGGAAAAAAAATTTGTGGGCTAAAAACTCATTTCTGTGGGAAAAAATGATTTTCTATTTTCACGGCTCTGTGTTATAAACTTTAGTAAAACACTTGTTGGTTCAAAGTTCTCACAACAAATCTAGATAAGTTCCTGGGTGGGTCTAGTTTCCAAAATGCGGTCACTTGTGGGGAGTTTCTACTGTTTAGGCACATCAGTGGCTCTGCAAATGCAACATGATGCCCACAGACCATTCCATCAAAGTCTGCATTACAAAACGCCACTACTTCCCTTCCGAGCCCTGACGTGTGCCCAAACAGTAGTTTTCTCTCACATATGGGGTATCAGCTTATTGAGAACAAATTGCTCAACAATTTGTTCTGAATAATTTGGAAAAAAAAATTGGGGGGCTAAAAATCATTTTTGTGCAAAAAAATGATTTTTTATTTTCATGGCTCTGCTTTATAAACTTTAGTAAAACACTTGGGGTTCAAAGTTCTCACAACACATCTAGATAAGTTCCTTGGGGGGTCTAGTTTCCAATATGGGATTACTTGTGGGGGGTTTCTACTCTTTAGGTACATCAGGGGCTCTGCAAACGCAACGTGACTCCCGCAGACCATTCCATCAAAGTCTGCATTCCAAAACGGCGCTCCTTCCCTTCCGAGCTCTGCCATGTGCCAAAATGGTGGTCCCCCCCCACATATGGGGTATCAGCGTACTCAGGACAAATTGCACAACAACTTTTGTGGTCCAATGCCTCCTGTTACCCTTGGGAAAATAAAAATTGGAGGTGAAAAGTCACTTTTGTGAAAAAAATATGATGTTTTATTTTTACGGCTCTACATTATAAACTTCTGTGAAGCACTTGGGGGTTCAAAGTGCTCACCACACATCTAGATAAGTTCCTTATGGGGTCTACTTTCCAAAATGGTGTCACTTGTGGGGGCTTTCTACTGTTTAGGCACATCAGGGGCTCTCCAAACGCGACATGTTGTCCGATCTCAATTTTGCATTGAAAAGTCAAACAGCGCTCCTTCCATTCCGAGCTCTGCCATGCACCCAAACAGTGGTTTACTGATACATATGGTGTATTGGCGTACTCAGGACTAATTGTACAACAACTTTAGGGGTCCAATTTCTCCTGTTACCCTTAGTAAAATAAAACAAATTGTATCTGAAGTAAAATTTTTGTGAAAAAAAGTTAAATGTTCTTTTTTTTAACCATTCCAAAGATTCCTGTGAATTCAGGTGCGAAGGGTTAATAAACTTCTTGAATGTGGTTTTGAGCACCTTGAGGGGTGCAGTTTTTAGAATTGTGTCAATTTTGGGTATTTTCAATCATATAGACCCCTCAAAGCGACTTCAAATGTGATGTCATCCTTAACAAAAAATGGTGTTGTAAAAATGAGAAATCGCTTGTCAACGTTTAACTCTTATAATTTCCAAAAAAAAAAAATTTGGTTCTAAAATTGTGCTGATGTAAAGTAGAAATGTGGGAAATGTTACTTATTAAGTATTTTGTGTGACATATCTCTGTGATTTAAGGGCATGAAAATTCAAAGTTCGAAAATTGAAAAATTTTCAAAACTTTCGCCAAATTTCTGTTTTTAGACAGACACAAGATAGACACAAGTCATATCAAAGAAGTATTACCACTATCATGAAGTAAAATATGTCCTGAGAAAACTTTGTCAGAATGACCAGGATCCATGTAAGATTTCCAGAGTTATTACCTCATAAAGGGACAGTGGTCAGAATTGTAAAAATGGCCCCGGTCATTAAAATGCAAACCACCCTTGGGGGTTAAGGGGTTAAGGGTTTCTAAGATACACATCCAGGCATTTTTATTGAATCTGAGACTAGACTTGCAGTTTGTGTATGAACAGCAACCTGACTAAAGGCTGCAGGTCGTCTTCTGTAGACCAGCAGCTTATAATGCCTCTATCTACTTGTCTCCAGGTTCCTGTGACTCTGGAGCTGTGTTGGCTACCCATCCCTGGGTCTTTTGGACTTCTTCTCTGAGTCCATATGCATTTATTAGAACAACTTCCTGGCTGTGTATGGCTTCTTAGGTTGCTGACTCTCCAATTACTCTGAAGTGTTATTTGTTACTTGTCTGCGATTTCAAGCATTGCACTACCTGCTTGTGGTTACCTAAAATCCTCCGCCTGCCTGCGGTTTCCAAACTTCCTCTTCTCCCAACGGTTGCCTGCCCTCTGCCTGCCTGCATTTTTTTGCACTCCACTTGCTTACCTGTGGTTTCCTGAAGTTCTTTGTCTGCCTGCGATTTCCTGCACTTCACCTGTCTGCATATGGTTTTCAGTCCCTGAACCCACCAACCTGCTACACTGTTGCCCGTGGCCTACGTGCCGACCTTAACCTTGGGCTTCAAGGATCTGCTTAGAGGATCTACCTCACCTGGTGAGTCTAACAACTAACTTTTACATTACTCCTAAAGCAGATGACCTATTTGTTATGTTGGTGTCAAATTATTGAAAGATACAAGGGCCATTAAACTATGTGTTAAAACATCAAATAGTAGTTGAGCATGCTGTGTTAACCTTGTTACAGCATGCCCTAATGACAGACACATTTCATAGCTGTATGTTTTCAGTATTAAGCAAATACGTTTATAGACACCATAAAGATCTACTGAGATGTGACAGCTCATTTTGTAACCTGTTCAAATAAACATTATGACTACCTACAGGTCTGCAAACAGTTTTGTCTTAGTCCACATGTGGTCCTTAGCACGAAGCGTGAATACAGTATTGTTTGTACACATGTGAACTTTTTAGATACGGTATTCTAAAGTCAGAATTACTAAATTAGGAAACCACTTTCTTTTCAATTGAACGATAACCCAAAATTGTCAGTGGGTTTCCTATTGTTGACTGAATAGTGGGAAGCGGATTGTTGAGGTTGAGGCATCTCTTAGAAGCCTGGAATAAGAAAAAATGTAGCAAAGGTGAAGAAAAGAATAGTTTATTCACGAAAAATGAGAGTCCTATATGGTAAATTACGTAATGTGTACCTTTTTTTTACTAGAATGGAATGTGTAGAATCTCTGATTTACAAAGCATATTACAGAATGAATAGGCAATGATACAATTAATATATTTTATATATTATCTGTCAGTTTATGCAAGGCCTGATTTAAACAGTCAAAGTCTATTCTGGCAATTTGAATGGACAGCATTAGCACCAAACAATTTTGTAAAAAATAATTTTGATTTGTTAAACGAAAAGGCAATTTTAGTTTTTTACTCTGGATTTTTTGTTGTTGTGGATGGAGCTCTGTAGTGGGTGTGACCATCTTCAGCACCATTAAACTTACTGTAATCTGAGGCATGAAGTGGTGTAAATTATAGCAGAAATGTATGCCAGCTTAAAAAGAACCTGACATCATAAAATCGGCTATTGTTATGACAGCCTGCATTTGCTTCCAATTAAATGATAATGGTGCTGTTTGCAGTTAATCTGTCCAATTTGCCATTTTGCACAGTTATAAAATGAAACTTAGCCTCCTTTTCAGGAAAACCTTTACCTTGAGTCATCTGTGTGGTGCAACATGCTGGCCAGTGGCCAATTCACCAAGTCATCATTGAATACACGACCATTTTAAGCTCATTGATCGCTCCACAGTCAGGTGACGTCAGAGAAGATGGTGTTGAAATCCCTTACATGCCAAGTCATATCCATGGGTAGAAGTGGTGCGCTTTGGACTGTGGGCAGTAAGCTTGTTGAGGCTGAGCTGTATACACCTCGGGCCACTGTGTACAACAGAGGAGTTCTGGACCCGGAACCTAAAAGAGCATGTGCAATATTTCAGACATCTGCTCTGATGTCCCCAGGCTGTGGAGTGATCAATCAAAAGAATGGGCGTGTTTCTTAGGATAACCCAGTGACTTGGCCGGGATGTTGTACTGCCCTCATGACTTACCATTTTTTTAAAGGGATTGTCTTCTGGGACAACCCCAGCCTAATTATTTCAGAACCCCATGCAAAATAAAAACTGTGCATACTCGCCTAATACTGTAGTGCCATTTCAGTGATGTCAGGGGGTTGTTCATGTTATGTGACATTACATTGCTATGTCTTGTGCCTGATGCAGGCAATGAGAGGATGCTGTTTGATCGCAGTCCATCAATAGGCCATCAGGGTTAATATCTGGGCTAGGAAAAAATGATGAAGGCTAGAGCAAGCAAATGACACAACAATGTCATGTCACTCTCTGGGAACAGTGGGGCCAATATTGCTGTGTCACTCTTGCAGGTGGCACACGTTGTTCATGGACCCACTGTGCCACGGAGTCAGGCTTACCTAGGATGGGTGTAGTTAAGTGGCTACCTGATTTTCACTGAAGCTCCTGATGGTGAGTCAGGTTTGAGCTGCAGGTAGCCGCCAGTTACCACTCCTAGGCAGTCCCCAGTATTGCAGCTGCTGACTCCAAATGGCAAGGTACGCTGACACAGACTGGATTCAAAGTCATAGGCAAGGCTGGATTTGGAGCCTGTTCAGACAGATGCTGCTTCGGGATTCGTGTACTGCTGGAGTGGCTTTAGATTCAGCGTCCGCTTCTGCGGCTCTAGAGTATAGGTAGTGCCAGAGCGGCTTCTGGGTTCAAGTACCACTGGAGCAGCTTCAGTGTAATGTACACACGATCCAAGAATACTTGGACAGAATCAGGATAAAAAGCTAACTACAATGGTTTAGGACAGGGGACTTGGCAGCATATAGTTGCAGACACCAAAGTTGTAGGGAAACTACAGAGCTTCCTCAGGCACCTCCGTACTTGAGATGGTGGCTTTTAAGCAAGATGCTTCCCAGCTATTAGTTGGGGGCATTTTCACAGTGCGTGATGTGCCCATTTAAGAACAGGGTAGTGCATACGCGCACCAGATGCGCGACTGGGAAGCCTGTGTGGCGTGCACATGAATCAGGGAGGTGGAAGGAGGAGACGGGAGCTCGCCGTGCCAAGGTGGTGAATATGTTGGCGTGACTGTATGGAAGGGAAAGGGTACCATGCATGGGCGCCAGCATTAGTGTTGTTTGCAGGAATGGTGCTGATATGGGAGGTTGGCATAGACTGTTTTATATGGAACTCTAAAAGTAATTAAGTTCGGATTGAACAGTAGTGGACAAAGGGTGTGCAACCCAATATTAAGCTGAGGGTGACAACAATTTTGATAGGCCCATTTTTGGGGTTTTGTGTGAAGTTATGTTCAATTTGCCTTTTTTTCTGTGTTTCTTTCTGTTGTTCTAATGCACATAAAGGAAATAAACATGTATATAGCAAAACGTGTAATTACTAGTGATGAGCGAATATACTCATTACTCGAGATTTCCTGAGCATGCTCGGGTGTCCTCCGAGTATTTTTTTAGTGCTCGGAGATTTAGTTTTTATTGCCGCAGCTGAATGATTTACATCTGTTAGCCAGCATAAGTACATGTGGGGATTCCCTAGCAACTAGGCAACCCCCACATGCACTTATGTTGGCTAACAGATGTAAATCATTCAGCTGCGGCAATAAAAACTAAATCTCCGAGCACTAAAAAATACTCGGAGGACACCCGAGCGTGCTCGGGAAATCTTGAGTAACAATTATATTCGCTCATCACTAATAATTACAATAATTTTCTGAGAGAAATAGCATGACTGTATATATATATATATATATATATGTATATATATATATATATATATATTGTGCTAAAAAGTTTACATACCCTGGCTGAAAATGAATGATGACACCAAAACTTTTTTTCACTCATTGTTAGTGGTGGGGTCAAACCATTTATTATCAAGATACTGTGTTTTCTCTTTTTAAATCAAAATGACAACCCAAAGCATCGAAATGACTCTGATCAAAAGTTCACATACCCCATTTCTTAAAACCCTATATTGCCCCCTCTAACATCAATAACAGCATGAAGTCTTTGTGGTATGTTATGATCTGGTGATTAAGGAGCGACATGCATCTAGCTCTGAGTAGGTGGCAACTATACTGACCGCAGTCCCTAAGCTCAACACAACACTAGAAGCAGCCGTGGAATGCTCCTAACTCTGCCTAGGCATCTCGTCACAGCCTAAGAGCTAACTATCCCTAAAGATAGAAGCAGGAAAACTATCTTGCCTCAGAGAAAATCCCCAAAGGATAGATTAGCCCCCCACAAATAATGACTGTGAGAGGAGAAGGAAATGACATGCGTAGTATGAAACAAGAATTAGCACAGGAGGCCACTTCTAGCTAGATAGAAAATAGTACAGGACAGAACGCTGTGCGGTCAGTAATAAAAACTAGAAAAGTCCACCGCAGAGAAATGCAAAAATCTCCACACCTGACTAAAGGTGTGGAGGGCAAACTCTGCTGCCCAGAGCTTCCAGCTTAGCTGAATAGATCCATACTGAAAAGCTGGACAAATGAACAAAAACAAAGAAAGTGCTGAACAACAAGTCCACAACAAAAGGACAAGCAAGGACTTAGCTTTGATGAACTGGTCAGAGTGTCAGGAAAGTCCTAAGAGCAATGACTCCAGGCAGGAACAATTGACAACTGGCATTGAATGAGGGATAAGGCCAGACTAATATAGCCGAGCCAGAAAGACGATCAGTGAAAACAGCTGCTGAAGCTAAATCCAAGAAGCAGCCACACCACTCAAAACCACAGGAGGGAGCCAAAGAGCAGAACTCACAAAAATGCCACTAACAACCACCGGAGGGAGCCCAAGAGCGGAATTCACAACAGTACCCCCCCCTCAAGGAGGGGTCACCGAACCCTCACCAGAGCCCCCAGGCCGATCAGGATGAGCCAAATGAAAAGCACGAACCAAATCAGCGGCATGAACATCGGAGGCAACAACCCAAGAATTATCATCCTGGCCATAACCCTTCCACTTGACAAGATACTGAAGCTTCCGCCTCGAAAAACGAGAATCCAAAATTTTCTCAACCACATATTCCAACTCCCCCTCCACCAACACCGGGGCAGGAGGATCAACAGATGGAACAACGGGCACCACATATCTCCGCAACAAAGATCTATGGAAAACATTGTGGATGGCAAAAGAGGCTGGAAGGGCCAAACGAAAAGACACAGGATTGATAATCTCAGAAATCTTATAAGGACCAATAAACCGAGGCTTGAACTTGGGGGAAGAAACCTTCATAGGAACATGACGAGAGGACAACCAAACCAAATCCCCCACACGAAGCCGTGGACCAACACACCGACGGCGGTTAGCAAAACGCTGAGCCTTTTCCTGGGACAACGTCAAATTGTGTACCACATGAGTCCAAATCTGCTGTAACCTGTCCATCACGGAATCAACACCAGGACAATCTGAAGGCTCAACCTGCCCTGAAGAAAAACGAGGATGGAAACCAAAATTACAAAAGAAAGGCGAAACCAAAGTAGCCGAACTGGCCCGATTATTAAGGGCAAACTCGGCCAACGGCAAGAAAGTCACCCAATCATCCTGATCAGCAGACACAAAGCATCTCAAATAGGTTTCCAAGGTCTGATTAGTTCGCCCAGTTTGGCCATTGGTCTGAGGATGGAACGCCGAAGAAAAAGACAAATCAATACGCATCCTAGCACAAAAGGCCCGCCAAAACCTGGAAACAAACTGGAAACCTCTGTCAGACACAATATTCTCCGGAATGCCATGCAAACTAACCACATGCTGAAAAAACAATGGAACCAAATCAGAGGAGGAAGGCAATTTAGGCAAAGGTACCAAATGGACCATTTTAGAGGACCGATCACAAACCACCCAGATAACAGACATCCTCTGGGACACAGGAAGATCCGAAATAAAATCCATGGAAATATGCGTCCAAGGCCTCTCCGGGACGGGCAAAAGCAAAAGCAACCCACTAGCGCGGGAACAGCAAGGCTTGGCTCGGGCACAAGTCCCACAGGACTGCACAAAAGCACGGATATCGCGCGACAAGGAAGGCCACCAAAAGGACCTAGCAACCAAATCTCTGGTACCAAAAATCCCAGGATGACCAGCCAACACTGAACAATGGACCTCAGAAATCACCTTACTCGTCCATCTATCAGGAACAAACAGCTTCCCCACAGGACAGCGGTCAGGCCTATCAGCCTGAAATTCCTGAAGCACCCGCCGCAAATCAGGGGAGATGGCAGAAAGAATCACCCCTTCCTTAAGAATGCCAACCGGCTCAAGGACTCCAGGAGAATCCGGCAAAAAACTCCTAGAGAGGGCATCCGCCTTAAGATTCTTAGATCCTGGAAGATACAAGACCACAAAATCAAAATGGGAGAAAAACAGGGACCACCGAGCCTGTATAGGGTTCAGCCACTTGGCCGACTCAAGGTAAATCAAATTCTTATGATCGGTCAAGACCACAATGCGGTGCTTGGCTCCCTCAAGCCAATGTCGCCACTCCTCAAATGCCCACTTCATAGCCAACAACTCCAGATTGCCGACATCATAATTGCGTTCCGCAGGCGAAAACTTTCGGGAAAAGAAAGCACATGGCTTCATCAAGGAAACAACAGAATTCCTCTGTGACAAAACGGCCCCTGCCCCAATCTCAGAAGCGTCAACCTTAACCTGAAAAGGAAGAGAAACATCCGGTTGACGCAACACAGGGGCAGAAGTAAATCGGTGTTTAAGCTCCTGTAAGGCCTCAACAGCCTCAGAGGACCAATTAGTCACATCAGCGCCTTTCTTCGTCAAATCGGTCAGGGGTTTAACCACACTAGAGAAGTTGGCAATGAAACAGCGATAAAAATTAGCAAAGCCCAAAAATTTCTGAAGGCTCTTCACAGATGTGGGTTGAATCCAGTCATGAATGGCTTGGACCTTAACAGGATCCATTTCTATAGACGAAGGAGAGAAAATAAACCCCAAAAAAGAGACCTTCTGAACTCCAAATAGGCACTTAGACCCCTTCACAAATAGAGCATTATCACGAAGGATTTGGAATACCATCCTGACCTGCTTCACATGAGACTCCCAATCATCGGAAAAAATCAAAATATCATCCAAATACACAATCAAGAATTTGTCAAGATAATTGAGGAAAATATCATGCATGAAAGACTGGAACACAGATGGAGCATTAGAGAGCCCAAATGGCATCACAAGGTATTCAAAATGGCCTACGGGCGTATTAAATGCAGTCTTCCATTCGTCACCCTGTTTAATATGAACAAAATTATATGCCCCTCGAAGGTCAATCTTGGTAAACCAACTAGCCCCCTTAATCCTAGCAAACAAATCAGAGAGCAAAGGTAAAGGGTATTGGAATTTGACCGTGATCTTATTAAGAAGGCGATAATCAATACAGGGTCTTAAGGAGCCATCCTTCTTGGCAACAAAAAAGAATCCCGCTCCCAATGGTGACGAAGACGGCCGAATATGCCCCTTCTCTAAAGACTCCTTAACATAGCTCCGCATGGCAGCATGCTCTGGCACAGACAGGTTGAATAGTCGGCCCTTAGGAAACTTACAGCCAGGAATCAATTCAATAGCACAATCACAGTCCCTATGTGGAGGAAGGGAACTGGACTTGGGCTCATCGAATACATCCTGGAAATCTAACAAAAATTCAGGAACATCAGAAGAGGGGGAAGAGGAAATTGACATCAAAGGAAGGTCACTATGTACCCCTTGACAACCCCAACTAGTCACAGACATTGATTTCCAATCCAGCACTGGATTGTGTACTTGTAACCATGGAAAACCCAGTACAACAACATCATGTCAGAAAACGGCAATCTTCCTGATGTGCAGGAGCCGTGCACATAGTCATCGGCGTCCAGTACTGAGGTTTATTCTTGGCCAATGGTGTAGCATCAATACCCCTCAAGGGTATGGGACTCTGCAAAGGCTGCAAAGAAAAACCACAGCGCCTAGCGAATTCTAAGTCCATTAAGTTCAGAGCAGCGCCTGAATCCACAAATGCCATGACAGAAAAAGATGACAATGAGCAAATCAGGGTCACAGACAGGAGAAACTTAGGCTGCACAGTACTAATGGTAACAGATCTAGCGACCCTCTTAATACGCTTAGGGCAATCAGAAATAGTATGAGCAGAATCACCACAGTAAAAACACAGCCAATTCTGACATCTGTATCCCCTCTGTTCCGCTCTAGTCAAAATCCTATCACATTGCATGGGCTCAGGACTTTGCTCAGAGGACACTGCCATATGGTGCACCACTTTGCGTTCGCGCAGGTGCCGATCAATCTGAATGGCCAGAGACATAGATTCGCTCAAACCAACAGGCGTGGGAAACCCCACCATAACATCTTTAAGGGCTTCAGAAAGACCCTTTCTGAAAATTGCTGCCAGAGCCTCCTCATTCCATTTAGTGAGCACAGACCATTTTCTAAATTTCTGGCAGTATAATTCTGCCGCTTCCTGACCCTGACACAAGGCCAACAGTGTTTTCTCAGCATGCTCTACAGAGTTAGGTTTGTCATACAATAATCCGAGCGATTGAAAAAATGCATCTACATTAAGCAATGCCGGATTCCCTGGCTCAAGTGAGAATGCCCAGTCCTGAGGGTCGCCACGCAGAAGAGAAATAACTATCTTTACTTGCTGAATGGGGTCACCAGAGGAACGGGGTTTCAGAGCAAAAAACAATTTGCAATTATTTTTAAAGTTCAAAAACTTAGATCTATCCCCGTAAAACAAATCCGGAGTAGGAATTCTAGGCTCTAAGGCCGGAGTCTGAACCACATAATCTTGATACTCTGTACTCTTGCAGCAAGCTGATCCACACGAGAAAACAAACCCTGAACATCCTTGCCTGCATCCAAATCCCGAATCACCCAGAGATCAAGAGGAAGGAAAAAGACAAAACAAACTAAAGAAAAAAAAATGGCTCAGAACTCTTTTTCTCTTCCTTCTTTTGAGAGGCATTCAGCTCATTTTTGGCCAGTTGTACTGTTATGATCTGGTGATTAAGGAGCGACATGCGTCTAGCTCTGAGCAGGTGGCAACTATAATGACCGCAGTCCCTAAGCTCAACACAACACTAGAAGCAGCCGTGGAATGCTCCTAACTCTGCCTAGGCATCTCATCACAGCCTAAGAGCTAACTACCCCTAAAGATAGAAGCAGGAAAACTATCTTGCCTCAGAGAAAATCCCCAAAGGATAGATTAGCCCCCCACAAATAATGACGGTGAGAGGAGAAGGAAATGACATACGTAGTATGAAACAAGATTTAGCACAGGAGGCCACTTCTAGCTAGATAGAAAATAGTACAGGACAGAACGCTGTGCGGTCAGTAATCAAAACTAGAAAAAGTCCACCGCAGAGAAATGCAAAAATCTCCACACCTGACTAAAGGTGTGGAGGGCAAACTCTGCTGCCCAGAGCTTCCAGCTTAGCTGAATAGATCCATATTGAAAAGCTGGACAAATGAACAAAAACAAAGAAAGTGCTGAACAACAAGTTCACAACAAGAGAACCGCAAAAGGACAAGCAAGGACTTAGCTTTGATGAACTGGTCAGAGTGTCAGGAAAGTCCTAAGAGCAATGACTCCAGGCAGGAACAATTGACAACTGGCATTGAATGAGGGATAAGGCCAGACTAATATAGCCGAGCCAGAAAGACGATCAGTGAAAACAGCTGCTGAAGCTAAATCCAAGAAGCAGCCACACCACTCAAAACCACAGGAGGGAGCCAAAGAGCAGAACTCACAAAAATGCCACTAACAACCACCGGATGGAGCCCAAGAGCGGAATTCACAACAGTGGTAGTTGTGGATGAGATTCTTTATTTTTTCAAATGGTAAAGCTGCCCACTCTTGTTGGCAAAAAGCCTCCAGTTACTGTAAATTCCTGGGTTGTGTAGCAAGAACTGCGCTCTTGAGATCTCCCTAGAGTGGCTCAATGGTATTAAGGTCAGGAGATTGAAATGGTCACTTCAGAACCTTCACTTTCTTCTGCTGTAGCCAATGACAAGTCAACTTGGTCTTGTGCGTTGGATCGTTGTCATGTTGGAAAGTCCAAGTACGTCCCATGTGCAGCTTCCGGGCTGATGAGTGCAAATTTGCCTCCAGTATTTGCTGACATCGTGCTGTATTCATCTTTCTCTCAATTTTGACTAAGATTCCTGTGCCTTTGTAGCTCACACATCCCAAAAACATCCGCGATCCACCTCCGTGCTTTACTGTAGGAATGGTGTTCCTTTCATCATTAGCATTGTTGACCTCTCTCCAAATGTAAAGTTTATGGTTGTGCCAAAAATTTCAATTTTGGTCTCATCACTCCAAATTACCTTGTTCCAGAGGTATTGAGGCTTGTCTCTGTGCTGTTTTGCATATTGTAGGTGAGATACTTTGTGGCATTTGTGCAGTACTAGCTTTCTTTTGGCAACTCGACCATGCAGCTCATTTTTCTTCAAGTGCCTCCTTATTGTGAATCTTGAAACAGCCACATTGCTAGTTTTCAGAGAGTCCTATATTTCAGCTGATGTTATTTGTGGGTTTTTCTTTGCATCCCGAACAATTTTCCTGGCAGTTGTGGACAACATTTTTGTTGGTCTACTTGACAGGGGTTTTGTTTTTACAGAGCACCTGATTTTCCATTTGTTAATCACAGTTTGAATGCTGCTGACTGGCATTATCAATTTCTTGGATATCTTTTTGTATCCCTTTCCTGTTTTATATGGTTCATTTACCTTTTCCCATAGATCCGATGTCAATTGTTTTGCTTTTCCCATGACTCACAATCCAGAAACGACAGTGGCTGGATGAAAGATGCAAGAGTCTGTCTTGATCCCAGAAACTCACTCTAATTATAATCAGTGTGTGTGCATAAAAGCTAACAGGTCACAGGTGAGGATTTTACCTTTATTGGCCATTCAATCCCATTTGTGTCAACTTCTGTGCATGTTATCAGGCCAAAATGTTAAAGGGGGGCAATACACGAAATTAAGAAATGATGTATGTGTATTTTTGATCAGGGTCATTTGGATGCTTTGGGGTTTTCATTATGATTTAAAAATAGAAAACACAGTAGTTTAACAATAAATGGCGTCACCCAACCACTAACCATGAGTGGAGAAAAAGTTTTGGTGTTATCATTCATATGATCTGAAAAAAGGACAAGAAAGAAAAATTACGCCAGGGTATGTAAACTTTTGAGCACAACTGTGTGTGTATATATATATATATATATATATATATACAGTGGGGCAAAAAAGTATTTAGTCAGTCAGCAATAGTGCAAGTTCCACCACTTAAAAAGATGAGAGGCGTCTGTAATTTACATCATAGGTAGACCTCAACTATGGGAGACAAACTGAGAAAAAAAAATCCAGAAAATCACATTGTCTGTTTTTTTAACATTTTATTTGCATATTATGGTGGAAAATAAGTATTTGGTCAGAAACAAACAATCAATATTTCTGGCTCTCACAGACCTGTAACTTCTTCTTTAAGAGTCTCCTCTTTCCTCCACTCATTACCTGTAGTAATGGCACCTGTTTAAACTTGTTATCAGTATAAAAAGACACCTGTGCACACCCTCAAATAGTCTGACTCCAAACTCCACTATGGTGAAGACCAAAGAGCTGTCAAAGGACACCAGAAACAAAATTGTAGCCCTGCACCAGGCTGGGAAGACTGAATCTGCAATAGCCAACCAGCTTGGAGTGAAGAAATCAACAGTGGGAGCAATAATTAGAAAATGGAAGACATACAAGACCACTGATAATCTCCCTCGATCTGGGGCTCCACGCAAAATCCCACCCCGTGGGGTCAGAATGATCACAAGAACGGTGAGCAAAAATCCCAGAACCACGCGGGGGGACCTAGTGAATGAACTGCAGAGAGCTGGGACCAATGTAACAAGGCCTACCATAAGTAACACACTACGCCACCATGGACTCAGATCCTGCAGTGCCAGACGTGTCCCACTGCTTAAGCCAGTACATGTCCGGGCCCGTCTGAAGTTTGCTAGAGAGCATTTGGATGATCCAGAGGAGTTTTGGGAGAATGTCCTATGGTCTGATGAAACCAAACTGGAACTGGATTGTGAGCCCAATCGGGGACAGTGATGGTAATGTGTTCAAACTGTAAAGCGCTGCGGAATTTGTTAGCGCTATATAAAAATAAAGATTATTATTATTATTATAACTGTTTGGTAGAAACACAACTTGTCGTGTTTGGAGGAAAAAGAATACTGAGTTGCATCCATCAAACACCATACCTACTGTAAAGCATGGTGGTGGAAACATCATGCTTTGGGGCTGTTTCTCTGCAAAGGGGCCAGGACGACTGATCTGGGTACATGAAAGAATGAATGGGGCCATGTATCGTGAGATTTTGAGTGCAAACCGCCTTCCATCAGCAAGGGCATTGAAGATGAAACATGGATGGGTCTTTCAACATGACAATGATCCAAAGCAGACCGCCAGGGCAATGAAGGAGTGTCTTCGTAAGAAGCATTTCAAGGACCTGGAGTGGCCTAGCCAGTCTCCAGATCTCAACCCTATAGAAAACCTTTGGAGAGAGTTGAAAGTCCGTGTTGCCAAGCGAAAAGCCAAAAACATCACTGCTCTAGAGGAGATCTACATGGAGGAATGGGCCAACATACCAACAACAGTGTGTGGCAACCTTGTGAAGACTTACAGAAAACGTTTGACCTCTGTCATTGCCAACAAAGGATATATTACAAAGTATTGAGATGAAATTTTGTTTCTGACCAAATACTTATTTTCCACCATAATATGCAAATAAAATGTTAAAAAAACAGACAATGTGATTTTCTGGATTTTTTTTTCTCAGTTTGTCTCCCATAGTTGAGGTCTACCAATGATGTAAACTACAGACGCCTCTCATCTTTTTAAGTGGTGGAACTTGCACTATTGTTGACTGACTAAATACTTTTTTGCCCCACTGTATATATATCTATATATATAATTGTCTAAGGGTTTTTCCATCTGTCTGTCCTGGAAATCCCGCGTCTCTGATTGGTCGAGGCCGCCAGGCCTCGACCAATCAGCGACGGGCACAGCGACGATGATGTCATAAAGGACGTAGACATCCCACGTCTCTGATTGGTCGAGGCCTGGCGGCCTCGACCAATCAGCAATGGGCACAGTATCAACATAGATGTCATAGTGGTTGCCATGGCGACGATGATGTCATAAAGGTTGCCTCGACCAATCAGGGACGGGCACAGTCTGCCACGAATTCTGGAATCATCATTGTCCATATACTACGGGGACATGCATATTCTAGAATACCCGATGCGTTGGAATCGGGCCACAATCTAGTATATACATACAGTTAGGGCCAGAAATATTTGGACAGTGACACAATTTTCGCGAGTTGGGCTCTGCATGCCACCACATTGGATTTGAAATGAAACCTCTACAACAGAATTCAAGTGCAGATTGTAACGTTTAATTTGAAGGGTTGAACAAAAATATCTGATAGAAAATGTAGGAATTGTACACATTTCTTTACAAACACTCCACATTTTAGGAGGTCAAAAGTAATTGGACAAATAAACATAACCCAAACAAAATATTTTTATTTTCAATATTTTGTTGCAAATCCTTTGGAGGCAATCACTGCCTTAAGTCTGGAACCCATGGACATCACCAAACGCTGGGTTTCCTCCTTCTTAATGCTTTGCCAGGCCTTTACAGCCGCAGCCTTCAGGTCTTGCTTGTTTGTGGGTCTTTCCGTCTTAAGTCTGGATTTGAGCAAGTGAAATGCATGCTCATTTGGGTTTAGATCTGGAGATTGACTTGGCCATTGCAGAATGTGCCACTTTTTGGCACTCATGAACTCCTGGGTAGCTTTGGATGTATGCTTGGGGTCATTGTCCATCTGTACTATGAAGCGCCGTCCAATCAACTTTGCAGCATTTGGCTGAATCTGGCCTGAAAGTATATCCCGGTACACTTCAGAATTCATCTGGCTACTCTTGTCTGCTCTTATGTCATCAATAAACACAAGTGACCCAGTGCCATTGAAAGCCATGCATGCCCATGCCATCACGTTGCCTCCACCATGTTTTACAGAGGATGTGGTGTGCCTTGGATCATGTGCCGTTCCCTTTCTTCTCCAAACTTTTTTCTTCCCATCATTCTGGTACAGGTTGATCTTTGTGTTATCTGTCCATAGAATACTTTTCCAGAACTGAGCTGGCTTCTTGAGGTGTTTTTCTGCAAATTTAACTCTGGCCTGTCTATTTTTGGTATTGATGAATGGTTTGCATCTAGATGTGAACCCTTTGTATTTACTGTCATGGAGTCTTCTCTTTACTGTTGACTTAGAGACAGATACACCTACTTCACTGAGAGTGTTCTGGACTTCAGTTGATGTTGTGAACGGGTTCTTCTTCACCAAATTAAGTATGCGGCGATCATCCACCACTGTTGTCATCCGTGGACGCCCAGGCCTTTTTGAGTTCCCAAGCTCACCAGTCAATTCCTTTTTTCTCAGAATGTACCCAACTGTTGATTTTGCTACTCCAAGCATGTCTGCTATCTCTCTGATGGATTTTTTCTTTTTTTTCAGCCTCAGGATGTTCTGCTTCACCTCAATTGAGAGTTCCTTTGACCGCATGTTGTCTGCTCACAGCAACAGCTTCCAAATGCAAAACCACACACCTGGAATCCACCCCTGACCTTTTAACTACTTCATTGATTACAGGTTAACAAGGGAGACGCCTTCAGAGTTAATTGCAGCCCTTAGAGTCCATTGTCCAATTACTTTTGGTCCCTTGAAAAAGAGGACGCTATGCATTACAGAGCTAGGATTCCTAAACCCTTTCTCCGATTTGGATGTGGAAACTATCATATTGCAGCTGGGAGTGTGCACTTTCAGCCCATATTATATATATAATTGTATTTCTGAACATGTTTTTGTAAACAGCTAAAATAACAAAACTTGTGTCACTGTCCAAATATTTCTGGCCCTAACTGTATATGTGTGTATGTATGTATATATATATATATATATATATGTACATATATATACGCACTTCTCAAATAAATAAAGGGCACACTTAAACAACACAATGTAACTCCAAGTCGATCACACTTCTCTTCTCATCCTTTTTGTCTGTAGTTTTGGTCACTTTTGCATTTTGTCATGTTGAGGGGGCCATAGGAGGGCAGCAGCCCAGCAGCAGAGACACTGCCTACTGCTGAGTGCAAGGAGGAAGAGGAGGAGCAGTGCCAGAGTGCTGCAAAATTACCTCCAACAGGCCACTAACATCCATGTGTCTGATTAAACTATCAGAAATAGACTCCATGAGGGTGGTATAAGGGCCTGATGTCCAAAAGTGGGAATTGTGCTTACAGCCCAACACCATGCAGGGCGGTTGGCATTTGCCAGAAAACGCCAGGATTGGCAGATGTGACATTAGCACCCTGTGCTCTTTACAGTTGAGAGCAGTTTCACACTGACCACATGTGACAGAATTGACAGAGTCTGGTGATGCTGTGGAGAACGTTCAGCTTCTGCAACATCTTTCAGCATATCCAGTTTAGCAGTGGGTCAGTAATATTAACTGTGATTTATCATATCTCTGGGAAGCTGAGTTCAATTTCCCAAGCCGCAGTCAGGTCTGTTAACTGCCACAACTATTCTCAATCAAGAAATTAATTAAATAGGACCTGCCTGACAAAGTAGGCCAAAAGTTCCTCAAAAGCTAGACATCATGCGCGTTACAAAGAAATTCTGGAACAAATGAGAAACAAAGTTATTGAGATTTATCAGTCTGGAAAGGGTTATAAAGCCATTTCCAAAGCTTTGGGACCCCAGCGAACCACAGTGAGAGCCATTATCCCCAAATGATGAAACTATGGAACTGTGGTAAAACCTCCCCAGTGCAGCGGCGACTCATCCAAGAGTTTACAAAAGACGATATAACAACATGCAAAGAATTGCAGGCCTCACTTGCCTCAGTTAAGTTCAGTGTTCATTAATCCACCAAAAGATAGGGACTGGGAAAAATGGCCTTCATGGCAGAGTTCCAAGATGAAAACCACTGCTGAGCAATAAGAACATAAAGGCTCGTCTCAGAAAATATCTTGATGATGTCCAAGACTTTTGGGAGAATACTCTATGGACTGACAAGACAAAGTTGTACTTTTTGAAAGGTGTATGTCCCATTACATCTGGCGTAGCAGTAACACAGAATTTCAGAAAAGGAACATCATACCAAAAGTAAAATATGGTGGTAACAATGTGATGGATTGGGGCTATTTTGCTGCTTCAGGACTTGGAAGACTTGTTGCGGTGAAGAGATCCATGAAATCTGCTATCTGCCAAAATATCCTGAATGAGAATTTCCATCTAATCACAACCTCAAGCTGAAGCACACTTGGATTATGGAGCAGGACAATAAAACAAAACACATCAGCAAGTGCTCCTCTGAATGGATTAAGAAAAAAAATAAAACTTTAGAGTAGCTTAGTTAAAGTCCTCACCTTAATAATCTTAATCTGATTAACTTGCTGTGGTATGACCTTAAAAAGGCAGTTTGTGCTCAGAAACTCTCCAATGTGGACGAATTGCAACAATTCTGCAAAGATGAGTGGGTCAAAATTCCTCCAGAGCATTGTAAAAGACTCATTGCCAGTTATCGCAAACACTTGATTGCAGTTGTTGCTGCTAAGGGTGGCCAAACCAGTTATTAGATTCAGGGGGCAATCACTTTTTCACACAGGGCCCTTCAGGTTTGGATTTCTTTTTTCCTTTAATAATAAAGACCTTCATTTATATAAACTGCATTTTATGTTTACTTGTGTTATCTTTGTCTAATATTTAAATTTGTTTGGTGATCTGAGACACTTAAGTGTCACAAACATGCAAAAGATTAGGAAATCAGGAAGGGGCAAACACTTTTTCATGCCCCCCTCTCTCTCTCTATATATATATTATATATATAAATACTGTATATATACAGTACAGAGAAACATTTTGTACACACCTCATTTAAAGATTTTTCTGTATTTTCATGACTATGAAAATTGTAAATTCACACTGAAGGCATCAAAACTATAAATTAACACATGTGGAATTATATACTTAACAAAAAAGTGTGAAACAACTGAAAATATGTCTTATATTCTAGGTTCTTCAAAGTAGCCACCTTTTGCTTTGATGACTGTTTTGCACACTCTTGGCATTCTCTTGATGAGCTTCAAGAGGTAGTCACCGGAAATGGTTTTCACTTCACAGCTGTGCCCTGTCAGGTTTAATAAGTGGAATTTCTTTCCTTATAAATGGGGTTGGGACCATCAGTTGTGTTGTGCAGAAGTCTGGTGCATACACAGCTAATAGTCCTACTGAATAGACTGTTAGAATTTGTATTATGGCAAGAAAAAAGCAGCTAAGTAAAGAAAAATGAGTGGCCATCATTACTTTAAGAAACGAAGGTCAGTCACTCCGAAAAATTGGGAAAACTTTGAAAGTGTCCCCAAGTGCAGTTGCAAAAACCATCAAGCGCTACAAAGAAACTGGCTCACATGATGATCACCGCAGGAAAGGAAGACCATGAGTCACCTCTGTTTCTGAGGATAAGTTTTTCTGAGTCACCAGCCTCAGAAATCGCAGGTTAACAGCAGCTCATATTAGAGACCAGGTCAATGCAACACAGAGTTCTAGCAGCAGACACATCTCTACAACAGCTGTTTATAGAAGACTTTGTGCAGCAGGCCTTCATGGTAAAATAGCTGCTAGGAAACCATTGCATGTTATCAGCAAATATTGGAGGCAAATTTGCAATCATCAGCCACGAAGCTGCGCATGGGACGTACTTGGACGTTCCAACATAACAACGATCCAAAACACAAGGCCAAATCGACCTGTCATTGGCTACAGCAGAACAAAGTGAAGGTTCTAGAGTGGCCATCTCAATCTCCTGACCTCAATATCATTGAGCCACTCTGGGGAGATCTCAAGTGTGCAGTTCATGCTAGACAGCCAAGGAATTTTCAGGAACTGGAGGCTTTTTTCCAAGAAGAGTGGGCAGCTTTACCATCTGAGAAAATAAAGATCTTCATACACAACTAGCACAAAAGACTTCAAGCTGTCATGGATATTAGAAGGGGGCAATACAAGGTATTAAGAAATGACGTATGTGAACTTTTGATCAGGGTCAATGGGATGTTTTTGTTTGTCATTATGATTTTAAAAGAGGAAACACAGTAGTTTGACAATAAATGGCTTGACCATGAGTGGTGAAAAAGTTTTGGTGTTATCATTCATATTCTCTGAGAAAAGAAAAAAAAAGAAAAAGTTCTGCCATTGAATGTACACTTTTGAGCACAACTGTATTCAGCTTTAAGCTTATGGACTTTTTTAAGTGTTTTTTTTTATAACTGTATTCTTTTGTTTTATGATCCAAGTTGTATACATACTCATTTCTTCTTCCTTGTTTTTATTTAGAGAAAAAGTTAGATATTCCTTTAAATTGTTGCAAAAATTTAGCAAAAAATGTATGTATACATAAGATTACTCTGATGTGGTACCTATGTTCCTGAAATTAGTGACTTGTTAATACGTTGCAGTCAATGATTGGACTTTAAATGTATGGAAAACCAAAACCGCACCGACATTGGAGAACATTAAAAAAAACAGTTGAACACATTTAAAACGGTCTTCAAAAATATAAGAATAAATTGGCACAAAGCAAAAATAGGCTAAAGACATCAAAAGCTAAACAGAAAGGACGCAAAAGCAATTTCTAAGTCCTTAAGGTTTGTTTACATGAGCAGTTAAGTGACAGAGCCAATTTTGCACTTAAGGACCAAGCCAATTTTTACAATTCTGACCACTGTCACTTTATGAGGTTATAGTTCTGGAACACTTCAACAGATTTCACTGATTCTGAGAAAGTTTTTTCGCGACACATTGCACTTCATGTTAGGCTGGTTTCACACGTCACTGCCTCCGGTACGCGTAGTGACAGTTTTCTCATGTACCGGAGACACTGACACATTCAAATGAATGGGTCTATGCAGATGTCAGCGTGCTTTGACGGACCGTGTGTCCGTGTGCACAACACGCAGACATGTCCATTTTTACCCGGACACATGGCCCGGCAAACATCCCACACACGTGCACACAGAGAACAGTGTACACTGTCCTCGGTGCGTACAGCCGGCTGCGGGGGAAGCAGCGCTACTGTAAGCTGCTGTTCCCCTGCTTGAGGTGCTGAACCTGGCTTTCATCCATTGTCCCCTGCTGTGGTGGCAGCAGCACTCCCGGTTGTAAGCTGTAAATTGCCCTAGATATGGTTTACTGCGTGGGACTTACTATACGGCAGACAGGTATGGTATATTGTTGGTTAATTTTTTTGACATTTTTTCCTGGAGATCGAGGGTTTTGCTTGGAATGGCAGAGTAATAAAGATGGAAAAAATGTGTATATTGTTTTATTTCATTAAAATACTTTTTTCTAACTGTGTGGTGTGTTTGATCAAGCCTTTAACAACTATAGGATTAGTAATGGATAGGTGTCTTATTGACACCTCTCCATTACTAAGCCGGCTTAATGTCACTTTACAATAGGAAGGTGACATTAACCCCTCATTACCCCACTTGCCACCACTACAGGGCAAGTGGGAAGAACTGGGAAAAGCTCCAGAATTGGCACATCTAATAGATGTGTCTTTTCTGGGCCGCTGCAGGCTGCTTTTCTAGGCTGGGGGGCAATATCCATGGCCCATTACCAGCCTAAGAATAGCAGCCCACACCTGCAAGTTTTGCGAGATTGGTTGTAAAATATAGGAGGGCTCCCACTTCGTTTTTTTCTTTCATTCATTATCCCCTGCTCATGCTGCTGACCGCCATGCAGGAGAGAACGGATGACAGCCGGCTTCAGCACAACAAGCAGGGAAACAGCGCTAACTGAAACACTGCTTCCCGTCGGCCGTCCATGTCGTCCTGATGCAGCACAGGGGTGGCACACAGTGGCCAGACGTGTGCAACATGGATGTATCACACAGACACACGGATATCTCCGATACCATGTTTACCGGTCCCGGAAATATCAGGACTTGTGAAACCGGCCTTAGTGGTAACATTTCTTTGAAATGACTTGCGTTTATTTATAAAAAAATGAAAATTTTACACAAATTTTGAAAATTTTGCATTTTTCAAATTTTTAATTTTTGTGCGCTTAAATAAGAGAGTCATATCACACAAAATAGTTAATAAATAACATTTCCCACATGTCAACTTTATATAAGCCCAATTTTGGAACATTATTTTTTTGTCAGGAAGTTGTAAGAGTTAAAAGTTGACCAGCGATTTCTCATTTTCCAACAAAATATTCAAAACCTTTTTTTTTAGGGACCACATCACATTTGAAGTGGGTTTGGGGGATTAATATGACAGAAAATACTCAAAAGTGACAACATTTAAAAAACTGCACCCCTCAAGGTGCTCAAAACCACATTCAAGAAGTTTATGAACCCCAAAGATTTTCTGATGCTGGGGGGTGCTATACCCATATTTCTCAGGGCCGTTAAAAAGGCTCTTATCTGCCGCCGTTAAAAGGCGTATCAACAGTTGTTAAGGGGTTAAATATTGAAGGATGCGATCATAACTCACGACCAGCCAATTATATTAGACAAGTGTTTATAGAGTATGAGAATCCTGCATGAAATGGTTGAATAGCGATAGTTATGTTGTAACATTAAACGTCTTGCACTGTGTTCACACATGCCAATCTGACGTGTAGGTGTGTTTATTAGTGATGAGTGTAATAAGTACACTTGTTGCTCAGGTTTTCGCAAGCATGCTCGGTTGGTCTCCGAGATTTAGTTTTCGTCTCCGCAGCAGAATGATTTACAGCTGCTACACATCTTGAATACATGTGGGAATTCCCTAGCAACCAGGCAACCCCCACATGTACTCAGGCTGGCTAGCAGCTGTAAATCATGCAGCTGCGTCAACAAAAACTAAATCTCCAAGCACTTACAAATACTCGGAGACCACCCGAGCATGCTCGGGAAAACCCAACCACGAGTATACTCACTCATCACTAGTGTTCATCTTTCAAATTCCATAAGTGATAATATATACTTATAATAAATTAATTCATAAACTATTGTTCCATTGCCATCATACATCATAAAAAAGATCAAATTGAAATAGCAATGGAAAATATTTTTTTCATAACCACTATTATATACTTGTGCTGAAAACATCTGGTCCGGTGCCTCCAACAGCCCTGTCTTAATTGTGGTAAGCTATGCTGTGAATTGTACTTTCTTATGCTACTTAGGCTACCGTTACACTAAGCGACTTACCAACTATCACGACCAGCGATACGACCTGGCCGTGATCGTTGGTAAGTCGTTGTGTGGTCGCTGGGGAGCTGTCACACTGACAGCTCTCTCCAGCGACCAACGATCAGGGGAAAGACTTCGGCATCGATGAAACTGTCTTCAATGATGCTGAAGTCCCCCTGCAGCACCCAGGTAACCAGGGTAAACATCGGGTTACTAAGTGCAGGGCCGTGCTTAGTAACCCGATATTTACCCTGGTTACCATTGTAAAAGTAAAAAAAAAAACACTACATACTCACATTCTGATGTCTGTCACGTCCCCCACCGTCAGCTTCCCTGCACTTTCTGTGTCAGCGCCGGCAGTAACAGCGGTGACGTCACCGCTGTGCTCTGCTTTACGGCCGGCGCTGACACAGTCAGTGCAGGGAAGCTGACGGCGGGGGACGTGACAGACATCAGAATGTGAGTATGTAGTGTTTTTTTTTTTACTTTTACAATGGTAACCAGGGTAAATATCGGGTTACTAAGCGCGGCCCTGCACTTAGTAACCTGATATTTACCCTGGTTACAAGTGAACACATCACTGGATCGGCGTCACACATGCCGATCCAGCGATGACAACGGATGATCAGCGACCAAAAAAAGGTCCTGATCATTCCCCAATGACCAACGATCTCCCAGCAGGGGCCTGATCGTTGGTCGCTGTCACACATAACGAGATCATTAGCGGGATCGTTGCTACGTCACAAAAAGTGTGACGTTGCAACGACATCGTTAATGATATCGTTATGTGTGAAGGTACCTTTAGCCTTTATGACTTGTAAACATTTATTTAAGCTGTCTTATGTACAGGCCTTTGCTGCTCTATTCACTACTTAGCCTTTGCTGTTGGTTGGCACCGTTGGTCTTTTGCAATGCAGATGCATTGAAGAGCATCAGATCAGCGATCTGATGTAGTACAGTGATGTCCCAGGAAGGGACAATGTAAAAAAGTAAAAAAAAGAAATATCAAAAAGAGATAAAATATTTTTTACAAAATCCCCAAATAAAGAAAAAAAAGAATCAAATATTTTTCCGATAAATATATTTATTTTATATAAATAAAAAAATAAACAATACACATATTTGGTATCGCCGCATCAGTAACGACCTGCTCTATAAAACTGTAACATGAGTTAACTCTTTCAGCAAACACCATAAACGATAAATAAAAAAAGAGGCAAAATAACAATGATTTATCATCATACCGCCGAACAAAAAGTGCAATAAAACGAGATAAAAAAGAGTAATATAAATAATAATGGTAATGCGGAAAACATTTTCTTGTCCCGCAAGCCATCATACAGCTCCATCAGCAGAAAAATAAAAAAGTTATAACTCTCAGAATAAAGCGAAGCAAAAATAATTATTTTTTCTGTAATCGTCCTGACCCGAATAATAAAGGTGCCTCACCAATTTTACCACAAGCAGAACAGTATAAAAAGCAAAAACAAAAAGCAATTCCTGAATTACTGTTTTTTGTTGATTCTGTCCCCCAAAATTCAGAACAGAAAGCGATAAAAAAAGTCATGTGCCCGAAAATGGTACCAATTAAAATGTCAGCTCGTCCCACAAAAAACAAGCCCTCACATGACTCTGTCAGACAAAATATAGAAAAATTATAGCTCTCAAAATGTGGTGATGCAAAAACTAGTTGTCGCAATAAAAAGCATCTGTTAGTGTGTGACAGCTGCCAATCATAAAAGCCTGATATAAATGTGGTATCGCTGTAATTGCACTGACCCAAAAAATAGAGTAGCATAATCACTTACACCGCACTAGGAACGGCATAAAAAAATAAATAAAACCAATTCTTCACATGCTGTTGATTTTTTCATTCTGCCTCCAAAAGATCTCAGTAATGCTCGATGCACATTTATCCTGCGCTCTGCATTGAGTGGTTACTCCAGGGTTTCTGTGTAAATCTCTGAAATACGTGATTCATATGGAACATCTGGCAGAAGATTCCCTATAATGAGGAAGATGGAGGCACTGTTGATGCCTTAGGACCTCTGATCCGGTGGTGTCCATCTTTTAGGATTGTATAAATGTGCTGTCAGCCACAGTTTTATGCACTTCGGAAAAGGACACCACAAAACAGAGGTCAGATGGAGTCCAGAGTAACTCTGCTATCTCATTATAGGGAATGGATCCATCGGGGGGTTTCATCTGTCACATCACTCACAGATTTAGGTGGAAATCCTGATGTAACTGCTCAGCGTAGAGCAACGGGTACATGTGATAAATGTTATGTCAAATGTTCCCAATAAAAGCTTCAACTCCATCCACAAAAAAGCAAGTCCCCACTCAGGTCTGTCATGTGTTAACTGAAGTATAGGGGGCTTCCACATTACTGGTAGTACAAAAAGACTCTGGAAAAGCTAAAGAGCTCCTCGTCCCCCAAAAGCAATTCAGCAAATTCTCCTCTCCCAAATGTCCCCCTCCCTTCTGAGCCCCAATGTGCCTAAACCCCATTTAATGACCACATGTTTGGCTTTTCTGTAGTGATGAGAGCCCACCTAACTTACGGGTCATGGCTCCAGAAGCATCAGCTGGGAATAACGTACTTGTGACTGCAATCTACTGGTCACTACAATGGCAGTTTGCAATTTCCACTCAGCCAAATCCACTGCTGCTTGTTTCTGGAAAATGCCCATGGAGTAAATTCCCAAAGGGTATAATTTCCTAGATGAATTCACTGAGAGGTTTAGTTTGGAAAATGGCATCACTTATGGCGGATTATGCTCTTCTGGCACCTCAGGGGCTCTGCCAAAGTGATATGCCACCCTTAAACCAGTGCAGCAAAATCTGCACTGCAGCGTGGCACTACTTCACTTTTGAGCTTTGCCCTGTGCCTCAGAAGTAGTTTTTGACCATATATGATAATTCAGGAGAAATTGCAATTTGTGGTCCATTTTCTCCTTTTACCCTTGTGAAAATACAAAATTTGGAGCTAAGAAAGATTTTTGCAGAAAAAATGTGATTTTTTTTATTTTCACTGTTATCAACTTCTGTTAAGCACCTGGGGGTTCAAGGTGTTCAATACACGTTTAGATAAGTTCTGAAAGAGGTCTAGTTTCCAAAATGGTGTTACTTGTTGGGGGTTTCCACTGTTTAGGCACATCAGGGGCTCTACAAATGAGACATGGCATCCATTAACCCCTTTCTGATCTCTGACAGGATAGTACGTCCGAGGTCAGAACCCCCACATTTATGCGGGCTCACGGCCGGAGCCCGCATCAAAGCTGGGACATGTCAGCTGTTTTGTATAGCTGACATTTGTCTGCAATAGCGGTGGGTGTATCGCAATTAAATTCCGTTAAATTAGTTAAATTCCGTTGTCAAACGCTGACAGCAGCATTTAACTAGCGCTTCTGGCCATCGGGCCGGAAATGAGCGCATCTCTGGCCCCGTCACGTGATCGGGGTCAGCGATGCTTCGGCATGACAACCAGAGGTCTATTGAAGACCTCTATGGTTGTTGATGCCAGATTGCTGTGAGTTCCACCTTGTGCTCGGCGCTCATAACAATGCAGTAAATCTACTACATAGGAGCGATCTGAGCATCGCTCCTATGTAGCAGAGCCGATCAGGCTATGCCAGCTTCTAGCCTCCCATGCAGGCTATTGAAGCATGGCAAAAGTAAAAAAAAGTTTTAAAAAATATGAAAAAAATAAAAAAATATAAAAGTTTAAATTACCCCCTTTCGCCCCATTCAAAATAAAATAATAAAAAAATCAAACCTACACATATTTGGTATTGCCGTTTTCAGAATCGCCTGTTCTATCAATAAGAAAAAAGGATTAACCTGATCGCTAAACGGCGTAGTGAGAAATAAATTTCAAACGCCAGAATTACATTTTTTTGGTCGCCGCAACATTGCATTAAAATGCAATAGTGGGTGATCAAAAGAACGTATCTGCACCAAAATGGTATCATTAAAAATGTCAGCTTGGCGTGCAAAAAATAAGCCCTCACACAACCCGAGATTACGAAAAATTGAGACCCTATGGGTATCAGAAAATTATGCATTTTTTTTTTTTAGCAAAGTTTGGAATTTTTTTTACCACTTATATTAAAAAGAACCTAGACATGTTTGGTGTCTATGAACTCGAAATGACCTGGAGAATCAAAATGGCAGGTCAGTTTTAGCATTTAGCGAACCTAGCAAAAAATCCAAACAAAAAACTAGTGTGGGATTGCACTTTTTTTGCAATTTCTCCGTACTTGGAATTTTTTTCCCATTTTCTAATACATGACATGCTAAAACCAATTATGTTGTTCAAAAGTAAAATTTGTCCCACAAAAAATAAGCCCTCACATGACCATATTGACGGAAAAATAAAAACAGTTGTGGCTCTGGGAAGAAGCGGAGTGAAAAATGAAAACGGAAAACCTAAAAAAGCTGGGGTCATGAAGGGGTTAATTATTCCAGAAAATTTTACATTCAAGAAGTAAAATGGTGCTCCTTCCCTTCTAAGTCCTGCTGTGCACCCAAACAGTTGTTTTCCTCCACATATTGGGTATCTGCACACAGGTTAAATTACACAACAAATTGTATGGAGCAATTTCTCCTTTTAGCCTTATTAAAATGCAAAATTTGGAGCTGAGTATGCCTGCAAATTTTACATTCAAAAAGTGAAATGGCGCACCTTCCCTTCCGAGGCCTGTCGTGTGCCCAAACAGTAGATTTCCCCATTTATGGAGTATCAAGATGCTCAGGATAAATTGCACAACAAAATGTACGGTCCATTTTCTCATGTTAGCCTTGAAAAAGTAAAAAAATAGTTGTAAAGGAAATTTTTTGTGAAAGAAAAGTAAATATTTATTTTTTCCTTCCACATTCCAAAAATTCTTGTGAAGCACCTTAAGGTTTAATAAACTTATTGAATGTGGTTTTGTGCACCTTGAGGCCGGCCTCACACTAGCGAGTTTTACGGACGTAAGAGCGCAGAAAATACGTCCGTAAAACTCGCAAAACAAACGGCACAATTATTCTCTATGCCCCTGCTCCTATCTGCCATATTTTACTGATCCGTAATATACGGTGTTCTACGGCCGTAGAAAATCGCAGCATGCTGCGTTTGTCACCGTATTGCGCAAAAAAAACGCCAATGAAAGTCTATGGAAGCCAGAAAAATACGGATTACACACGGACAAGCAGTGTGACTTGCGAGAAATACGCAGCGGTGTTAGAGAGAAAAGCCGGTAATTCAGTGCGGTGTACAGTAAAATCACACTGACAGCTTACAGTAGAATAGGTAGAATAAATGTGTACACATAGAATATATATATATATATATATATGTCAGTGAGACACATATATGTATATATATTATTATTTCATACAGCGCTAGATAGCTTTAAAGCCGGTAATTCAATTACCGGCTTTTGCTATCTCCTTCCTAAAACCCGACATGATATGAGACCTGGTTTACATACAGTAAACCATCTCATAGCACCTTTTTTTTGCATATTCCACACTACTAATGTTAGTAGTGTGTATATGCAAAATTTGGCCATTCTAGCTATTAAATTAAAGGGTTAAATGGCGGAAACAATTGGCGTGGGCTCCCGCGCAATTTTCTCCACCAGAGTAGTAAAGCCAGTGACTGAGGGCAGATATTAATAGCCTGGAGAGGGTCCATGGTTATTGGCCCCCCTGGCTAAAAACATCTGCCCCCAGCCACCCCAGAAAAGGCACTGCAAATGTGAGGTGGTCCCTGAAAAAATGGTTTTGCAAATTTCGTTGTAAAAATGAGAAATCGCCTGTCAACTTTTAACCCTTATAACTTCCTAACAAAAAAATTATATTTAAAAAATTGTGCTGATGTAAAGTAGACATGTGGGAAATGTCATTTACTAACTATTTTGTGTTATATGACTCTCTGATATAAGAGCATAAAAATAAAAATTTTGAAAATTGCTACATTTTTGAAATTTTTGCCAAATTTCAGTTTTTTTTTCACAAATAAACACAAGTCACATCAAAGAAATTTTACCACTATCATGAAGTACAATATGTCATGAGTAGTGTTGAGCGATACCTTCCGATATCCAGAAGTATCGATATCGGATTGGATCGGCCGATATCCAAAAAATATCATATATTGCCAATAGCGATACCGGATACCAATGCAAGTCAATGGGACACAAATATCGGAATGTAAATAAGCCCTTTCTGTCCTTCTACATCCTGGTCTGTAGGGGGGAAGAGTGTGGGCGATGCGTGGGTGGACACTGTGCGTGTCTGTGTGTGCGGGCAGGGTCTGTGCGGGCTGCTGGGGATCTGTACGGGCCTCTCGGGGCTCTGTGCGGACTGCCAGGGGTCTGTGTGGGCCTGCCGGGGCTCTGTGCGGGCTGCCAGGGGTCTGTATGGGCCTGATGGGGCTCTGTGCGGGCTGCCGGGGCTCTGTGCGGGCTGCCGGGGGACTGTACGGCCTGCCGGGGCTCTGTGTGGGCCTGCCGGGGCTCTGTGCGGGCCTGCCGGGGCTCTGTGTGGCCTGCCAGGGCTCTGTGTGGGCTGCCAGGGCTCTGTGCGGGCTGCCGGTTGTCTGTACGGGCCTGCCGGGGCTCTGTGTGGCCTGCCAGGGCTCTGTGTGGGCCTGCTGGGGCTCTGTGCGGGCTTCCGGGGATCTGTGCGGGCTGCCGGGGGTCTGTATGGGCCTGCCGGGGCTCTGTGTGGGCTGCCGGGGCTCTGTGCGGGCAGCCGGGGGTCTGTGCGTGTGTGCAGGCATCGTCCGATGGGACTACAAGTCCCATCAGACGATGCCTGCTACAGTGACAGTGATTGACACTTTAGCCAATGATGGGACAGTAGTAGTCCCATCATCCGGCTAATGTGTTGAATGAAAAAAAAAAAGAAAAAAAAAACATACATACTACATACATACTACATACATATTACATACATACTACATACTACATACAGTACATTCATACATTACATACAATACATACATATAGACATACAGTACATTAAACATAAAGTACATACTCACTATTACTTGTCATTTTGATCCCCGAAGCCAGTGTCACCTGTAAAAAATATTAACATAACAAACAACCAATATGCTCCCTGTCCACAGAAATCCACGAGTGTCCCACGACGTTACAGATCTTCGGAAGGTATGGATATTGTTGTTTTTTTTTTTTTTTGTTACAGATCGAGGGTCTTCAGTGATTGGATTGAGCGTAGAATAAATTATTACAACAACCTTTGTTTTTCTTTCATTAAAATAATTTTTAATAATGTGGTTGTGTATTTTTTAACCCTTTACTACTATTGGATTAATAATGGATAGGTGTCCTAATTGACGCCTCTCCATTATTAATTTGGCTTAATGTCACCTTACAACAGCAAGGTGACATTAACCCCTTATTACCCCATATCCCACCGCTACAAAGGAGTGGGAAGAGAGGGGCTAAGTGCCGGAATTGGCGCACCTTACAGATGCGCCATTTCTGGGGCGGCTGCGGACTGGTATATGTAGCCTGGGGGGGTGGCAATATCCATGGCCCCTCTCTAGACTATGAATATCAGCCCCTAGCTGTCTGCGTAGCTTTTCTGGCTATAAAATATAGGGGGACCCCACGTCATTTTTTTGGGGGGTCCCCCTATTTTAATAGCCAGTAAAGGCTACGCAGACAGCTGCGGGCTGATATTCATAGCAGGCTGCAAATATTGGCCCCCGACCATCGGCTTTCCCCCTCCGCGGGGGAGCCCATGCCGTTTTTTTTTTTTTTTTAATTAAGCGCTCATTAAGGCCTCTTTCACACTTGCGTCGGTATGGGTCCGTCACTATGCGTCGGGCCGACGTACCGATGCACGTTGTGAAATTTCTGCGCGACGTGGGCAGCGGATGTAGTTTTTCAACACATCTGCTGCCCATTCTGAAGTCCGGGAAGGATGGGGCGTAGTTTCGGCAGCGCATGCGCGGTAGAAAATGGCGGATGTGAAGGACATAAAAATGTTCACTTGAATGTTTTTTGTGCCCACTGTCCACCAAAACAAATCAATAAAGGACTTTTAATCGTAAAGGAGCTGGAACAATCTTCACATTTCTTACGTCTTTAGCTGTTGCTACGTCTTGGTCAGGACGGGTTCACGTGCTCCTGTGGTCTGTTGGTGAGCTGACTGGGCCCTTGGCCCCCGTATTTTTCTAATGTATGCAGTATGTACTGTATGTAGTATGTAGTATTCAGTATGTATGTAGTATGCATGTAGTATGTATGTAGTATGTATGTAGTATGCAGTATGTATATAGTATGTATGTAGTATGTATGTAGTATGTAGTATGTATGTAGTATGTACAATACAGACCAAAAGTTTGGACACACCTTCTCATTTAAAGATTTTTCTGTATTTTCATGACTGTGAAAATTGTACATTCACACTGAAGGCATCAAAACTATGAATTAACACATGTGGAATTATATACTTCACAAAAAAGTGTGAAACAAATGAAATTATGTCTTATATTCTAGGTTCTTCAAAGTAGACACCTTTTGCTTTGATGACTGCTTTGCACGCTCTTGGCTTTCTCTTGATGAGCTTCATGAGGTAGTCACCGGAAATGGTTTTCACTTCACAGGTGTGCCCTGTCAGGTTTAATAAGTATGATTTCTTGCCTTATAAATGGGGTTGGGACCATCAGTTGTGTTGTGCAGAAGTCTGGTGGATACACAGCTGATAGTCCTACTGAATAGACTGTTAGAATTAGTATTATGGCAAGAAAAAAGCAAAGTAAAGAAAAACAAGTGGCCATCATTACTTTAAGAAATGAAGGTCAGTCAGCCCGAAAAATTGTGAAAACTTTGAAAGTGTCTCCAAGTCCAGTGGCAAAAACCATCAAGCGCTACAAAAAAACTGGCTCACATGAGGACCGCCCCAGGAAAGGAAGACCAAGAGTCACCTCTGCTTCTGTGGATAAGTTTATCCGAGTCACTGGCCTCAGAAATCGCAGGTTAACAGCAGCTCAGATTAGTGACCAGGTCAATGCCACACAGAGTTCCAGCAGCAGACACATCTCTGCAACAACTGTTAAGAGGAGACTTTGTGCAGCAGGTCTTTATGGTAAAGTAACTGCTAGGAAGCCACTGCTAAGGACGGGCAACAAGCAGAAGAGACTTGTTTGGGCTAAAAAACAAAAGGAATGGACAGTAGACCAGTAGAAATCTGTGCTTTGGTCTGATGAGTAGTGTTGAGCGATACCTTCCGATATTTGAAAGTATCGGTATCGGATGGTATCGGCCGATATCCGAAAAATATCGGATATCGCCGATACCGATATCCGATACCAATACAAGTCAATGGGACACAAATATCGGAAGGTATCCTCTATGGTTCCCAGGGTCTGAAGGAGAGGAAACTCTCCTTCAGGCCCTGGGATCCATATTCATGTGTAAAATAAAGAATAAAAAAAAAAATATTGATATACTTACCCTCGGACGCGCCCTGGTTGTCACCGCTGCAACCGCCATGGTTCCCCTTCTAAGAATGAGCGCGTTAAGGACCTTCGATGACGTCGCGGCTTGTGATTGGTCGTGGAGCGGTCACATGACCGCTCCGCGACCAATCACAAGCCGCGATGTCATCGAAAGTCCTTAACGCGCTCATTCTTTGGAACGGAAGCATGGCGGTTGCAGCGGTGACAACCAGGGCGCGTGTTATGAATTCCGCTCTTGGGCTGCCTCCGGTGGTTGTAAGTGGCACTTTTGTGAGTTCTGCTCTTGGGCTCCCTCCGGTGGTTTTAAGTGGTATGGCTGCTCCTTGGATTTTGCAGTCAGCAGCTGCTTCCACTGATTGTCTATTCTGCTCGGCTATTTAGCCTGGCTCTTTCCTTCAGCTTGTGCCACTTGTCAATGGTTCCTGGTTGGATTCACATCTCTTTGGATTTCCCTGTTATCCTGACCAGTTCAGCAAAGCTAAGTCCTTGCTCTTTTCTGTCCACAGGTTGTGGACTTATCCGTTCTGTGCTTTCTATGTTTGTCCAGCTTGTCAGTATGAATTAATTCAGTTAAGCTGGAAGCTCTGGGAAGAAGATTTACCCTCCACAGTATTCCATCCTGTCCTATCTATCTAGCTAGACTGGCCTCCTGTGCTCATCCTGGTTTCATTCTGTGTATATCTTTTCCCTCTCCACTCACAGTCATTACTTGTGGGGGGCTATTTATCCTTTGGGGATTTTCTCTGAGGCAAGATAGTTTTTCTGTTTCTATCTTTAGGGGTAGTTAGATCTTAGGCTGTGACGAGGTGCCTAGGGAGTGTCAGGAGCATCCCACGGCTACTTCTAGTGTTGTGTTGAGCTTAGGGACTGCGGTCAGTACAGTTACCACTTCCTTCAGAGCTCGTCCCATGTTGCTCCTAAACCACCAGATCATAACAGGCGCGTCCGAGGGTAAGTATATCAATATTTTTTATTTTTATTCTTTATTTTACACATGAATCTTAATCCCGATACCGATTCCCGATATCACAAAAATATCGGAACTCGGTATCGGAATTCCGATACCGCAAATATCGGCCGATACCCGATACTTGCGGTATCGGAATGCTCAACACTACTGATGAGTCCAAATTTGAGATCTTTGGTTCCAACCACCGTGTCTTTGTGCGATGCAGAAAAGGTGAACGGATGGACTCTACATGCCTGGTTCCCACCGTGAAGCATGGAGGAGGAGGTGTGATGGTGTGGGGGTGCTTTGCTGGTGACACTTTTTTGTTAAGTATATAATTCCACATGTGATAATTCATAGTTTTGATGCCTTCAGTGTGAAAGTACAATTTTCATAGTCATGAAAATATAGAAAAAGCTTTAAATGAGAAGGTATGTCCAAACTTTTGGTCTGTACTGTATGTAGTATGTAGTATGTATGTAGTATATTGTATGTATGTGTATGTATGTATGTAGTATGTATGTAGTATGTATGTAGCATGTATGTAGTATGTTGTATGTACGCTGTGTTCCAAATTATTATGCAAATTGGCTTTAAGTGTCATAAAGATTTAATTGTTTTGTTTTTCAAATAAACTCATGTATGGTATTGTGTCTCAGGGCTCAATGGATCACTGAAATCAATCTTAAACACATGTGACAATTAGTTTTCCAGGTGATTCTAATTAAAGGAAAACTACTTAAAGATTATGTTCCACATTATTAAGCAGGCCACAGGTTTCAAGTAATATGGGAACTAAAAAGGATTTCTCTGCTGCTGAAAAGCATTATATAGTGCAATGCCTTGGACAAGGTATGAAAACATTAGATATTCCACGAAAAGTTAAGAGTGGTCATCATACTGTGAAGAGATTTGTGACTGAAACAGAGCACAGACAGAGTTCATGCAGATAAAGGCATAATGAGGAAGGTTTCTGCCAGACAAATTCATGGGATTAAGAGAGCAGCTGCCAAAATACTATTACAAAGCAGCAAACAGTTATTTGAAGCTGCTGGTGCCTCTGGAGTCCCCCGAACCTCAAGGTGTAGGATCCTTCAAAGGCTTGCTGTGGAGCATAAACCTAATATTCAGCCACCCTTAAACAGTGTTCACAAGCAGAAATGGTTAAAGTGGGCCCAGACATACATGAACACTAATTTCCAAATAGTCTTGTTTACTGAGGAGTGTCAAGCAACCATGGATGGTCCAGATGGATAGAGTAGTGGATGGTTGGTGGATTACCACCATGTCCCAACAAGGCTGCGACGTCAGCAAGAGGTGGATGAGTCACATTTTGGGCCAGAATCACAGGGAAACAGCTGGTAGGACGCTTTAAGGTTCCTGAAGGTGTGAAAATGACCTCTGCAAAGTATTTAGAGTTTCTGACTGACAACTTTCTTCCATGGTCTTAAAAGCAGAAACGTGCCTTCAGAAGCAAAATCATCTTCATGCATGACAATGCATTATCTCATGCTGCAAAGAATACCTCTGAGTCATTGGCTGCTATGGGCATAAAAGTAGATAAACTAATGGTGTGGCCACTATCTTCACCTGACCTCAACCATTCAGAGAACCTTTGGAGTATCATCAAACAAAAGATCTATGAGGGTGGGAGGCCATTCACATCAAAACAGCAGCTCTGGGAGGCGATTCTGACTTCATGCAAAGAAATACAAGCAGAAACTCTCCAAAAACCCACAAGTTCGATGGATGCAAGAATTGTGAAGGTGATATTAAAGAATGGGTCCTATGTTAACATGTAACTTGGCCTATTAGGATGTTTTGGAGTTAAATAGCTTTTTTTGTTCAGTGAATGTGACCTCCTAATGCTGCAAATTCCACAAATGAGCATTTTCAGTTCTTTAAAACATAATAAATGTATAGAAATTCTACTGTGCCTAATAATTTGGAACAGTGCATTTTGAGTTTTTATTTATTTTGGAGATTATACTGTTATCAGTGGGAGGTTTCTTCAATAAAATTCGATGTATAATCTAACGCGTGATGATGACTTTTATTAGACTGACTGTCATTTGCACCGACCATTTAGGAAAATCCAAGAAAAATATAATTTGCATAATAATTTGGAACACAGTGTATGTGTGTAGCATGTATGTAGTATGTATGTAGTATGTTGTATGTATGTGTGTAGTATGTATGTAGTATGTATGTAGTATTTTTTTTTTTTACATTCAACATCTTTGGCTAATGTGTCAATCGCTGTCACTGTAGCAGGCATCGTCTGATGGGACTTGTTGTCCCATTGGACGATGCCTGCACACACGTACAGACCCCCGGCAGCCCGCACAGAGCCCCGGCAGCCCGCACAGACCCCCGGCAGCCCACACAGTGCCCCGGCAGGCCCGTACAGAGCACCGGCAGCCCGCACAGAGCCCTGGAAGCCCACACAGAGCCCCGGCAGGCCCACACAGACCCCTGGCAGCCCGCACAGACCCCCGGCAGGCACGCACAGACCTCCGGCAGGCGGCACAGAGCCCCGGCAGGTCCGCACAGACCCCCGGCAGCCCGCACAGACCCCTGACAGGCACGCACAGAACCCCGGCATGCCCCCACAGACCCTGCCCACACACACACACACACGCAGTCTCCGCCCATGCACCGCCCACACTCCATTATAGTGCATCATTGCACTATGGGAACTTCTGATTCCGGTATCCGATATCGCAAAAGCATAGGAACTCGGTATCGGAATTCCAATACAGCGAATATCAGCTGATACCCGATATTTGCAGTATCAGAATGCTCAACGCTAGTCACGAGAAAACATTCTCAGAATCAGTGGGATCCATCAAAGCGTTCTGGAGTTATTACCTCATAAAGAAACAGTGGTCTGAATTTTAAAAATTGGCCCTGTCAGGAAGGTTAAACAGGCTTTGGGGTTCAATATTAACCCCTTTACCCCCAAGGGTGGTTTGCACGTTAATGACCAGGCCAATTTTTACAATTCTGACCACTGTCCCTTTATGAGGTTATAACTCCGAAACGCTTCAACGGATCCTGGTGATTCTGACATTGTTTTCTCGTGACATATTGTACTTCATGACAGTGGTAAAATTTCTTTGATAGTACCTGCGTTTATTTGTGAAAAAAATGGAAATTTGGCGAAAATTTTGAAAATTTCGCAATTTTCAAACTTTGAATATTTATGCAATTAAATCACAGAGATATGTCACACAAAATACTTAATAAGTAACATTTCTCACATGTCTCCTTTACATCAGCATAATTTTGGAACCAATTTTTTTTTTTGTTAGGGAGTTATAAGGGTTAAAAGTTGACCAGCAATTTCTCATTTTTACAACACCATTTTTTTTTAGGGACCACGTCTCATTTGAAGTCATTTTGAGGGGTCTATATGATAGAAAATGCCCAAGTGTGACACCATTCTAAAAACTGCACCCCTCAAGGTGCTCAAAACCACATTCAAGAAGTTTATTAACCCTTCAGGTGTTTAATAGGAATTTTTGGAATGTTTAAATAAAAATGAACATTTAACTTTTTTACACAAAAAATTTACTTCAGCTCCAATTTGTTTTATTTTACCAAGGGTAACAGGAGAAATTGGACCCAAAAAGTTGTTGTCCAATTTGTCCTGAGTACGCTGATACCCCATATGTGGCAGTAAACCACTGTTTGGGCGCATGGGAGAGCTCGGAAGGGAAGGAGCGCTATTTGACTTTTCAATGCAAAATTGACAGGAATTGAGATGGGACGCCATGTTGCGTTTGGAGAGCCACTGATGTGCCTAAACATTGAAACCCCCCACAAGTGACACCATTTTGGAAAGTAGACCCCCTAAGGAACTTATCTGGATGTGTGGTGAGCACTTTGACCCACCAAGTGCTTCACAGAAGTTTATAATGCAGAACCGTAAAAATAAAAAATCATATTTTTTCACAAAAATTATATTTTTGCCCCCAATTTTTTATTTTTCCAAGGGTAAGAGAAGAAATTGGACCTCAAAAGTTGTTGTCCAATTTGTCCTGAGTACGCTGATACCCCATATGTGGCAGTAAACCACTGTTTGGGCGCATGGGAGAGCTCGGAAGGGAAGGAGCGCAGTTTGACTTTTCAATGCAAAATTGACAGAAATTGAGAGGGGACGCCATGTTGCGTTTGGAGAGCCACTGATGTGCCTAAACATTGAAACCCCCCACAAGTGACACCATTTTGGAAAGTAGACCCCCTAAGGAACTTATCTAGAGGTGTGGTGAGCACTTTGACCCACCAAGTGCTTCACAGAAGTTTATAATGCAGAACCGTAAAAATAAAAAATCATATTTTTTCACAAAAATTATATTTTTGCCCCCAATTTTTTATTTTTCCAAGGGTAAGAGAAGAAATTGGACCTCAAAAGTTGTTGTCCAATTTGTCCCGAGTACGCTGATACCCCATATGTGGCAGTAAACCACTGTTTGGGCGCATGGGAGAGCTCGGAAGGGAAGGAGCGCCGTTTGACTTTTCAATGCAAAATTGACAGGAATTGAGATGGGACGCCATGTTGCGTTTGGAGAGCCACTGATGTGCCTAAACATTGAAACCCCCCACAAGTGACACCATTTTGGAAAGTAGACCCCCTAAGGAACTTATCTGGATGTGTGGTGAGCACTTTGACCCACCAAGGGCTTCACAGAAGTTTATAATGCAGAGCCATAAAAATAAAACAAAATTTTTTTCCCACAAAAATTATTTTTTAGCCCCCAGTTTTGTATTTTCCCTAGGGTAACAGGAGAAATTGGACCCCAAAAGTTGTTGTCCAATTTGTCCTGAGTACGCTGATACCCCATATGTGGGGGGGAACCACCGTTTGGGCGCATGGGAGGGTTCGGAAGGGAAGGAGCGCCATTTGGAATGCAGACTTAGATGGAATGGTCTGCAGGCGTCACATTGCGTTTGCAGAGCCCCTAATGTACCTAAACAGTAGAAACCCCCCACAAGTGACACCATTTTGGAAAGTAGACCCCCTAAGGAACTCATCTTGATGTGTTGTGAGAGCTTTGAACCCCCAAGTATTTCACTACAGTTTATAACGCAGAGCCATGCAAATAAAAAATATTTTTTTTCCACAAAAATTATATTTTAGCCCCCAGTTTTGTATTTTTCCAAGGTTAGCAGGAGAAATTGGACCCTAAATGTTGTTGTCCAATTTGTCCTGAGTACGCTGATACCCGATATGTGGGGGGGAACCACCGTTTGGGCGCATGGGAGGGCTCGGAAGGGAAGGAGCATCATTTGAAATGCAGACTTAGATGGATTGGTCTGCAGGCGTCACATTGCGTTTGCAGAGCCCCTAATGTACCTAAACAGTAGAAACCCCCCAAAAGTGACCCCATATTGGAAACTAGACCCCTCAATGAACTTATCTAGATGTGTTGTGAGAACTTTGAACCCCCAAGTGTTTCACTACAGTTTATAACGCAGAGCCGTGAAAATAAAAAATCTTTTTGTTTTCCCACAAAAATTATTTTTTAGCCCCCAGTTTTGTATTTTCCCAAGGGTAACAGGAGAAATTGGTCCACAAAAGTTGTTGTCCAATTTGTCCTGAGTACGCTGATACCTCATATGTTGGGGCAAACCCCTGTTTGGGCACACAGGAGAGCTCGGAAGGGAAGGAGCACTGTTTTACTTTTTCAACGCAGAATTGGCTGGAATTGAGATCGGACGCCATGTCGTATTTGGAGAGCCCCTGATGTGCCGAAACAGTGGAAACCCCCCAATTATAACTGAAACCCTAATCTAAACACACCCCTAACCCTAATTCCAACGGTAACCCTAACCACACCTCTAACCCTGACACACCCCTAACCCTAATCCCAACCCTATTCCCAACTGTAAATGTAATCTAAACCCTAACCCTAACTTTAGCCCCAACCCTAACTGTAGCCCCAACCCTAACCCTAACCCTAGCCCTAACCCTAGCCCTAACCCTAACCCTAGCCCTAACCCTAACCCTAGCCCTAACCCTAGCCCTAACCCTAGCCCTAACCCTAACCCTAGCCCTAACCCTAGCCCTAACCCTAGCCCTAGCCCTAACCCTAGCCCTAACCCTAGCCCTAACCCTAACCCTAGCCCTAGCCCTAACCCTAGCCCTAACCCTAGCCCTAACCCTAGCCCTAACCCTAGCCCTAACCCTAGCCCTAGCCCTAACCCTAGCCCTAACCCTAGCCCTAATGGGAAAATGGAAATAAATACATTTTTTTTTATTTTTCCCTAACTAAGGGGGTGATGAAGGGGGGTTTGATTTACTTTTATAGCGAGTTTTTTAGCGGATTTTTATGATTGGCAGCCGTCACACACTGAAAGACCCTTTTTATTGCAAAAAATATTTTTTGCAATACCACATTTTGAGAGCTATAATTTTTCCATATTTTGGTCCACAGAGTCATGTGAGGTCTTGTTTTTTGCGGGACGAGTTGACGTTTTTATTGAAAACATTTTTGGGCACGTGACATTTTTTTATCGCTTTTTATTCCGATTTTTGTGAGGAAGAATGACCAAAAGCCAGCTATTCATGAATTTCTATTGGGGGAGGCGTTTATACCGTTCCGCGTTTGGTAAAATTGATAAAGCAGTTTTATTCTTCGGGTCAGTACGATTACAGCGATACCTCATTTATATCATTTTTTTATGGTTTGGTGCTTTTATACGATAAAAACTATTTTACAGAAAAAATAATTATTTTTGCATCGCTTTATTCTCAGGACTATAACTTTTTTATTTTTTTGCTGATGATGCTGTATGGCGGCTCTTTTTTTGCGGGACAATATGACGCTTTCAGCGGTACCATGGTTATTTATATCTGTCCTTTTGATCGCGTGTTATTCCACTTTTTGTTCGGCGGTATGATAATAAAGCGTTGTTTTTTGCCTCGTTTTTTTTTTTTTTCTTACGGTGTTTACTGAAGGGGTTAACTAGTGGGACAGTTTTATAGGTCGGGTCGTTACGGACGCGGCGATACTAAATATGTGTACTTTTATTGGTTTTTTTTTTTTATTTAGATGAAGAAATGTATTTATGGGAATAATATTTTTTTTTTTTTTCATTATTTTGGAATATTTTTTTTTATTTTTTTTACACATTTGGAAAATTTTTTTTTTTACTTTTTTACTTTGTCCCAGGGGGGGACATCACAGATCAGTGATCTGACAGTTTGCACAGCACTCTGTCAGATCACTGATCTGATAGGAGTGCAGGCTGCTTCACAGTGCCTGCTCTGAGCAGGCTCTGTGAAGCCACCTCCCTCCCTGCAGGACCCGGATCCGCGGCCATCTTGGATCCGGGGCTCGAGCAGGGAGGGAGGTGAGGAGACCCTCGCAGCAACGCGATCACATCGCGTTGCTGCGGGGGGCTCAGGGAAGCCCGCAGGGAGCCCCCTCCCTGCGCGGTGCTTCCCTGCACCGCCGGCACATCGCGATCATCTTTGATCGCGGTGTGCCAGGGGTTAATGTGCTGGGGGCGGTCCGTGACCGCTCCTGGCACATAGTGCCGGATGTCAGCTGCGATAAGCAGCTGACACCCGGCCGCGATCGGCCGCGCTCCCCCCGTGAGCGCGGCCGATCGGCTATGACGTACTATCCCGTCCAGGGTCAGATAAGCCCAGGGCACCTCGACGGGATAGTACGTCTAAGGTCACAGAGGGGTTAATCTACTTTGTTTTTTGGTGTTCAGTTTTTCAAAACCTTTATATCGTCTTCAGGCTTTAAAATATGCTTAGTGGAAAAAAATGAGTGCCTGTTATTTCTCTGTAGTGGTTAAATCCGGGAATCTACTCCAAATGTGACACATCTAGTCAAAAGACTGAAAAAAGCAGTACGTGAAAAAGCTTAAAGGGAATCTGTCACCCCAAAATCTGCCTATAATCTAAGGCCTCCGGCATCAGGGGCTTATCTACAGCATTCTGTAATGCCTCTCTGACCTTTCCTGGCGCCTGCGCACTGCAGTACTTTGCTCTGCCCTCAACATCTACAAAATGCTGTAGATAAGCCCCTGATGCCCTTGGCCTTAGATTATAGGCAAATTTTGGGGTGACAGATTCCCTTTAAAAACACTTCTTTCGGTAAAGTCTGCATCATAATTTGACATAATATGGATTTAAATTTTACATTATGGATATCCTCAATTGTGTGTACATAAGACCTCTTAAAATCTCATGTTCAGCAATTGTACTGCAGCACCTGCATTTATGCACCATGAGTGCTGACCCACAACCTTATAGCATTGCGTATAGTAAGTCTGCCGATTACACATGATATATACAAGAACATAGAACATTCAGAATTTATAAATTAATGGAACCGATTGTTGTGCTTAGCTGTCTTTGCCTCAATACAATGCAATGTGTTACCAACAATGCAAACTCTATAGGGACAAATGATTGCACAAAAGATCACACGTACAGTAATATATATACACAGAATTAATATTTCCTTTTATTTGTGTTAATTTTTAATCTATAAACAAAAGGGAGCGACTCAGATATGTTATCCACTATCCAGTATACTCTAGAGGATCTTTGGACCTTGAATTTGCAGCATCATTAAAAGAGTCTTAATCAGTGCAATGTAATTGCATGTAACTGCCCATGAGCCTCTGTGTAAAGTGCATCACTCTGGGATATCTGCAATTACCACCAAGGTTTACCCAGAAGCACCTTCTGATTAACCAGGAAAAAAAGGGTAAGAACCGACCAGAAGAAAAGCATTTTATCATATACAGCCTAATTCATACATGTAAAAGTGTAATCACTAGGCCATGCAATAACAGAAATATAAAACTGCAAGTGTTTCCTTACAGAACTTGCTGTTTTGGGGCTAATGCCTTTAATAAGTAAAAAATGGAAAATATAATTGAAGGACTTTGACTTCTACAAGATTCACTACTGGCTTCAGATTAAAAGCCACATCAAAAACTGTTCTGTGTGAGACCACCCTTAGGATATGTACAGAAGACTTGGGCAGTATTTGGCATTCATGCTGCCCTGTTTATCTAAACATGAAATGCATATTAATATGCATATTAGTTCATATGCCTTGGAGCACTGTCATGCCCTTCTATTTGCATTTTAATGCCAGTCTCTTTCTTGATTTACAGACCCTTAGGTATTGGTATCTTACAGGTCTTGATGCCATTTTAACTTTTCACAGCCACAGCTTATATCTGGAGACTTACTTCTTCTATGGTTTTTAGCAGTAACTCTTCTCCAAACTGAGCCTTTCAAGTTGCATCTTGTCCATACTGAGCTCCGACCCTGGCATCTCTCCAGACAGAGCTCCCCATGCTTCTCCTTCTCCATACTTAGCCTCACCAAGCTGCCCTTCTTGGGCAGCACGGTGGCGCAGTGGTTAGCACAGCAGCCTTGCAGCGCTGGAGTCCTGGGTTCAAACCCCACCAAAGACAACATCTGCAAAGAGTTTGTATGTTCTCTCCGTGTTCCTCCGGGTACTCCGGTTTCCTCCCACATTCCAAAGACATACTGATAGGGAATTTAGACTGTGAGCCCCAACGGGGACAGCGATGAAAATGTGTGCAAACTGTAAAGCGCTGCGTAATATGTTAGCGCTATATAAAAATAAAGATTATTATTATATTGAGCCTCGCACACTGTCCCCTTTTATAGTGTCTCTTAAAAGCTGGAGTCACACTACCGTAGAATACAGAAGAGTGGTATGCGAGAAAACATTGCATAGCACTCGGACCTGTGTTAAACTATGGGGCAGCTCACATCATCATATTTTTTCTCAGGCATATTTGACGTGCATGTAAAATCTCAGTGTTAACAGGTTGCGGGATGCAGTGATGCAAGGGAGGCAGAGCAAGGGTTAACAGTATAACAGTTTAATTGAAACAATGGGGGAACTCCTCACATGGAAATAAACAGTTAAGTTGAAAAGAGAAATTGCAAAGTAACAACAGTCCAATTATCAAACTTATCATGTCCTTAGGCTCCTCAGCCGCAGATCATCCATTGGAGGTTTTAGTACTGACAATGGCTGGAGTAGTGTCCGTAGATGGGGTCCCACAAATAACGGTCCAACTTTTGGCGGCAGCGGGCAGTCACCAGTTTTACCCACTGAGCCCCTAGTCCACAAGCCTTTGCAGCTAAAGCAAAGTGAGCTGCAGAAATCCCAGCATCAGGTGTAGGCTGCGGCGCCCTGGCCGTCAGAGGGGACCACAACTCAATGTCCCGCTGCCATCCCATGTTTCCCTGTGTGTGCGCGGTCTTGCTTTTTGCTGGGTGCAAGGCGCTTTCCACTCTCACTGTCCTGCTCGAATGTCCAGAGGATGTCAGCCACAGTATGTCGTGGCACAGATGTAGCACTCTGCTCACCCTCTTGCACTCTCCCTGATGGAGGGAAACTGAGTGTGGCTTGGCGCGCTTTCGGCTCAGTTTCCGGTTTAAACATGCCCCCTCTTCCTGGGTCATGGGTCCTGTCCGGTACCCTATTCCTTCTCACGGGCAACATGTGACGCAGCCTTGACAGTTCTGGACCCAGCTCAATACATGTACCTGCAGCCCGGTCCTCCTCCACACACTTCCCCTCTCCTTTAGCTCGCCATTCCATTGGCAAGAGTTCCTTCAGCAGATGTTGACCCTCTTCCACTTCTTGGACAATTCGCTGCCAAATAAACTGGTCTTGTTCATAACGAGTGGGAGATATTCCAGCTGTCGTCCACTCAGTACGGCGTAGTTCAGGTTGAGTGGTGGAGTCAGGTTGAGGAGTATAGTCGGGTTGTGGGGTAGATGATGGGAGCACATCCTGGTCCAATGAGTTAGCCATCACTGGAGTTTCAGGCCTACGCCCTTCCCTTGGACTGGCGGGCGGTGGACTATCCGAGTCTGAGAACAATGCAAGTGGTTCTTCCTAATTACAATTGGGAACCACGGGAGTGAGCATTTCAGTGGGGCTTGACTTTCTCTCCTCTTCTTCAGGGTCCCGTGACAGGCAAGTACTCAACATGCTACGTGGACTTTTCGGGTAGACACCCCCTCTTCTCCTTTGGGTTGAACTTGATTCACTGGACCATCGCCTCCATCTCTGCATTTCACCCGATGCTGTGTTTTTTCCCATCGATGTTCTAACTTGCCCCGAGGTCGCTTGTCTTCGACCAACACTCAATCTCCTGCCTTAAGAGCTGTACCCCGAAGGGGTGGCGCTTCATGGTGCTGGAGTCCCTGGAACTTGGTCTGCACCAGCCGATAAAGAGTCTGCAGCCGATGTCAATGTTCATGGACAAAGAAAGAAATATAGGGGCAGGATGAGAGTGCATATGAGAGGGCAGCATGGAGAAATATGAGGGGGCAGGATGGAAGGACATATTAGGGGGCAGGATGGAGACATATGGAGGGGCAGGATGGAGACATGTGGGGGCAGGATGGAGACATATGGTGGGTAGGCTGGGAGAACATGGTGGCAGGAAGGAGACATGACGGGCAGGATGGAGCCATATGAGGGGGCAGGATGATAAAGAAATATAAGGGGCAGGATGAGAGGACATATGAGAGGGCAACATGGAGAAATATGAGTGTTCAGGATGGAAGGGCATATTAGGAGGCAAGATGAAGACATATGGTGGGCACAATGGAGACATATGGGGCAGGATGGAGACATATGGGAGCAGGATGGAGAAATGAGGGAGCAGGATGGAGACATATGGGGGAGCAAAATGGAGACATATGGGGCAATATGAAGACATATGAGGGCACAGGATGGAGACATATGAGAGAGCAGGATGGAGAAACTTGAAGGGCAGGATGGAGACATATGGGGGATACGGTGGACCCTTGAAGGGGCAGGATAGAGACATATGAGGGGGCAGGATGATAAAGAAATATAGGGGGCAGGATGATAGGACATATGAGAGGGCAGAATGGAGAAATATGAGGGGGCAGGATGGAAGGACATATTAGGGGGAAAGATGGAGACATATGGAGGGGCGGGATGGAGATATGTGGGGGCAGAATGGAGAAATATGGTGGGCAGGCTGGGAGAACATGGTGGCAGGAAGAAGACATATGATGGGCAGGATGGAGACATATGGGGGCAGGATGGGAGGACATCCTTTCTACAACTACAACGTGCCATCCTTACTTCCTTCAATTGAGCAAGATCAGAAAATACGAGAATACAAGCACACACTGGTAAACAAGGCAGAGGAGGAGAAGGTAGTCACCAAAGCAGCTGGGGCACCAGCATCACATTGGAAGGGGGGATAGCCTGGCCAAACTTTGGACAACCTTCCTCAGCACCCCACAACATCCGGCACTGCCATCTGATATGATCCGTATTAGCAGTAGGCAGTGTTTCAACAACATGGTGGAAGAGTACACGTGCACATGTCTCCACTTACTGAGTGATGTGTCTACCCAATTTAACTCTTCTTCAGCTTGCACTTTAGGTTTTGGCCTGTCCTGTGGCAAGTGTATTGTCGGAATGTGTGTTTAGCACACTAGGGAATGTGATCACAGACAAGCGCATAGGCCTGTCCACAGCCAACCTGGGTAAGCTTATATTCATTAAAATGAACGAGGTGTAGAGCCCGCAGCACGTGTCCATATCTTTGGCTTACTAGAGAAACATACCAGCCACACCCAGCCATTGTTATACTCCTTGGCAGTTTGTTCATTCTATTTTCCATTCCCAATATTTTGGGGCCTCCCCAAATTTAAAAAACAAACAAAAGAAGCGTTCTCAGCAAAGAGAATCGTCTTATCGTGGCTGCCAGGTACACATGAATTGACCAATTTATGTACTAAGTATTCTCTATAAATAAATAAACACAGTTGTGGGTTCCCCTGTATTTTTGATAATCAGCCAGGCAAAACTGACAGGTGTGGGCTGCAACCCTCTGCTGTCAGCTTCAGCAAGACTGGTTATGAAGAATACATGGCTCCCTGCCCAGTTTTTTTCCTACTCTGATGGTAGGTTGATTTGTTCCTTTCAATTGGCTCATCCTGATAAACCCGGCTTCAAAGGTCATGAGGCTCCTCATAGAAGGTAGGGTTAGAAACATGCATTTCCATCCAAAAGTTGTTCCTGACCTGGTCATTTCTGTTTTCTATAAAATGTGGTCAGACCCTCTCTTCCTTGCCACTGAAAGCTTTGCTTCCTAGCTACATGGAGATGCTGCGCTGAGTTGCAGACAGTTGTTGCTACTGGAGATTGTTGCTTGCTGTTTCTGGGAGTATGCTTTCCCCATTGTCCTATTCCTATTTGGTTGGTACATTCCTATTCTGCCCCCAATGCCTCTTTACCTTTGGGTGTTTTGTGTTTGTTGCTTTCTGTTATCCCTGTCTGCCTTACGTGTTGATAGACTAGCATTTCTGTCCCAGGTCTCTTGGGGGAGGGGACAGCTTAGGGAATAACAGGAGAACAGTAAGGCTGGTCACCAAAACCTCTTCACATTTAGAGGTACCTTTGGGAGCAGTAATAGTTAGGGCCCGAGTAGTAGGGACAGTTCAGGGACTCTTTTCCTAATCATGTACAGTTCCAGTGTGACAGCTAGACCATGTAATATAATAGCTGCTTGGCATCAGGGCCGGATTTAAGAGGTGGGTGGCCCGGAGCCCATTTTGGAGGGAGGCCCATTTTTTAAGGTGTTGCAATATGTAATGCAAAAACACAGAACGCAAATCTTTTTACAAAAATCATTCACACAGAGTAATTTAGGTAAAATCATTCATTTTTTACAATCCAGGCACTTTCCTTGATTTTCACACTGCAAAATCACTAATGATGTCACTAATTTCCAATTCACGCAGTATATCTGACTCGATGCTCATGATAGCCAAATTTACAAGTCGGTCCAGCTTCATGGATGTCCTTAATTGGTTTTCAACTAATTTGAGTTTTGAGAAGGAAGGCTCACCACTGCAGTTTTTTACCATCAAAATTAGATATATCTTTAGATCTATCTAAATATTTGGGAAAGTGTCCTGCACACCCTTTTCCATGATAAGCTTGTACATGAAAAGTTCAGTGCTGATATCTTTTGGCTCCTCATCTGTGAATAAATTGGCAAATGTTACAAACTGACACAGTTCATCGATAAATGTAATGTCCAAATCATCTGAATAAGACCTTACGAGTTGCTCTGCTGTGGCCTTAAGCTCGTCTGAAGACAGTTCTTTCAGATGGCTAAAAAAGCTAAATTTGCTTGATATATCTTTATATACTTGAAGCTGTTTGTCAAGAGAAGCGATAAACTGATTAAAGATAGGCAAGAAAGTTTCTGTTCTGTATCTCCGCAGTGGAGAATCCTCTTCTTGTGCCGACATTGTGGCTCCATCTCCTTCCTAGAAGGTAGCTGAACAAACTCTCATCTGATCTAATCCGAGGGAGCGATCATACAGCTGAATAGGTAGCGCCTAGAAGCTTCTGTTGGGATCGGAGAAGGCTGCTGCATGCCATAAGCTAATCATTAGGTACAGGGAGGGTAATCTGGCTAGGCTAGCCAGGCCAGTGGATGCTGACGCAGGTCAGGTGCCATGACTCTGCTGCTCTGCGCCATCCACTGAGATGTAGGACCGTAGCCAGGTCCCTACACTTTCAGTAGTTTCTCTTTTGCTAAATGTTTCTTATCATTAGAAACGGTTCACAGTAAAGAGACGTGTATTTGACATATTTTGAGATATTCATCCCTATATTGGTGGGAGGCCCCCGCTTGGTGGGTGGCCCAGGGCCCGGGCCCCTTGGGCCCCCCCTAAATACGGGCCTGCTTTGCATTATGGGGAAGCCGAACTGGTCAAACCTGATGTAACTCTCTCTCTGAGTCTTCAGTAGTGTATGGGATTTTTTGGGGCCGATCCTCACTAATAGCATTGCAAAATGTTCTAATTTGCGGGACGAGAAAATTTCAGGAAATTTAACTGTAAGTCTGTCCTCCGCTGATTGATTTGCTCATTTCTATGCACTAAGTTAATACTTCTCAGGGTACTCCTTTACAAATGGGGAGGAGAAGAGGCTCTTCAGAGCACAAATCAGAAAGAAGGAGGGAGAGGCCTAAAGTTGCCAAAGATGCTTGTCTCATAAACAATGGTACCAACTTTATCATCTGTCTATGAACAGTCCATGTTCATAAATGTAAAATATTGTACAGCTTTTTTTCTGCCATTGTACTCCTAGAAAACTTAGCACCCCCTAGATTGTTCATTGTTTTCTGATATTTTGACACCTTTATGGTTTATGACTTCTTTCTTTATAGCTCTTGAGAGCAGACCATTTTCTTACCACAAACATCTCATTCATAGTATATTAGACACCTCCCATGTAAGATCTGGTGCTTTGGGGCCCCTTGTCTATTTTCATTTTTTTCAATAGTAATAATAACTAGTGTTGAGCAATACCTTCCGATATCGGGAAATATGGGATCAGATTGGATTGGACCGATACCCCAAAAATATCGGATATCGCCGATTCCGATACTGGAAACCAATGCAAGTCAATGGGACACAAATTGGAATGAAAATAAACCCTTTCTTTCCTTGTAGGTTAATTCTACATGAAGGAAAACAACTAAGAGTAATGTAGAATGTATTGGGGGAGGTGGAGGAGACATTAAAGGCATAGAGGTTTAGCCCAATCAAATGGAATAGCAGGAATTCAATTTTTTTAAGACGTTCGGAGTTACAAAGATATTGACTATGTTAAGCTTTTTTATATTTTGTCAGATATTTATGTTTCACTACTTCCATGCTCTTCACCTTCTTTTTACTTCTCCCACACTTTCTCCTTCATCATCCTCAGCAGCAGCATCTTTTCATCAACTTCTTCTTCACCTTATTCATCTTTTTCTTCTCCACCTTCTTCCTATTATTCTTTTCTTTACATTCTTCATATTCTTCTTATTCAACTATTCTTCTTCTTCATCTTCTTCATCATCTTCTTCTTCTTGATCATATTCTTATTTGTGACAGGCATTCCTGTAGTTGTTATCTATAAAAGTTTGAAGATTACACCTTCCATTCTGCCTGTCACAAAAGATTTACAACAGGATTTGTCCACGTTCAGTTTTGCCTGCAGCAGCAGGTATTTTTCAGGGGCATCACGAAGAGGAACGGACTCACCCCCATACACTGCTTAGTCTTCTTCTGCTTATAATTTAGATAATATCTTTTGCTCTGATTTTTAGTCTTATGCTTAATGTTCTTCTGCTTTTTGCTCTGCAGCTTCTTGTTCTTCTGCTTCTTGGTCTTCTGTCTCTTGTTCTTCTGAATCTTGGTGGTTGTCTTCTTGTTCTTTGTCCTTTTGGTCATCTTCTTCAGGGTCATCTTCTTGGTCTTCTTCGGGGTGGTCTTCAGGGTCGTCGTCTTCGGTGTCATCGTCTTCTTCAGGGTGGTCTTCAGGGTCGTCATCTCCAGGGTTGTCGTTTTCGGGGTCATCGTCTTCTTCGGGGTGGTCTTCAGGGTTGTCGTCTCCAGGGTCATCGTTTTCGGGGTCGTCATCTTCAGGGTGGTCTTCAGGGTCGTCGTCTCCAGGGTCGTCATTTTCGGGGTCGACGTCTTCTTCGGGGTGGTCTTCAGGGTTGTCGTCTCCAGGGTCGTCGTTTTTGGGGTCGTCGTCTTCTTCGGGGTGGTCTTCAGGGTTGTCGTCTTTAGGGTCGTCATCAGGGAGATCCAGAGTGATTACCAAAAACCATTTCAAAAAGCCTGAACTTGGAAATATAGCAGAAGGTACAAGAAGGCTGAGGAACTGCCGAGAACCAGCTTATGGTACTGGAACCCGGTTACTAAGCAGGAGGTACACGTGCCAGAAAGCACTACCAAGGACCAGCAGATGTTGGTGGAACTCGGATACCGAGAAGGAGGCACCTAAGCCAAAGGATCTGCCTGGAACCAGCTGATGTTACTGGAACCCAGGGGGACATAGTCAAGATTGACTTCCAAAGAACCAGCTAATGGTACTGGAACTCAGATAGGCAGCAGAAGGTACACATGAAAAAAAAAGTTGCAAGGCCGCGAGCCGGCCGGAGTTACCGAAACCCACAGTCCTACAGGGGGTGCTTGTCCTATTAGCACTACGGAACCAGCCTTCATTGCCAGATCCCGCAGCCCACATAGAAAGCACCTAAACTGCAGGCACCATAGAGTCGTCTAACCCAACCGCAACCCAACAGGACAATGTATTGGAGGCAAAGTGACGTTGACACTACCATGAAACAGCTGGCGTCCTGGAACCAGGCTGGGCAGGAGGGAGTACCTGTGCCAAAGACACTGCCGAGGACCAGCTGACAGTACTGGAACCCAGATGGGTAGAAGAAGGTACAACAGCCAAAGACATTGCTGAGAACCAGCTGACGGTACTGGAACCCGGATGGGTAGCAGAAGGTACAAGAGCCAATGAAACTACCGAAGACCAGCTGATGGTACTGGAGCCCGGTTACTAAGCAGGAGGTACCCATGCCAGAAAGCACTACCAAGGACCAGCAGACATTGGTGGAACTCGGATACCGAGAAGGAGGCACCTAAGCCAAAAGCTCTGCCTGGAACCAGCTGACGTTACTGGAACCCAGGGGGACATGTTGAGGTTGACTTCCAAAGAACCAGCTAATGGTACTGGAACTCAGATAGGCAGCAGAAGGTACACATGAAAAATAAAGTTGCAAGGCCGCGAGCAGGCAGGAGTTACCAAAACCCACAGTCCTACAGGGGGAGCTTGTCCTATTGGCACTACGGAACCAGCCTTCATTGCCAGATCCCACAGCCCACATAGGAAGCACCTAAACTGCAGGTACCATAGAGTCGGCTAACCCGATCGCAACACGACAGGACAACATATTGGACGCAAAGCAACGTTGACACTACCCGGAAACAGCTGGCGTGCTGCAACCAGACTGGGCAGGAGGGAGTACCCATGCCAAAGACACTTCTGTGTAGCAACTGGTGATGTTGGAGCCCAGGGTAAATACTAGAAACAGAGTGGAGGCAGAGGCGCAATTGGAGCAAATTTAAAATCTGCAGTAGTGTGAATGTGGACAGAGCAGGAGAAATTGCCGGACACACAGCAGGGGATCAGCTGACGTTACTGAACCCCAATAACACAGGAACAAGTTTTGACTGTGCAGACGGCACTTCTGAGCAGCAACTGGCAGTGTTGGAGCCCAGGGTCAATGCTAGAAACAGAGTGGAGGCAGAGGTCTAATTGGAGCAAGTTTAAAATCTGTAGTAGTGTGAGTGTGGATGGAGCAGGAGAAATTGCCGGACACACAGCATCGGATCAGCTGATGTTACTGAACCCCAATAACACAGGAGCAAGTGCTGACTGTGCAGATGGAACTTCTGAGCAGCAACAGGTGGTGTTGGAGCCCAGGGTAAATACTAGAAACAGAGTGGAGGCAGAGGCGTAATTGGAGCAAGTTTAATATCTGTAGTAGTGTGAATGTGGACAGAGCAGGAGAAATTGTCAGACATACAGCAGGGGATCAGCTGACATTACTGAACCCCGATAACACTGGAGCATGTGTTGACTGTGCAGACCGCACTTCTGAGCAGCAACTGGCGGTGTTGGAGCCCAGGGAATACAGGAGAAACAGAGTGTAGCCAGAGGCCTAATTGGAGCAAGTTTAATACCTGTACTAGTGTGAATGTGGACAGAGCAGGAGAAATTGCCGGACACACAGCAGGGGATCAGCTGACGTTACTGAACCCCGATAACACTGGAGCATGTGTTGACTGTGCAGACGGCACTTCTGAGCAGCAACTGGCAGTGTTGGATCCCAGGGTCAATGCTAGAAACAGAGTGTAGCCAGAAGCCTAATTGGAGAAAGTTTAATATCTGTAGTAGTGTGAATGTGGACAGAGCAGGAGAAATTGCCAGACACACAGCAGGGGATCAGCTGACATTACTGAACCCCAAAACACTGGAGCATGTGTTGACTGTGCAGACGGAACTTCTGAGCAGCAACTGGTGGTGTTGGAGCCCAGGGTAAATACTAGAAACAGAGTGGAGGCAGAGGCGTAATTGGAGCAAGTTTAATATCTGCAGTAGTGTGAATGTGGACAGAGCAGGAAAAATTGTCAGACATACAGCAGGGGATCAGCTGACGTTACTGAACCCCAAAAACACTGGAGCATGTGTTGACTGTGCAGACGGAACTTCTGAGCAGCAACTGGCGGTGTAGGAGCCCAGGGTAAATACTAGAAACAGAGTGTAGCCAGAGGCCTAATTGGAGCAAGTTTAATATCTGTAGTAGTGTGAATGTGGACAGAGCAGGAGAAATTGCCGGACACACAGCAGGGGATCAGCTCACGTTACTGAACCCCAATAACACTGGAGCATGTGTTGATTGTGCAGACCGCACATCTGAGCAGCAACTGGCGGTGTTGGAGCCCAGGGAATACAGGAGAAACAGAGTGTAGCCAGTAGCGGTGTTGGAGCCCAGGGATTACAGTTCAGGTGGTAGAAACATGAACACAACAGGAGACCTGGATACTGTTGCGAACCAATTATTTAATCTGGAAGAGGACTGGCAAATTCCTGCAAAATCCAGGCCTTGTTCATTTTCAGAAAAGTAAGCCGGTCAATGTTATCGGAGGATAGTCGCATGCGACGGTCTGTTAGTACACCACCTTCGGCACTAAAGATGTGTTCCGATAATACACTAGCAGCAGGGCAAGTTAGCACCTCCAATGCATACTGGCTAAGCTCTGGCCATGCATCCAGCTTAGAGACCCAAAACTTGAAGGGGGAAGAGCCGTGTGGGAGAACACTGAGAGGGCAAGACATGTAGTCTGTCACCATCTGACGGAAACATTGCCTCCTGCTCACTGGAGCCGTCTGTGATGGTGTAGACATTTGTGGCAGGGACACAAAACTTTGCCACATTTGGGCCATGCTGGTCATGCTTTGTGCTGAGGTGCTGCTTCTGCTCCCTCTTTGTGCAGAGCTTCCTCCATTGCGTCGACGCACTGAGCTGCTTTGTAAAGCACTAGCAGCAGTGCTCTCGGGTGGAATGGAGAACATGATGGAATGCACCAGTGTGTCTTGGTACTCCCTCATTTTACGCTCCCGGTTTAACGGTGTTAGGAGGCTTTGTAAGTTGTCCCGGTAGTGAGGATCTAGGAGGGTGTACACCAAATAATCAGCCGTGTTGAGAATGTGGACGATGCGGCGGTCATTTCTCAGGCACTGCAGCATGAAATCAACCATGTGCTGCTGACTACCATCTGGCCAAGAAACACTGTCCCCTGTTTGAGTCGTCATCTCTGCCTGCTCTGCATCACCCCACCCTCGCTCTACATACTGACTACTAGAGCATTGTGTACCTCCCTCCGCTGGACATATGTCTTCCTCCTCCATTGACTCCTCCTCATTCTCCTCATAAAGGGTCCCCTGCCTAGCCCTTTGTGAGGAACCACGTTGCGCAGACTGTCCAGAAGCAGATGGCATTTGTGACTCCTCATCCTCCACCTCTTCCACAACCTCCTCCCTTAGTGCTTGCAGTGTTTTTTCAAGTAGGCAGATAAGGGGGATAGTCATGCTGACTAGTGCATCATCTGCACTCACCATCCACGTGGAATCATCAAAGGCAAAAAAATGTGGCAGATGTCCTTCATAGAGGCCCACTCAGTGGTGGTGAAGTGTGAACGGCGCGCAGTGCGACTTGTTTGCTCCTGATGCAGCTGGTACTCCATTACTGCTGCCTGCTGCTCACACAACCTCTCCAACATATGTAATGTTGAATTCTACCTTGTGGGTAGGTCACATATGATGTGAAGTTCCGGAGTGCGGAATCGGCGCTGCAGAGCTGCAATGCGCGATCTTGTCATGCTGGAACGCTGCAAGTGAGCGCACTCTATGCGGACCTTGTGCAGCAGTGAATCAAGATCCAGATAGTCCCTCAAAAAACTCTGCATGACCAAGTTGAGCACATGTGCCAGACATGGGATGTGAGTGAGGTTGCCTAGGCCCAGAGCTGCCACCAGATTTTGGCCATTGTCACACACTACCATGCCTGGCTGGAGATTCGCTGGCACAAACCACACGTTGCTCTCCTGCTTCATGGCATTCCAGAACTCCTGCGCTGTGTGGCTTTGATTCCCCAAAGAAATTAATTTCAAAATGGCCTGTTGACGTTTGGCCACGGCTGTGCTCATATCGGTCATAACAGGTAAGCGTTCATGGGTCCATGTGGAGGTAGACTGTGACGGCTCCTGCAACGCTGATTCAGAGGAACTGGAGTATGAGGAGGAGTCAATGTGTACAGACTGGATTCCTGCAATCCTTGGAGTTGGCAGAACACGAACAGCGCCACTCTCAAGATCTGTACCCGTCTCCAAAATATTTAGCCAATGGGCAGTGAGGGAAAGATATCGTCTTTGTCCATGGTTACTGGTCCACTCATCGGTGGTCAGGTGGACCTTGCTACTGATGGCGTTTAGTAGCGCATGTTTAATTATTCCCTCCACATGCTTTTGCAGGGCAGGGACGGCTTGCCTGCTGAAATAAAAGTGGCTGGGCACGTTGTTTTGTTTGACTGCCAATGCAATGAAGCTACGGAAGGTGTCAGTCTCCACCAGCCTGAATGAGAGCATTTCAAGGGACAGTAGTTTTGCAATGCCGAGCCTGTGCTCGGGGGTGGATTGCAGAGTATAGGTGCCTTTTCTCCCATGCCTGTGCTACCGATGGCTGTAGACTGGCCTGGGAGTGTGAGGATGACAAGGAACGTGGTGCTGTGGGTGGAATACAACAGTGTAACTGTCTGTACAACAGTGCCAGAGGTTCTTCCATGGTGATCCTGTGAGGAAGCCAAACTAGCTGTGTGAGAGCTGGAGGAAGAGGCTACAACACAAGCTGAAGAGGTGGTAGGTGGCGCTGCAGGTTGGCCTAGGTCTTCAGTGTGTCTTTGTAACGCCACCACATGCTTGGTCCGCACATGTTTCCACATATTTGTGGTATTGAGGTTGCTGACACTTTTCCCTCTTTTCACTTTCTGATTACACATCTTGCATTTGACAAAGCAAATGTCATCTGCAACTATGTCAAAAAAGGACCAGGCACTGCAAGTCTTGGGAGTGCCCATTTTGGGTTTTGGAAGAGGCATGCTCCTAATGGGTGCCGAAGTGAAGGCTACAGACAACAGAGTCTGCCCCCTCCCTCTCCCTACTTTTTGGGCCGTTAGGGGAATCTCTTCCTCAGAGCTGCTCCCACAACCTTCCTTGTTGTGAATTCCGTTCTTGGGCTCCCTCCGGTGGTTTTAAATGGCACTTTTGTGAATTCTGCCCTTGGGCTCCCTCTGGTGGTTTTGAGTGGAACTGCTGCTCCTTGGGTTTAGCTTTAGCAGCTGCTTTCACTAATCATCTCTCCTGGCTCTGCTATTTAACCTGGCTCTAGTCTTCAGCCTATGCCACTTGTCAATGTCTTCTGGCTGGATTCACATCTCTGCTTGGATTCTCCTGGTTTCCAGACCAGTTCTGCTAAGATAAGTTCTGGCTTTGCTCATTTCAGTCCACATGTTGTGGACTTATTGTTCTGTGCATTCTATTTTTGTCCAGCTTGTCATTATGGATTTTTTCTGTTAGCTGGAAGCTCTGGGAAGCAGATTTACCCTCCACACCTTTAGTCAGGTGTGGAGATTTTGTAAACTCTGTGTGGATTGTTTTGTAGTTTTTATACTGACCGCACAGTATCCTTTCCTGTCCTATCTATCAAGCTAGACTGGCCTCCTATGCTAAAATCTGATTTCATTTCTGCGTATGTTATTTTCCCCTCCTCTCACCGTCAATATTTGTGGGGGGCTATCTTTCCTTTGGGGATTTTCTCTGAGGCAAGATAGGTTTCCTGTTTCCATCTTTAGGGGAAGTTAGATCTTAGGCTGTGCCGAGGGGTCTAGGGAGCGTCAGGTACCCCCCACGGCTATTTCTAGTTGCGCTGCTAGGTTGAGGGTCTGCGGTCAGTACAGATACCACCTCCTTCAGAGCTTGTCTCATGTTGTTCCTAAACCACCAGATCATAACACTTCCTGTATCTCACGCCATGATGGGTCAAGGACCTCATCATCTACACTACCCTCTTCAAATGACTGCTTCTCCTGGGTAGTCTCGACAGCACAGTACGCACCAGAAAGAGGCACCTAAGTCTCATCATCAGATGCGTACTGAGGTGTGCTGACCATAGGCACTGGCCCACCCCCCTCTTCAGATTCAGAGATACAAAGCTGTTGAGCATCACTGCATACTACCTCTTCTTCAAATTCTAGAATGCTGCTTGGCTGGCCAACTCTTTCCAAGCCAACAGATTCAGAGAACAGAAATAGAGATGGCTCCTGTCCAGGGCTCTCTGACTGCCTGGGCAATTTGGCAGGTGGTGAAGAGACAGATGGGTGCTCTTCAGTGCTGTGGACCTGAGAGGATCTGGAACTAATTGAAGTTGATGCGTTAGCTGCCATTCATCCGACAACGACTTCAATTTGTTCGTCCCACAGCAGTGGGGTACGGCGAGCTCCTACAAAGTTGCGCATAAAGGACTGTTCCCTGGTAAAACTGGGGGATGCTGAGTCACTGGTGCCCACAGCAGGCACAGAATCCCCACGTCCTCTCCCTGCAGAAACTCCACGACCACGTGCCTTACTCCCTGCCTTCTTCATCTTGGTAGACTGATAAAGATAGGCAGAAAACTACTCAGGGCTTATTGTGCTTATTCCTGAACAGCTGCTAACAGGTATAAAAAACACTAATTTTATAAAGTGTGGACCAGACTTTAATATGAGCTAATGTGGCCTACACATCTGTAAAGTGGAGTGTTTGGTGAACTTTATTAACTTTTTGTTTTTTTCACAAAAAGACACTGGATGTGCCCAAAGATGTAAAACCGATAGTATCACAAACTTTTTGTAGCTATTACAATGCAGGAAGGTAACCTACAATGCAATAGCTGAGGCTCCAAAAAATAGGCTAATACGAATCTGGCTGGGGCTGCAGGGCACAAGCCAGCAGAAAGGCTCATCTATCTACTCCTATATAGTGTTTTCAAGCAATCTAGCTGGATACGGATGGAACCACACTAATAGGAGAAATCAGGAAAAATGAGCTGCACTAATGCAAAAAAGAACAATGTATGAGGCAGTGACGCACGCTGAGCGGACTACATCCGGAGGTGGCTGCAAAACACACTACAGCATGAGCTGCACTCACACACAGAGACCTTGCAGACAGCCGTGAACAGCGCTGCAAGGCTGCAGAAAAGCTTCTCTATCTACTCCTATATAGTGTTTTAAAGCAATCTAGCTGGATACGGATTGAACCACACTAATAGGAGAAATCAAGAAAAATGAGCTGCACTAATGCAAAAAAGGACAATGTATGAGGCAGTGACGCACGCTGAGCGGACTACAACCGGAGGTGGCTGCAGAACACACTTCAGCATGAGCTGCACTCACACACAGAAACCTCACAGACAGCCGTGAACAGCTCTGCAAGGCAAAAGAAAGCTTTTCAATTCTCACACAGCGGTTGCTAAAGTAGCCTGGCTAAAGCACAATAAAGCCACAATAAAGCAAATCGCTAGCTCAAACTGTCCCTCAGAGTCAGAACAGCAGCGTCCTGTCCCTAAGTAAATTCACAGCAGAGTGAGCCCAAAATGGCGGCGGCGGCTTTTATAGTGCATTATGACATCATTTCAGCAGCCAATCACAGCCATGCCATTAGTTAACATGCCTAACATGCATAACAGGATGTGCCCACACTTCTTAGGATTTCTCATTGACTGAATAAAATCAAACTGGCTCATTGCATTATGGGAACTTCTGATTCCGGTATTCGATATTCTAAAAGCATCGGAACTCAGTATCGGAGCTCCGATACCGCGAATATCGGCCGATACCCGATATTGCAGTATTGGAATGCTCAACACTAATAATAACCCTTTTCTTATTCACTGTATAGGTGAAAAAAATCTGAATTGTGATGTTTAGCTGTCATGTTTCCACTGACCAAGAAAACATGAGTCTCGGAAGAAAAGTGGCTAAGCATACACAGTTAGGCTGCCGTCACACTCGCAGTATTTGGTCAGTATTTTACATCAGTATTTGTAAGCCAAAACCAGAAGTGGAACAATTAAAGGAAAAGTATAATAGAAACATATGCACCACTTCTGTATTTATCACCCACTGCTGGTTTTGGCTTACAAATACTGATGTAAAATACTGACTAAATACTGCTAGTGTGACGGCAGCCTTAAGGCCCCTCCACATTAAGCGATGCTGCAGCGATACCGACAACGATCCGGATCGCTGCAGCGTCGCTGTTTGGTCGCTGGAGAGCTGTCACACAGACCGCTCTCCAGCGACCAACGATGCCGGTAACCAGGTTAAACATCGGGTAACTAAGCGCAGGGCCGCGCTTAGTAACCCGATGTTTACCCTGGTTACCATCCTAAAAGTAAAAAAAACAAACACTACATACTTACCTAACGCTGTCTGTCCCCCGGCGCTGTGCTCTGCACTCCTCCTGTACTGGCTGTGAGCACAGCGGCCGGAAAGCAGAGCGGTGACGTCACCGCTCTGCTTTCCGGCTGACCGACGCTCACAGCCAGTACAGGAGGAGTGCAGAGCAGAGCGCCGGGGACAGACAGCGGTAGGTAAGTATGTAGTGTTTGTTTTTTTTACTTTTAGGATGGTAACCAGGGTAAACATCGGGTTACTAAGCGCGGCCCTGCGCTTAGTTACCCGATGTTTACCCTGGTTACCAGTGAAGACATCGCTGGATCGGTGTCACACACGCCGATCCAGCGATGTCCGCGGGTGATCCAGCGATGAAATAAAGTTCTGGACTTTGTTCAGCGACCAACGATCTTCCAGCAGGGGCCTGATCGTTGGTCGCTGTCACACATAACGATTTCATTAACGATATCGTTGCTACGTCACAAAAAGCAACGATATCATTAACAATATCGTTATGTGTGAAGGTACCTTTACTCTGTAGAAACAGTAAAAGTGCAAAATCTATTTTGCTCTAAAAACTCCTTGAAAAACTTTTTAAGCACATAGTGTAAGGGGTCAACTATTCAGAATTGTTGTTTCTAAATAATATTATCATGGAGATCAATATTCAGTTTAGCAGAGCTGCAAGAAGCCAGTGATTTGGCTTTAGTTTATGCAGCCACTTCTTTTGGTGATTCAGTTATTTTGCAGCTTTGAATGTGTGAATTTAAACACTCAAGTCCATTACTATGAGTGAATAGCCTTGAGACTGAATATTCTCTGAAGAGATAACAACAAACATACAGTAAGTGCTATATAAGGGCCATGGCTGGGAAATTAGCCCTTAGAATAATTGTCTTGGTGATCCCTGTGCCCTTGATAGGACACTTGTGTCTAAAGCCCTATTCCCTCAAGGCAGCAAGTGTGTTAACACTGATGAAATCAACTTAGCAAAACAAAGATCTATCTTTGCCATAAACAAACAATTAAAACAGAAAATAGCGACAAAATGTATGGAAAACAATTATTTGCATAAACCTTGAATTAATATTCAATACATAATTAATCTATGAAAACTATGAAAGGTCGTTTATTTCGACTGACAAATAGTTTTTTGTTGTGAAATGTGTTGCATTATTTGTACATAACATGTTTTAATTCAATATATATTACTTTAAAAATGATTGTACAATAGATTATTAAAGGGAACCTGTCACCCCCGTTTTTTCAGATTGAGCTATAAATACTGTTAAATAGGGCCTGCGCTGTGCGTTACTATAGTGTATGTAGTGTACCCTGATTCCCCACCTATGCTGAGAAATACATTACCAAAGTCGCCGTTTTCGCCTGTCAATCAGGCTGGTCAGGTCGGGTGGGCATGTTCACAGCGCTCTTTTCTTCCCCAGCTTTCCGTTGGTGGCGTAGTGGTGTGCGCATGTCCAAGTTCCAAATTCCCTGCGCCCACGTGAAGACACAGCGCGCGATCTGCGCTGTCATCCCTTTCATCGGTGGGGGCGGCCATCTTCCTGGGGCCGCGCGTGCGCAGATGGAGTGCTCTGCTGCACGGGGCTTCAGGAAAATGGCCGCGGGATGCCGCACGTGCGCACAAGAGATCGCGGCAGCCATTTTCCCAAAGCCGAGTTTGCATCTCGGCTTTGGGAAAATGGCTGCCGCGATCTCTTCTGCGCACGCGCGGCATCCCGCGGCCATTTTCCTGAAGCCCCGTGCAGCAGAGCACTCCATCTGCGCACGCGCGGCCCCAGGAAGATGGCCGCCCCCACCGATGAAAGGGATGACAGCGCAGATCGCGCGCTGTGTCTTCACGTGGGCGCAGGGAATTCGGAACTTGGACATGCGCACACCACTACGCCACCAACAGAAAGCTGGGGAAGAAAAGAGCGCTGTGAACACGCCCACCCGACCTGACCAGCCTGATTGACAGGCGAAAACGGCGACTTTGGTAATGTATTTCTCAGCATAGGTGGGGAATCAGGGTACACTACATACACTATAGTAACGCACAGCGCAGGCCCTATTTAACAGTATTTATAGCTCAATCTGAAAAAACGGCGTGACAGGTTCCCTTTAAAAACAATTTACCACGTCACCCATGAAAAACTGTATGAGGTTAATATTTTTTTGGGACACAAAAATCAAAATGATTGCAAACACCTTTTTTGTGACATCAACCCCCACAGCTATAACCTCATTTGCCACCACTACAGGGTAAGAAGTGGGAATAGCAAGGTTAAGTGCCGGAATTGGCGCATCTTAGAGATGCGCCTTTTCTCGGGCAGCTGATTGCTGATGTTTTTAGCCGGAGGGGGGGGCAATATCCGTGGCCCCTTCCTAGGCTGTTAATATCAGCCCACAGCTGTCTGTATAGCATTTGCTGGTTATTAATTATGGTGGTACCCCACATCATTATTTTGGGGGGCTCCCCTATTTTAATAGCCAGTAAAGGCTAAGTATACAGCTGTGAGCTGATATTAATAGGCTGGGAAGCTCCATGGGTATTACCCCCTTCCCAGGCTATAAACATCTGCCTCAGTCACTGGCTTTCCTTCTACTGGCTTTGAAAATTGCGCGGGAGCCCATGCCATTTTTTCCCGTAATTTTTTTAAATTAATTAAATGCATGTCCTGTAATTTGCACACACACTGTACTAACTGTATTTGTCACAGACATCTATATATCTACCTATTCTATATTTATTTACTGTATGTAATCCATCTCTTCTATCTTGTCTGCTCCTGCAGTGAATTTATAGAACCTGACAGATGTCTCTGCACAAACAGTTAGAAACTGACTCCATGACGATGGTCTGAGTGCCCAACGTCCATAGATGAGGGTTGTGCTCACAGCCCAACACTGTGTTGGACGCTTGGCACTTGCCACAGAACACCAGGAATGGCAAATTCACCACTGGTGCCCTGTGCTCTTCACAGATGAAAGTGGGTTCACACTGAGCACATGTGACAGACGTGACAGAGTCTGGAGATGCCGTGGAGAGCGATCTGCTGCCTGCAACATCCTTTAGCATGTCCAGTTTGGCAGTGGGTCAGTAATAGTGTGGGGTGGCATTTCATTGGAGGGCCGCACAGCCCTCCATGTGCTTGCCAGAGGTAGCCTGACTGCCATTAGGTACCGGGATGAGATCCACCAACCCCTTGTGAGACCATATGCTGGTGCGGTTGGCCCTGGGTTCCTCCTAATGAAGGACAATGCCAGACCTCATGTGGCTGGAGTGTGTCAGCAGTTCCTGCAAGATGAAGCCATTGAAGCTATGGACTGGCCCTCCTGTTCCCCAGACCTGAATCTGATTGAACACATCTGGGACATCATGTTGTGCACCATCCACCAAAGTCATGTTGCACCACAGACTCTCCAGGAGTTGGCGGCTGCTTTAGTCCAGGTCTGGAAGGAGATCCCTCAGGAGACCATCCGCCACCTCATTGGGAGCATGCCCAGGCATTGTAGGGAGATCATACAGGCACGTGGAGGCCACACACACTACTGAGCATCATTTCCTTGTCTTGAAGCATTTCCACTGAAGTTGGATCAGCTTGTAACTTCATTTTCCACTTTGATTTTGAGCATCATTCCAACTCCAGACCTCCGTGGGATATTAGTTGTGATGTACGTTGATTGTTTTTAGGTTTTATTGTTCTCAACACATTCCACTATGTAATAAATAAAGATTTACAACTGGAATATTTGATTCAGTAATATCTAGGATGTGGGATTTTAGTGTTCCCTTTATTTTTTTGAGCAGTGTATATATATATATATATACATATATATATATATATATATATATATATATATATGCCAAGCATCCTGCATGGTGTTGGGTTGTGAGCACAACCCCCATCTGTGGACATCGGGCACTCGGACCATCCTCATGGAGTCGGTTTCTAACCATTTGTGCAAACACATGCACATTTATGGCCTGCTGGAGGTCATTTTACAGGGCTCTTGCAGTGCTCCTCCTGTTCCTCCTTGAACAAAGGCTGATGTAGCGGTCCTGCTGCTGGGATGTTGCCCTCCTACGGTCCCCTCCATGTCTCCTGGTGTACTGGCCTTTCTCCTGGTAGCACCTCTGGACACTACGCTGACAGACACAGCAAACCTTCTTGCCACAGCTCGCATTGATGTGCCATCCTGGATGAGCTGCACTACTTGAGCCACTTGTGTGGGTTGTAGAGTCCGACTCATGCTACCATGAGTGCAAAAGCACAACCAACAATCAAAAGTGACAAAAACATCAGCCAGAAAGCATTGGTACTGAAATGTGGTCTGTGGTCCCACCTGCAGAACCACTCCTTTATTGTGTCTTGATAATTGCCAATAATTTCCATCTGTTGTCTATTCCATTTGCACAACAGCATGTGAAATTGATTGTCAAACAGTGTTGCTTCCTAAGTGGACAGTTTGATTTCACAGAAGTTTGATTTACTTGGAGTTATATTCTGTTGTTTAAGTATTCCCTTTATTTTTTTGAGCAGTATATATATATATGTGTGTGTGTCACTGACATCTATATATATATACTAGCTATTGAACCCGTTCTACGCCCGGGTGGCGAGCATTTATATTGGTATATGGTCTCCATCCTGGTATGTGCTGCTCCATCCTGCGCCCCCATCCTGTCATGTGCTGCTCCCATCCTGCGCCCCCGTTCTGTCATGTGCTGCTCCCATCCTGCGCCCCCGTTCTGTCATGTGCTGCTCCCATCCTGCGCCTCCATTCTGTCATTTGCTGCTCCCATCCTGTCATTTGCTGCTCCCATCCTGCGCCCGTTCTGTCATTTGCTGCTCCCATCCTGCGTCCCCGTTCTGTCATTTGCTGCTGCCATCCTGCGCCCGTTCTGTCATGTGCTGCTGCCATCCTGCGCCCGTTCTGTCATGTGCTGCTGCCATCCTGCGCCCGTTCTGTCATGTGCTGCTGCCATCCTGCGCCCGTTCTGTCATGTGCTGCTGCCATCCTGCGCCCGTTCTGTCATGTGCTGCTGCCATCCTGCGCCCGTTCTGTCATGTGCTGCTGCCATCCTGTGCCCGTTCTGTCATGTGCTGCTGCCATCCTGCGCCCGTTCTGTCATGTGCTGCTGCCATCCTGCGCCCGTTCTGTCATGTGCTGCTCCCATCCTGCGCCCGTTCTGTCATGTGCTGCTGCCATCCTGCGCCCGTTCTGTCATGTGCTGCTGCCATCCTGCGCCCGTTCTGTCATGTGCTGCTGCCATCCTTCGCCCGTTCTGTCATGTGCTGCTGCCATCCTTCGCCCGTTCTGTCATGTGCTGCTGCCATCCTGCGCCCGTTCTGTCATGTGCTGCGGCCATCCTGCGCCCGTTCTGTCATGTGCTGCTGCCATCCTGCGCCCGTTCTGTCATGTGCTGCGGCCATCCTGCGCCCGTTCTGACATGTGCTGCTGCCATCCTGCGCCCGTTCTGTCATGTGTTGCGGCCATCCTGCGCCCGTTCTGTCATGTGCTGCTGCCATCCTGCGCCCGTTCTGTCATGTGCTGCGGCCATCCTGCGCCCGTTCTGACATGTGCTGCTGCCATCCTGCGCCCGTTCTGTCATGTGCTGCTGCCATCCTGCGCCCGTTCTGTCATGTGCTGCGGCCATCCTGCGCCCGTTCTGACATGTGCTGCTGCCATCCTGCGCCCGTTCTGTCATGTGCTGCTGCCATCCTGCGCCCGTTCTGTCATGTGCTGCGGCCATCCTGCGCCCGTTCTGTCATGTGCTGCTGCCATCCTGCGCCCGTTCTGTCATGTGCTGCTGCCATCCTGCGCCCGTTCTGTCATGTGCTGCGGCCATCCTGCGCCCGTTCTGTCTTGTGCTGCGGCCATCCTGCGCCCGTTCTGTCATGTGCTGCGGCCATCCTGCGCCCGTTCTGTCATGTGCTGCGGCCATCCTGCGGCCGTTCTGTCATGTGCTGCGGCCATCCTGAGCCCGTTCTGTCATGTGCTGCTGCCATCCTGCGCCCGTTCTGTCATGTGCTGCTGCCATCCTGCGCCCGTTCTGTCATGTGCTGCGGCCATCCTGCGCCCGTTCTGTCATGTGCTGCGGCCATCCTGCGCCCATTCTGTCTTGTGCTGCGGCCATCCTGCGCCCGTTCTGTCATGTGCTGCGGCCATCCTGCGCCCGTTCTGTCATGTGCTGCGGCCATCCTGCGCCCGTTCTGTCATGTGCTGCTGCCATCCTGCGCCACCATTGTATTATATGCCCCCCGCTCCAGTGTGTATGCCCCCGAATGCTGCTGCCATATAAAAAAAAAAAAAATACCATACTCACCTATCGTCCGGCTCCACTGCAGGTGTGTCTTCAAGAAAATGGCGCCAAAAAGCGGGGACTGCGCAGGCGCCGATTCCGGCAGCAGGAATCGGCGCCTGCGCAGTCCGCGCTTTCCGGCGCCATTTTCTTGAAGACACACCTGCAGTGGAGCCGGAGTGTGTCTTCAAGAAAATGGCGCCGGAAAGCGCGGACTGCGCAGGCGCCGATTCCGGCAGCAGGAATCGGCGCCTGCGCAGTCCGCGCCCTCCGGAGCCGGGAGCAGAGGAGCCGGGAGACGGAGCCGCAAGCAGCGCTGGAACCGGGAAAGGTGAGTATACTTACCCTCCCTCCTGGCGGTCCCTGACTCTCCGGTGGAGATCGCGGTATGCGTTCAGTGCTTACGCATACCGCGATCTCCAGGGAGCGTCGCTCTGTGAGGCCCAGACTGCGCCGGCGCTTGCGCTTGCGCAGTCTATAGAGGCTTCGGACAGAGTGACGCTCCCAGCGTTATATTATAGATATATATATATATATATCTGTATATATGTATTATATCATTTATATGTGTATACAGTATATCTATCTCATGTTAAAATCGCATTGCAATTGGATAGCAATCGCAATGCACTAGGATGTAAATCAGATGCTAGGTGTGAAAACTGTATTGTACTCTCATGACATTTGCATGATACTCGTCCGTTTTTTCGGTTCAGATATAGGAACTTTTTTCCTCGCATATGGGTATGTACCCTAAGGCCGGAGTCACACTAGCGTATAATACAGACAAGTGCTATGCGAGAAAACATCGCATAGCACTTAGAGCAGTGTTAATCTGTGGGGCAGCTCACATCTCCATTTTTTTTCACAGGCGTATTCTACGTGGGAGTGAAATCAAAGCATGCTGCGATTTTACGCATATATCGGCCGAGTCTCGCCAATGCAAGCCTATTGGTGCGAGAAAAAATCAGACACCCCATGGACCCTCAGTGTGACCTGTGAGAAATATGCACACATTTTCCTCATTTCAGCCCATTGAGCCATTAAATTCATTGGGGAAAAGCAGTGAGAAGTATAAAGCCATACGCACGTCATTCGGATGCCATACGGATACATAGATGTGAGGAAATCACATCATCGCATTGCAAAAGCATTACACACGGATGACCATACGGAGAACATATGTGTGACTCTTGTCCGAGAGAATTAGACCGATTTTCCATACGTTAAGTGTGACACCGGCCTAATAGAAACACTGGTTTCACTTCAGTATTTCTCACCCACTTCTGGTTTTGGCTTACAAATACTGAGGTACAAAACTCAACCAATACTCACCATGTGCACATGGCCTAAGGTTATGCGTGTTTTTATGCAAATTTTCAGCTGCTTTTCACAGTACCAGCAAAGACTATGAGATTTCAGAAATCTCACGCACACATCTTGTTTTTTGTCCTAATTGGTCAAAGAGCTGTGTTTTTTCAAAATGTCGCTTCTTTCAGTGTTTTTTCACCCATTGAAAGCATAAAAAGTACAAAAAGCACTCCAAAATGTTACAAAAAACATATTCATCCGGTTTTGCTGCGTTCTTGGTGTCAAAACCTCATGAAGTTGTATCAGATTATTTTTTATGCCCTAAACTTTATCAGCATGCACAAGAGAAAAATGTACCTTGACAAAAAGTGCAGTAAAAGAACGCACCAAAAACGCAGCAAAAATTGTGGCAAACACTTAGCAAAACCTTCATTTTTTATGTTGCTTCATTACTGCCAAGTGAGCAGGTTTTGCCTGTGGGAAAAAAACGTTTAAAAAACCGCAACGTGTGAACATAGTCTTACGGTTTTCATGCCTTACTACCTCTCAGCAATTATATGTGGTGACCATTGAGGCTACTGATTGACTGTAGCTTGTAAGCAAAAAACGCTGTGAACGTGAATTCTTACAAATTCGAGCTGTTTTGTGTTTCCGGTATTTCAAGGCATTTGCTGTAGATTTTTCTTCTTTTTTTTTAAAGAAGTCAGAAACCGTTATAAAGACCACACTTTTTGAGCTAAGAGATCCAGCAATGTTTGTTTCATTGTCGTAACTTTTTTTTTGGCCAGGGTAACACTTGCAAGTGCAATGCGAGAAACTCGTGCGAGTCTCTGGTATAAATTCCCGACACTGCCTGGAATTCAGGACCTGAGTGTGAGGTTGCATGTATTTCTATGCCGGTGGCAGTGCCAGGTATTGAGGTGATAGACTTGCGCGAGTTTCTCGCATTGCACTCGCAAGTGTGACCCCGGCCTTTTGATCAGTGTAGCTCTATGTGGGCTTGTATTTTGCAGAAAGAGTTAAATAATAACATTTTGGTACAAACAATTGATTCACTTTTATTTTTCTTGGAAGGGGTAGAAAATGGAATTCCACTATTGTTCTTATATTTGGATCCTGAGTCTGAATCCTCCATGAATAACATACAGAGAAGGGACAGCACTTCAAAAATGTCAATTTTGAAGGTTGAAACGCTGAAAAAGGTTATTCTCTGGGTGTTTTTAGTGAACTTAATAATAAAAACCTTTTTTTTTCTGTTCCACTCTGGACATTAGCTGCCATAATCACTGCTTTGCTCACAAATCTCTACTTATAAAAATGTCTCCAAACAATAGGGAATGTGCATTTGCTGAAGACATTTCTGCATCAGAAGTGTGTCTCTAATCAGGAAAACCGCTGCATAAAAAGTGTGCATTTTTGAGTCGTTTTGTGTCCATTTTTATGTGTTTTTTCCCCAGTCATTAGAATGGGTGAAAAACCATGCAAAAATGCTGAAAGAATTGACATGCATATTTGAAACTTTTTCAAATCCACATGGAAATAATAAGCAATGTATACGTAAGATTTCAGAAATCTCATTCACTTTGCTGAGACAGTGAAATACTGTGTTTTTTTGCACGAAAAACATACAGAAAAATATAGAAAAAGCATGGCGTGTGCAAGTACTCTTAGAGGGGTTTCCCATAACGTTGAGCCCCTGTGCAGGAGTGGGCCACTTGCTCCCTAACATTAGCAACCCATACATTCACTTTCATTATGACCACAGGTAATGGATCATGTGATCAGGGGTGGATTAAGGGTAGCCAGGGCCCCGGGCTGTTCAGACACTGTGGGCTCCCCCCCGGTCATGTGACGGGGGTCATGTGATAGGGGTTATGTGACAGGGGTCATGATATACCCGAACCAGATTATTCCAGAAAAATGGTCGGTCCCTACTCTACTGTAACCTATTAAATATTTGTTAAAATCTGCAATACAATTTAGGTATATTTTGACCAATAATATCACACACAAGGAACAAATACCACCGAACCATGACCAGACCACAAATTACAACCACAGTGATCGAATAATATCACATACAGGGAACAAATACCACCGCATCATGTCAAGACCACATATTACAACCACTTGGTGACCAAATAGCACATACAACTGACAAATACCGCAACACCATTTCCAGACCACATATTACCACCACATAGTGACTGAATACTACAATACTGACAGTAATAAAAAATTAAAAATCAAAATACTGTCGCCATAAGTGCCAGTATTCACAGGAGATCTGTAATTAGTATGCAGTGTCTGTGTAGAGGTTATACAGCGATCACTGGCGACATTATACACAGGAGCTCTGTATATAGTTTACAGTGTATAGTGTCAGTGTATAGATAACACTGACTCACCAGTGACGTCTCTAGGTGAAGTCCTTCATCTGTCATCCAGCACAGACCGCCATCATTTCTTCCAGCCAGGACTCGTTTGTTGTTTCTGCAGGAAATAACACAGTTATCTCATGGTCCGCTTGCAGAACACATTACTTAATTTTTCCCAATTTCAACATTACACCACATGAAGAAAAAAAGGCAATACAGTGTCACTCTGAGTCTGCACAGTAACAGGACCACCCCCCCATTTAAAACAGTATACTCAAAAAATAAAATAAATACATCGCTGCAGTAATAATATCCCTTAATTAGCCCCTACGGAAATAATATTCCCCATCCTGGCCCCATGTATCTCATTCCTGGCTCCTACAATATGTTCTCGCATCCTGCCCTCTTGAGTATCCATTCTACCCCATATGATTTCCCCATCCTGCCCCATCTGTCTCCATCCTGTCCCATGAAAGTGTGTTCAACAATCTGCCCCAGTGTGGCCAGTATATTATCCCCAGTGTGTCCAGCATATTACCCCCAGTGTGTCCAGCATATTACCCCCACACAGTGTGTCCAGCAATCTGCCCCAGTATGTCCAGCATATTACCACCAGTGTGTCCAGCAATCTGCCCCAGTATGTCCAGCATTGCCCCCAGTGTGTCCTGTCCAGCAATATGCCCCAGTATGTCCAATTGTCCAGCATTGCCCACAGTTTGTTCAGCAATCTGCCCCAGTGTGTCCAGCAATCTTCTGCCCCAGACTGTGTCCTCCAGCATTGCCCCAGTGTCTCCAGCAATCATCTGCCCCAGACTGTGTCCTCCAGCATTGCCCCAGTGTCTCCTGCATTGCCCCAGTGTGTCCACCAATAATCTGCCCCAGACTGTGTCCTCCAGCATTGCCCCAGTGTCTCCTGCATTGCCCCAGTGTGTCCAGCAATCATCTCATCTGCCCCAGACTGTGTCCTCCAGCATTGCCCCAGTGTCTCCAGCATTGCCCCAGTGTGTCCAGCAATCATCTGCCCTAGTCCCCAGACTGTGTCCTCCAGCATCATTGCCCCAGTGTCTCCTGCATTGCCCCAGTGTGTCCAGCAATCATCTGCCCCAGACTGTGTCCTCCAGCATTGCCCCAGTGTCTCCGGCATTGCCCCAGTGTGTCCAGCAATCATCAGCCCCAGACTGTGTCCTCCGGCATTGCCCCAGTGTCTCCTGCATTGCCCCAGTGTGTCCAGCAATCATCTGCCCCAGACTGTGTCCTCCAGCATTGCCCCAGTGTCTCCTGCATTGCCCCCGTGGGTCCAGCAATCATCTCATCTGCCCCAGACTGTATCCTCCAGCATTGCCCCAGTGTCTCCTGCATTGCCCCAGTGTGCCCAGCAATCATCTGCCCCAGTCCCCAGACTGTGTCCTCCAGCATTGCCCCAGTGTCTCCAGCATTGCCCCAGTGTGTCCAGCAATCATCTCATCTGCCCCAGACTGTGTCCTCCAGCATTGCCCCAGTGTCTCCTGCATTGCCCCAGTGTGTCCAGCAATCATCTGCCCCAGTCCCCAGACTGTGTCCTCCAGCATCATTGCCCCAGTTTGTCCAGCAATCAGACTGCCCCAGACTGTGTCCTGCTCCCAGCATTTCCCCCAGTGTGTACAGCAATCTGCCCCAGTGCCTGACTCCTCCACCGTTAGGTTATAAAAGAAAATAAAAAATTCTCCTCACCTGCCCAACGATCCAGGCGGCGAGCTCCCTCCAGCAGCGCGCACTCGCCAGCGACTGACAATGACGTCAGACGCCGGCGACGTGTGCGCCGCGCCTGCGGCCGACTTCGGCCGCCAGCCTCCAATTGGCTGGCGGCTGTTGTTAACTATTAACAATAGGAAACCGCCACAGGCAGCGCCGGTAGGGGCCCGGTGAGCAGATGAGATGGGCCCGATGCGGGCCCCCTCTCTCTGCCCACCGGGTCCGAGGGGGGTGCCCGGCACGGCACGGCAGTGATGGCACGGCACATAAATTTGATCATTAGGAGGTAACTAACGCGTCGCCACCAGTCTGACAGGGGCGGCCGGTGGGTGCACAATGTCACTGACTGTCTGGACTCTGCACTGCCAGTACTAATGCCCTGATGATGGCGGCGGCCAGCGGGCTATCTGTGCGGTAGCCCAGGGCCCCCCCTACCGCCCATATTGACCCTCTGATAATCCGCCCCTGCATGTGATTGATTCTCTTTTTATCCTTTATGAGCTACATGTGTCATTTATATATGGCAGTCTAATTACTGTATTTATAGTCTAGAACAGTTTTGTGCTACCATCTAGAGCAGAGGTCTCAAACTGCATTCCTCGAGGGCTGCAAACAGGTCATGTTTTAAAGATTTCCTTGTACTGCACAGGTGCTAATTTAATCACCTACACACATAATGATTACAGCACCTTGTGCAATGCTATGGAAATCTTGAAAACACGTATGGTTTGCGGCCCTCGAGGAATGCAGTTTGAGACCCCTGGTCTAGACTATGAGGATATCCATTCCCTAACATGGACTTAGCAATGACTGTATAATCTGGCCTTATTTGCACTAGATGTTCACTTTAAATATTACTCTATAATGGATTGATAGAACGTGTTAGTCTGCTTTTAGGTTTCTGTTATCATGTCCTAAGATGACGATGAGTTTTTAACTCTTGTGTTATTTAATATATTATATGTTATTAATTTTTTATAGTAATATCAAAATAAAAGTTATTTTAGAATAATTTTCCTTCTTGTCACTGCAGGTTTATAACCCTTTCTTTGGAAGGGATCATTTTTAGTGTTGTGAGGAATTTTGTTGGTTTCATTCCTACTGCACATGCTCACAGGTGCCTCTCCTAACATCCTAGAACAGGTGTCAGTCAGCATGTGCATTAGGAAGTTCCGGCCTCCGTAATATGTAGCGAGTAGTGATGAGCCAATATACTCGTTACTCGTTGCTCGGAGATTTAGTTTTCCTCACCTCAGCTGAATGATTTACATCTGTTAGCCAGCATAAGTACATGTGGGGGTTGCCTGGTTGCTAGGGAATCCCCACATGTAATTAAGCTGGCTATCAGATGTAAATCATGCAGATGAGAAAAACTAAATCTCCGAGCACTAAAAAATACTCGGAGGACCCCCGATAGTGCTCGGGGAATCTCGATTAACGAGTATATTCACTCATCACTAGTAGAGAGATGTGCTCCACTAATACTACTGGAGATACCAGAGGTGCTGAGGTAAGAGGCCGCTCACACTGCTGTGTCTCTCTGAATAACAATATAAGTATCTCCAGGCCACTACACATGCTCACAGGCATCTGTTCCAATATGTTAACATTTCCAGACAGGTTTCTGTCAGTCAAACAAGGTGGCTGTCATTTTAATTCTACAGTGAATACCTTCCTATTGAAAACAAACGTGATTTGCTAATTAAATGTATTTAAGAAGTTTTTGTTGAAAATGACATTTCCTTTATTTATTTTTTACTGTTCCTGGAGAACCCCTTTAAGTTTTAGCAATTCTGATTGCAGGAAGTGGACTTTATACAGTATGACAATATCAAGTCTTAGGGCTCACACTCATCTGAGAAAATAAAATAAGTCCGATGTTGTTCCTTAAAACGAGGACGAGTATCATGCGAGTGTCATGCGAGTACAATCCAATTTTTTTCACTTAGCATCAGTATAACATCTGTACGACATGAGTATGCAATCTGTTCTTATCATCAACTTTTACATACAGTAATTCTGTTATTTCAAGCTAGCTTACTAACTAATAAAACAATCTTAGATCTAGGTATAGATAGATACATAAATACATAGATGTCATTGGGATATATAATAAGTGCAGTGCAGATTACTTTACATGTATTTAGCTAATAATTAAATAAATAAAAGGAAAAAATGGCATGTGGTCCCCCTTATTTTTCTTAACCAGCTGAGGGAAAGCCGACAGGTGTAGAGTGATGTTTATAGTCTGGGAAGGGGCTAATACACATGGAGCTTCCCAGGCTTTTAATATCAGCTTGCAGCTGTCTACTTAGAATTTAATGATTATTAACAAGGGATGACCCCTCTAAAATTACTGATAACCAGCAAAGGCTTGGCAGACAACTGTGGCTGATATTAATAGCCTAGGAAGCCAACGGCCGGGGACTGATGTTTATATTCTGGCAATGAGCCAATATCCATAAATGTTCCCAAGCAATTAAAATAAGCCCCTATATTCAATAACCAGCAAAGGCTAAACAGACAGCTGCAGGCTGATGTTAATAGCCTAGGAAATGGCCATGGATATTGATCTCCTCCCTGACTAAGAACATCAGCTCTCATCTGACCCAGAAATGGAGCATCCATTAGATGCACCAATTCTGGCGCTTAGCCTTTTCCCACTTGCACTGGTGCTGTGTTAAGTTGGGTATTAGTATTGATGTTGATGTCAGCTTTGTAATGTCAGTTGACATCAAGCCCACAGGTCAGTAATGGAGAGACTTCTATAAGACACCCCCATTACCAATCCCATAGTCAAATGTAATAAAGTCACTGACCCAGTAAAGTCCTCTAATTAAAATATAAACACAAAGACCTTTATTTGACATAAAATCTCTCCACCTTTTTATCCATTTATTAATGGAAAATTGAAAGCAAAAAAAACACAGTATTCCTCACCTGTCTGCTGATAAACCATTTATACCACGACGCACCCAGCCCAGCTACATTTTGATGTATTGCTGAGTGGTGGCATGATACAACCACTCAGCCTTTGTCCAGGAGGCACTGAGCTGCGCGTGAGAATGCAGCTTTATTGGCGAGCACTGACATCAGTAAGGTGACTGGAGTACATAGATGAGCTCCGGCAAACTCACTGACGTTGCCACTCTCTGCGCGAGAATTTATCATCATGCTGAACACATAATTGAGTAACATTAGTCAGAGTGCAATTTAATTTTTTAATGAATTGCACATAGATGTTTTGAACATAGATGAGTATGAGTCATTAAAAAGGTTATAAGGAACTTTGTTTTTTTTTTGCTATGGAGCTAAGAACTTATAGTCAGGTTATTGCTTACTACCTTCCTATTCTGCTTGGCATCCATCTCAGCCTGCTCAAAGCTGTCATGGACCACTCCTGTCAGTGATTCTGGTGACGTCACATAGACAGAGCAGTTTCTTCTTTCTACTTTGCTCTGTTGATGGGATGTCTCTGCTGATGTTTTGCTGATTTTCAGCCGCTTCCCTGTAGCCTACTTGCGGGGAGCTGGCTGTCAATCATCCTAACGTCTAATAGGAAATATAACTGCACTCTGACATGCTAAACATAGTAAATTTATCAAATTGGAACTACATTACTGCCATAAAAAATAGATAAAGGCTAGATTATGTTCAGAAGGAATATTGGAAATATTACAGTATAACAAAGGTACTTAGTGCATAGATTTGCCAATATAGTTGAGCCCAACAGCCATCGACAAGGCATACCTTATTGTTGGGTCCCTAAACCTGATAAGTCACTTCTCCTGGGCTGAAAAGCCTACAATTTATAAGGCAGGACGGAACCAGTTAATTAAAATCACCTGAGGCTGATGGGAGTAGGAGAACTGCTCTGTTGACGTGAAGTACATTGAAGCAGCAGAATAGCTGGAAGGAGTATTCCGTGACCACTCTGAGCCATCAGAGATTGTCGCCCAGGAAAACAGGCAAGTATTTAGCAATTACCTACCTGTACATTTTTAGACCCATAGCAAAAAATAATCAAATTCCCACATATCCCCTTTACGTTTGTCCCAATAACTCCACTATTAGTCTTGGTAAAATTTTCATCTGTGTCACAACAAGGTGTGCAGAGAGAATTTAAATGGTGCTCTTTGTCAAAATAAGCATTGACCAAAGCAGATCCCTAGCTAGCTGGGTGACATGTTAGCAAGTAGTGGTAGTACTTCAGTGAATGTGTTATACTGTTTTCTCCTCTCCAGAGGAAATATGATAATTGGAAAAAGAATTAGGAAAGGGTGACTCTAGAACAGGGGGAAAATAACCAGTCATATAATGTGACCGCTGTTTAAAGTGTGTGGATCCATCATTGCAGCTGACATACTTCTGATATTACCTAATATTTAAGATGTTATTCTAAGGAAGTGGAGGAACTGCACAGTGCTGGTTACATGTGCAAAGGCTACTGTCATTTAAGGCTTATGGCGGATTGGACTGACTTGTTACAACTAGATGCTCTGTTGCTTAGCTCTTGCTGATGACTGAGCTGAACCAGAGCCAAACAATCTACTGGATTATTTGTTTTCAATAACACCTAGTTCTAGTAAATTGCTGTGTAGATTATGAGGGCACAGCTGCAAGGCCCCTATGTACAGCAATTTATAGTTTATATTTTAGTTATGCTACTTTAAGAACCCGCTAACATGTCGTACTTAAAAATACCTGTCATGGAAATCTGAAATGCATAAAAAATATATAAAGTATACATAGAAAAATTACTCTGTCTGAAGTTCTCATTCATTCTGCATCATTCAAATCAATCTATATCAATTAATCAAATTTCACATTTGCCAAAAGATAGATATGAGATAGACAGACAGAAAGCTAGATAGATAGATAGATATGAGATAGACAGACAGACAGATTGAAAGATAGAGATAGATAGATAGATAGATAGATAGATAGAGTACAGACCAAAAGTTTGGACACACCTTCTCATTTAAAGATTTTTCTGTATTTTCATGACTATGAACATTGTACATTCACACTGAAGGCATCAAAACTATGAATTAACTCATGTGGAATTATATATTTAACAAAAAAAGTGTGAAACAACTGAAATTATGTCTTATATTCTAGGTTCTTCAAAGTAGCCACCTTTTGCTTTGATGACTGCTTTGCACACTCTTGGCATTCTCTTGATGAGCTTCAAGAGGTAGTCACCGGGAATGGTTTTCACTTCACAGGTGTGCCATGTCAGGTTTAATAAGTGGGATTTCTTGCCTTATAAATGGGGTTGGGACCATCAGTTGTGTTGTGCAGAAGTCTGGTGGATACACAGCTGATAGTCCTACTGAATAGACTGTTAGAATTTGTATTATTGCAAAGCTCCCTTTTTGTTGCCAGATACAGAAGATGTTTGCTACTTTGGAGGTGGAATTGGGGCCCCAATGGTACTTCCGCCCCTGTTGTAAATAATACTACAAGTTCTTTATATAAAAAAAGCACCATTACATGTTTTTTTTTGCTTATGTCTTACCAGCTACTTAAAATGTATTCCATTGTTATATTTTTTTATCTTAACTTAGGACTTGTTCACATGTAACATTTGTGTTCAATCAGTTCTTTTTCACCTGAGCCAAATAACAGCTACTGTATTTTCTGGCGTATAAGACTACTTTTTAACCCCTGAAAATTCTCTCAAAAGTCGAGTGTCGTCTTATACGCCAGGTGTCGTCTTATAGGGCAGGTGCAGAGTAATCTGCGGTCGCCGCATATTGTGGGGGGAGCGGTCCCAATGACAAGGTGAGGGGGCGCCTCACCGGGAAGGTGTAAGTGAAGCAGAGGCAGAGAAGGAGATAATAGGATACAAGGCGAGCCAGATGAGTGAAAGAGGAGTGTTTTTCTAGGCACAGCACCGCTCTCTCTCTCTTTTTTGCATACCCCTGGCATCCCAGACGCTGACAGTTTGCTTCACTTACACCTTCCTGGTGAGGCGCTCCTTCACCTCGTCATCGGGACCACTCCCCCCCACTATATACGTCGACCGCAGATTGCTCCGCACCCACCCTATAAGACGACACCCGGCATATAAGACAACTCCCGACTTTTGAGAAGATTTTATATTTTAACTGGAAAAGCTGGGGGTCGTCTTATACGCCCAGTTGTCTTATACGCGGAAAATACGGTATTTTAAAAATGTAAAATGAGTGTAACCTTCCAGAATACTGCATGTCTATCTTCTACTCTGCTAGATGTCTAATGGGAAAAGTGAGGCCACAAGACACAAAACAGTCTCTGCAGGAAACTATGGGCTCAGTTTTCTCATCAGTTTCAATCCAGCCATTTTTATACAATGCTGGAAGGAAAAAAGACTAGAACCCTGGACATATGTGAAGGAGCCATTGCTTTTGTAGCTACAGCTACATTAACTATTTCCAACTGCTGCTGAATTAGCAACACAACAGGGTAAGGAAAACGACATGTAGGAAATCCTTCACTTATTTAAGACAGGGAGACAAAATAGATTCTAACAATAGAACATGGATAAGTACAACTAGGAAATAATAGTAATAATTTCCAGGTCACTGATTGAAGGATTCTTCTACCCTTTTCAATCATTGTAACCTAAACAAAAAAAGCACAGCCTTTAATGCAGACATTATATGAAGTCTGGCCCAATTAATTTCCTGACAGTTTTTTGAGGAACTTTAAAGACTTGAAAAGATTTCTAAATCAAATCTGTTTTTCAAAGGAGATATCAATAAAGAGCTCATCATCCCAGAAGACTATACCCAATATGTAAAAAAATTAGAATTTTAAATGTTTTTTTTGTTTTATTAGTGGTCATAAAAAATATATATAATGTGAAAAATAGACACATACTTTTTATTTTTCCATGATGTTTAATTCTGATGTTAGATAACTTATTAGGGTATGTGGAGGATAGGCCTAAGTGCAGACACTTCAAGAAAAAGCCTGCAGTCTTTTTTTTCCTGAAGCTGCGTCACTGATGGCTTTCCTGTCATTTTTTCAGTGGCCCCAAATCAAATGCCAGGAAGTGTAAAAAATAAAGCAGCTTTGTTAAAAAAAAAAACAAGACAAAAAAACACAAAAATGCATGTAAGAAAATTACACTCAAAAGCGCAATGAAAAAAGCAAGTAGCCTAATTTACTTGCTAGGAAAATGAAGAAACATCCAGCTTCATGGCATTTGCATGAAGAAGGATCATGAGTCATCTGAAATGCTTTGCATTTTTAGGACTTTTCTGTAGGTATTATACACCAAGAGAAATATAAGGTACTTTTAAGAACCAATGAAACTTTAAGCTAAAAAACATATTGCAACCACCTAATAATTAAAGCAGTGGAAAAGTTAATTTAATCACAAATTTGGAAAAGGATTACTCTTATCTCTAAACCTATCTCAGTGCCTTCAGTAAACCGGTACAATGGGGAATTGTACAAAACAAAGGAATCAAGTGTTTGACTAATCACTCAGCGCTTTGGAGCTTTGAAAAACAGAAAGAAAGGTGTGAAGCTGCCAACTTTTCCATTTTAACTACCAATGTATTTGCAAGAGATAAAAAAAATGCTGTAGCATTTCTGATTTGTAGCAAATCCTGGAATAAGGAAGCATGCAAGCAAGCACAATTAACCAATTATTTTCTGCTTGTGAACAAAGTGGGCCCTTAAGGCTTGGATTAACAGTAACAAACTAATCTAGTACTAAACTTCCCTGACAATTCCCATACAACACTACTTCTAATTTACCTAATTACATATCCCATAATGTGAGAATTTAAATATATATTGGTTAAAATATCAATAATAATATTGAAATTGTGGCTGAAGAACCCATGCATTGCTTGTCATCATAGTGAGAAGACAATTATTCACTCATAAGGCTCGTGTATTTTCCATCTGAGTACGATCCGGCATAATATCGGCTCACACTCGGACCAATGTTATTCTATGGGGTTGGGCACATGTTTGATTTTTTTTTCTGATAGTTTCTGACCAAAGGAAAAATTGCAGCATTCGCAATTTGCTTCTGATATTCGGAATACACTTAGCCATGCGAATCATTGAATCCATGGAAAACATCAGACCTCACTCAGATGACTTTATAGTGTGAGAATTTAATGGACTGCCAGAATGGATCGCAATATTATTTTTTCCACCTTCTTCTCATCCGAGAAAATCAGATCACACTATGATCACACTCAAAGTCTGATCAGAGTGTGATTAGTAAAATCTGCCCGATGACAGAAAATATGGGGGCATGACCTTCTACGGGTCCCGTAGAAGTGCAAATGTAACACGAAACGGCAGTCGTCCGGTATGTTAACCACTTGAAAGCCTCCCTGCCTCTGTTGTATATGTATCCACAATAAATAACATTTGCTTGGGATTGTGAGTGCCGTGCTCTTTTTTCTACATGGTAAAATTTGGACATTTGCTTCATTTCTGCTGATTGGCACCCGTGTCCCTGGAGTTTGATTTAGCCTCGTGTCCCCGGAACTGCATAGCTGTGCCGTTCATTTTTCTTTTATTTGCACAAATAATTATTAGGTACAGTATTAATGAAATAGTATTCCTACTTATGCCCTATGTCTTATGAGGTGATATGAATCTCTTAAACTGAAGGATTACAATAATGATGTCAACTGTTAAAGTATTGTGATTTCGGATTTAGGCTAACTTCCTGTAGACGACTTTCAATAACGTCTGAAACAAAGTTTTTAAGGTAATATTGTATCAGAAAATGACAAAGTTTTTTGTGCTGCATATATTTAAAAAAATGGAATTTTTATTCCTATCACAATGTTTGTGAAGAAAAAACAAAGAAACTATTTTTTGTAGGGTTACTGAGATAGAAGATGACAGCTCGGGCTGTTAAAATTCTATGGAGAGAGGAGATTGTGGCAGACAGAGATTCTGCTGCAAGTTCTCCTGAAACGACAGTTGCAATTTCCATAGAATTTTATGGCCACCAAGTATCATCTCCTATCTCATCAATGGGAAGGTCTACATTCACTGGATACAAATTTTAACCGTGAATTGAGAATTTTGAGAATGAATGATCAGTCCAGAAGAGAAAAGAAACAGACTTCTCTACTTAGATAAATTGCAAAGTTTCTTTGCCATCTTTTCAGTTAGCCATTAAAAGGTATCAACCACTGAGGACTCTCAATCCTAAATAAGTTTCTTATTTTAACATGTACAATTAATTTATGGAAAAATATTAAAGTGATGGTTACGTTTTTATGCTTGCTTCATTTTTATGCAATAGGCATAGATTTTTTGCAATGCTACACTTTTTATAGCCATTGACATGGTCATGTTTAATTCTAGGAATATTTTCTTGAAAAACATTTGAAGAGTTCTTGCTAACCAACTACCTTGACATACCAATTATAATGTAACTCATTAAACTAGATATGTGTTCATATTGTCATATGCTAATGTTCACCACTGACACCTGTGCAATAAAAGCACTTTGAACCACAATTTTCATTCACTATTTCTCAGAGTCCTTTATTCACAGCATGTGATTATTGCAACAACTTAACATGCTATCTTTCTTTTTATTATTCTGTCTCTTTTGTTTTTTTTTATGCTTTTTTCCATCAAAACCCCAGGGAAACACTTAGTGCTTAAGCAATGTTTTTTTCATATTCATTCACGTGGAAAATTGGAAACTGAATGTGTGCATAACCAATGCTACTCACAAAGACTACCACAAGGGAAGAATGGGTGCGAACAATATGAGCATACTGGGGATACGGGTCTTATTGGAAAACAATTTCCTAACATTAAGGCATCTGTTTTCTCCCAAGAATCCCAGGTTTCAGAGTTGATTCAATACTTACATTGTAAGATCACACATACAAAGGGTCCATGGCAGCCAACAATTATTATCTTGCTTTCCATGCTGCTATGGGTGTAATATTAATCCTAAAACATTATCGTGAAAGTGCTTAGCCAACTATAATAGAGTGGTGTCAAAACACATTTTACTGAGAAATCATTGAGTCTTGTTTCTTCATGTTCATCATTGTCATGCTTAAAAAAAGGTTTGGACAGAACAAGTAATATGCAGAAAATTGTGTGGAAACTTCTGCACATCAATGACATGCATGTGTTAAATCACATACCTAGCATATTCTTCTTATCTGAATTATGCAAGGCAAAATGTGCTATGAAGAACCGCCTTCCAACTTCCAACATGATACATTGCAATTTATCTGTATAGTTAAATCCAACGCAAGACTAAAATCTGCATTGCATCTAACACCTTGTCGACATCTGCCATACATGTATGGCACAAGTTGGTGTCGGGTGTATGGAGCGGGCTAACTGGGCATGCCCACCCCATACCATGCAGAAAATGGCTGTTACACACAGCCAGGACCTCCCTTTAATAGCCTGGGACTGTTGACAACCAGGAGTCTGTTGAAAACCATCCTAAGCCTGGGTTCACATTGCGTTGGTGCAGTCTGTTCAACACATGCGTTAAACGGACTGTATCAACGCTAGTGCCTTTTAAAGATCGTATTATGCAATCACGATAGCGCAGATGCTCCACCTACACTATCGGTGATGGACCCGGAAGCGCTGCAGCCCGTGTCCGAGGGTTTGTCACAGAATGACGGCACATCATTAACGCATGCCCATTACGACATGCATTAGCGATGCACTACATAGTGGCAATCAATGGGTGCGCTAACGCATCCTTTACATAGCGCTAGTGCCGCTGTGTAACGAATGCCGTCAGCGCATTGCCATTGACGCAATGTGAACCTGGCCTAACTGTCATCATTTAGCTCCTTTGATACCCAGCCTGTGCATTTTTTGCTCACCGCTATACCGTAAAATACATTGTAAGAAGTGAACAAAATGTCGTTTCTTTTCCAAAATAGTACCAATAAAAACAATGTCTCACACTGCAAAAAATAAGCCCTCACTCAGCTACGTTGATAGAAAAATGAAAACATTACGAGACTGTGAAAATGGTGACACAATCACATTTTTTATCACCTATATATACCTGATTGAACCTATAAAGAAAGTCTGCACCAACAATAAAGAATTTAAAAACCTATAGCTTTATTATTAACATATAAAAATATTTTAAACATATGCATAGAGACAGTCTTAAGAGTATGAAATAAGAAATGCGTGGTTATATTTACTTGTATCCTATAAATCTAAATATATACAAAAAATGGTTCCAAAATATAGAAATTAATATAGTGTTACAGGAAAAGGGGTAAACAAATGATAATCAAATACGGGAAGCATTAATTCTAAAGTAGTAACTAAAATAAAAAAAAAATGGACAGGTTTGGTATCATCATAATCATACTCATGAAGAGAATTATATTGCCAGGTCATTTTAATCACATAATACTCCTTAAAAATAATGTCAGGATATCTTTTTTCGTAATTCCACCACACTTGGAATTTTTGTCCATTTTACACTACACTATGGTGTAAATTAAATGGCGTCATTCAAAAGTACAATTCGTCCCACAAAAAGCAAGTTTTCATGCGGTCAGAAAAATAAAAAAGTTACTGCTCTTGGAAGAAGGGGAGGGAAAAACGAAAAAGCAAAATCAGAAATTGGGTTTACCGGGAAGGGGTAAAAGGGTAAATACTTAATTTCACATTTTCAAAATACATGTTGCCATTGCTAAAATGATTTTATACAACTCTTATGAAGATGGACAGTTGATAATAGCATTGTTTTACAGAAGTTCAACATTCTTCTAAAGTGATGTACCACTACACAGCGGCCCCCATTTTCTGTTTACATTGTTAAGTGCTATTCTGACACCTTTCTCTTCCAGATAATCAGAGGTTATAGCACATTAGTATTACTGGTTGTTATACTTGTGTTTGCTGTTTCTTTAAAATTGTCCAATTATCTATGTATTAAGCATGTAAGAAGCACTGGTATAATATGGATGTGGAAGTCTAGCACATGTTGCTGAAGAGAGCCTTTCCTCAGGCACCATGGTCAAGTTCACATGCAATGAGATCCCACATTAAGCAATGCAATGTGTTTCGTTAGTTGACCTCTATATAGAAAATCCTTCTTTCCTCACCAGTTTTATCTGGTTACCAGAACAGAGGGGAGTGCAGTGAAAATTAGGGAATGCAGTGCGGTGAGTAGAGTAGACCCAGTTGGCAAGCCTATCAAAATGTCCATAGGCAGAATGTTGGCATGACAAGATGCCCAGAGATAAAGGCATGTACCCTGTTATGATCTGGTGGTTTAGGAGCAACATGGGACGAGCTCTGAAGGAAGTGGTACCTGTACTGTCCGCAGTCCCTAAGCTCAACACAACACTAGAAGTAGCCGTGGGATGCTCCTGACACTCCCTAGGCACCTCGTCACAGCCTAAGAGCTAACTACCCCTAAAGATAGAAACAGGAAAACTATCTTGCCTCAGAGAAAATCCCCAAAGGAGAGATAGCCCCCCACAAGTAATGACTGTGAGTGGAGAGGGAAGAGACATACACAGAATGAAACCAGGATGAGCACAGGAGGCCAGTCTAGCTAGATAGATAGGACAGGATGGAATACTGTGCGGTCAGTATAAAACACTACAAAAAATCCACACAGGGTATACAAAAATCTCCACACCTGACTAAAGGTGTGGAGGGTAAATCTGCTTCCCAGAGCTTCCAGTTACACAGAATTAATTCATACTGACAAGCTGGACAAACATAGAAAGCACAGAACGGATAAGTCCACAACCTGTGGACAGAAAAGAGCAAGCAAGGACTTAGCTTTGCTGAACTGGTCAGGATAACAGGGAAATCCAAAGAGATGTGAATCCAACCAGGAACCATTGACAAGTGGCACTGGCTGAAGAGAGAGCCAGGCATAAATAGCCGAGCAGAAAGACAATCAGTGGAAGCAGCTGCAGACTGCTAAATCCAAGGAGCAGCCATACCACTTAAAACCACCGGAGGGAGCCCAAGAGCAGAACTCACAAAAGTGCCACTTACAACCACCGGAGGGAGCCCAAGAGTGGAATTCACAACAGTACCCTGTGTTATGGATGGCGGAACACACCAAACAATATAAAGGAAGATATAAGGTGCGTTCACAGCCCGGGGTCCACCGTGCAAAGATATTACCTGCTGCTCGGTAATGGCAGACAGTTTATGCCGGTATAATGAGAACACACACATGGGCTAGCATCACCCGGTATGTATGTAGACGGACCCTGTTGCGTTACAGAGCCTCAATACCGCAAAATTAATGCTAGTGTTTGGTCACAGGACTCTACCTCAAGGACACAGGGTTAAAGTCCCTCTAGACCAACTAGCTTTCGACGCCTCACCTGCGGTGCCAGGGAAAAACTATTAACAATAAACTTCGTGCACTGAGTGCACGCAGAACCACTTTGGCGGACGCCACTAACCACCCTAACTAGGGACTGGAAAGAGCACTAGTTGCACACTGCGCCGCACTGGCTGACGCTGCTTATTTGACTCTTTAGAAACGTACTCAATGCTGGATGGCACTAACTGGTGCTAGTCAGCTCCAGTCACCCACAGTCAGTCAACAACGCTAGGGAAGGGGATCAATTAGGAGCTTTCACCAGAACAAACATGCATCCATACACACCACGTTTTGAGGTTATACTAGTGCATGGCCGAGCGGCCATGCGAACCTTTCATAGTTGCAGCCTTGCGGGACCTTGCCAGTGGTTCAATTAGAGCCACTTGAGGACCTGAGCATGTGTCCTCCAGCCTCCAATGACAGGTCGTCCCATGGGCATGCTCAGTAGACAAAAAGCAGGACTTAGTCCCCGGAGCGTCTGCTCGCTGCAGACTAATGCTGGTTACAATAGCTGGACCTGGGATGGCAGCAGTAACCAGATGTACAGCATCAGCTTGAGCAAGACACTGGGACTGATGTCTCTGCTGAGCAGGCTCCTCTGCGGCTGAGAAAGAAAGGGAAACTGCAGAGGACATGGTTCGAGATTCCCCCTGTGCAGCGGCAGGAGCTCGACACCTAACACCTTGTAACTGTGCCCAATTCACCAGATATTCATGGGTCGGAGAGACAAAGAGCTAGAGATAAGCACATGATGAAAGAATTGATCATCCAACGAGAAATTAAATGGCATAAAAAGCCGGAGACAATATCCTATTTTAAAATTAGTAAGTTTTTGGGGTTTATCTGGAAGGATTATACTAGGACTATAGAATAATACTAAGTCAATTATATCAGGATATAATAGGGTCAGTGAGAAAGTAAAGAATAGCCATCTCCAAAGGCTGCAAGGATGGTGGATTGTAGGAATGATACTAACCAACAAGTTCTCAAAATATGTAAGCAAGCTTAAATGTTGGGTTAATATTGATTAGATCAACACTGTCTTTGAGATTTGACTATGGGGATGAAGGTTTGTCATGATAATATGAATATGCCATGTTTTGAGTGCATACCTAAAAGGTTCATGGCTTTCAGAAACACGCTGGGGGCTTTTCCGACCCCCCCTCTTCACTCTGCCTACTTAGTTCTTCTCCTCTTTTTGCCTGCAGGCAACTCCTTTCCCCCTGCTATATAGTGTAATGTGAGACCAGCCAGCACATTTACTGAAGAATTTTTATGGCTCGGTGCTGAAGCCAGGGTCCTTAAACTCTTCATTCCCCCTCCCGCCTAATACCAGCCAAAACTGGTACAGAAACTGCATGGGACTTTCAAAGTTATATATACTGGCACCGAACAGGGCTAGAGATATAAGGATTATATATTATGGATGACCACCGAGAGATCTATAACTTACTGAAATCGCTAGAAGCTAAACCCAATGAGCGCAAGGAGCAGGTTTTTCAGTAAATGGGTCATGTATCTACGCTGTGTTTACACTTAAAAGAACCCCCCTGACATGGTGAACATCCTGACCATGGAGTTGTTCGTATACAAGGTTCATACAGTGAGTTAAGGTACCGTCACACTAAACGATATCGCTAGCGATCCGTGACGTTGCAGCATCCTGGCTAGCGATATCGTTCAGTTTGACACACAGCAGCGAGGTTTCGGTCAACAGACCTTTATCAAGCTGTTGACCGAAACATCGCTACAGAAGGCAGAATAAATGTGAGTTTTTATTTTTTCACCATCCATTGTGGCGCTGTCTTTTTTCTTTGAAGTCTCGGTACGTTGTCCGGGATGGGCTCCCTGGTTCTGGACGTGCGCCTCTGTGTCCGCTGAGACCTTTATTTGCAAAGAAAAAAGGGTGCGGTTTTGACTTTTTTCTGTCTTGACTCTGATGTTTAGTGCCTTGTTCAACAAAATGGCATGGCCTTGCTGAAAAGCAGAGTGGATTTATGGTTAAGGATTGTGGACTCTTGTGTAACACCATGCATGAGAAATTGTAACAAAAGTTTGGCAAACATTTTTGGCACAAAGTAAGCCAATTAATAAGTGGTGTAAGATTAGACAAGACAGTAAAGAAATATTCCAGATTTATCAAGCACAATGAGCCACTATATAATTCTGGCGCATTTGAAGACTGTCCAAAAATTAGATAATATTGATAAATATGCCCCATTGAACATAAAATTTGCATTTTTGCCAAATTTGCCCAATTATATAAAAAACTGTGAGCATGTTTAGTGCTGTTAAATTTTAAGCTATTTCAGCCTTAAATTATATTTACTGTAAGAGCTTCAATGTGTACAAGGCTTTATTGGTAGTAGTCAACATAGATCCATCTGTGAATATGATCCGTTAATAGTTCTCTAGAGCCCTTCAACAAGTTTCCAAGTAAGATGATTGGTTAGGGCTCACTCACATTGTGCTGTTTTATTTGACTGACTTAATACCCATTGAATGTTTTGTGTTCCCAGAGTTAGTAGATGTTTAATTGCTATTGAACTATAACTGTGGATTGACCATCTGGAAAACTAAGCTACTCAATAGCCATGTAATTTGTCTTTTGACTGGATTCTGTCGGCAGTTTTTCTTTGGGATTATATCTGAACAAACACTGAAAGGGAGAGCTTCCAGATTGCCTGCAAGCACTTATCCCTATCTCTCAGTGGCATGCCTTCATAGTAAGTTACAAATTAGCAAACAGCACTTCCATCATCTATGTGTCCAGAGCTGTACTGATATACCCCTGTTTCATGGTAAAAATATTTATTCCTGATCTGTGTCAGTAAATATTTTCCAATTTATTACTGATAAAAATTAAAATGGAAGATAAGCATTAACAGCTGAAATCATGGAACCCTTCAAAATAGATGATAATCTAAGGCTGCCGTCACACTATCAGTATTTGGTCAGTATTTTACATCAGTATTTGTAAGCCAAAACCAGGAGTGGAACAATTAGAGGAAAAGTATAATAGAAACATATGCACCACTTCTGCATTTATCACCCACTCCTGGTTTTGGCTTACAAATACTGATGTAAAATACTGACCAAGTACTGCTAGTGTGATGGCAGCCTAAGAAGTTCATTTGCATGGGGGAAAATACTAAAGTGGCTGCCATTGCAAAAAAAATAACCTGCTGGTTCGGTCAGCCTCTCATAAATATTAGATTATTTGCATATTCCTTTATTCTGTAAAACATCATATTATAGAGAAATTCTCCATTTTAAGAAGACCTGTCACCAGGTCAAAAGAAGTCAACATTTCCCTCTATCGTATATACTCGAGTATAAGCCAAGATTTTCAGCCCATTTTTTTAGGCTGAAAGAGCCCCTGTCGGCTCATACTCGAGTCATTGTCTCAGGGGGTCAGCGAGGGAGGGGGAGCGGCAGCTGTCCATCATACTCACCTGCTCCCGGCAAGGCTCTGCATGTCCCTGCTTCTCCGGCACCCCCAGTTCTTCCTGTGTTCAGTGGTCACATGGTACCTCTCATTAATGTAATGAATATGGATGCGACTCCACGCCCATAGGGGTAGAGCCACATATTCTTAACTTTAATGAGCGGTACCAGTGACCGCTGAACACCGGAACAAACTTCCGGCGTCAGAGACCATCGCGGAGAAGCTGCTAGGGACTGCACCGAGAGGGTGAGTATAACGGGAGGTGAGCGATGCGATATTCACCTGTAGCCGTTCCACCGTAGCGCGCCGCTCCATATTCCACGTTCCTGGCTGTGACGTTCAGGTCAGAGGGCGTGATGACGTGTTTAGTGTGCGCGCGGTGGTGGAAAGGGGACAGGTGAATATCGCAAGTGCCGGTGTCCCCGCCTGCTCAGAACAAGAGGTGAGTATGTCATTTTTTTTAATCACAGCAGCAGCATATGGGGCAAATGTTTCTATGGAGCATCTTATGGGGACCTTAACCCCTTACCGACCTCCGCCGTACTGTTACTGTGGAGGTCGGATCCCCTGCTTTGATGTGGGCTCCGGCGCTGAGCCCACCTCAAAGCCGGGACATGTCAGCTGTTTTGAACTGCTGACATGTGCCCGCAATAGCGGTGGGTGAAACCGCGATTCAACCAGCACTATTAACTAGTTAAATGTCGCTGTCAAATGCTGACAGCGGCATTTAACCGGCGATTCCGGCCACGCGGCCGGAAATTAGCGCATCGCCGACCCCGTCACATGATCGGGGGTCAGCAATGCATCGGCATAGCAACCAGAGGTCTCCTTTAGAATGCTGGAGACACTGGGGGCAGAATGCTGGACACTGGGAGCAGAATGCTGGACACACAGGGGGCAGAATGCTGGAGCACTGGGGCAGAATGCTGGAGCACTGGGGCAGAATGCTGGACACACTGAGGCAGAATGCTGGACACACTGGGGGCAGAATGCTGGACACACTGAGGCAGAATGCTGGACACACTGGGGGCAGGACTGGAGACACTGGGGGCACAATGCTGGACACACTGGGGGCAGGACTGGAGACAGGTGGGGCAAGAATGGAGATACGGGGCATGATTGGAGACACGGTGAAGAATGAAAGACATTGGATTGGATCATGGGTGTTGTGAATTCCGCTCTTGGGCTCCCTCCGGTGGTTGTAAGTGGCACTTTTGTGAGTTCTGCTCTTGGGCTCCCTCTTGTGGTTTCAAGTGGTATGGCTGCTCCTTGGAGTTAGCTGTCTTCAGCTGCCTCCACTAGAGTTGAGCGACCTTGACCTTTTTAGAGTCGAGCCGGGTTTCGCGAAACCCGACTATCTCAAAAGTCGGGTCGAGTGAAATCGCCCGATTATGACGTAAAGTCGGGATCGACCGAAACACGAAACCCAATGCAAGTCAATGGGGCAGCATAGTCGGCAGTGAGTGGGGGCCAGGAAAACACCTAGAGTGCCCATTTTAATGTCAAAACCATCCATTCTTCTTAATGAAGCTTGTCAAGCGTAATTTACCTTATAATAATTGGAATGCATTTGAAATTGGGGGTCATTTGGCTAAAGTTGTGGTGGGTAGGGCTGGTTCAAGTAATTAGTGGGCCCAGGAAATCTGGACCACGTCACGGCAGTGGAGCAGGGAGAGGTAAGTATTTCAACTTTGCAAGTGCTGTGAACCTGAGCAAGCAGGGGGGGCCCACTCGTTGGCATTGGCACTGGCACAGGGCCCCTCAAAGTACAGCGGTGTGTTTGCACGGCGGGGGCGCCTCCCACCGGCAGCAACACTTTTGCGTACCATGAGAGGCCCTGTGCCAGTGACGTCGCCAACTAGTATTCCTCCCCCCACCTGATGAAGGAACCTGCACTTTCATCTGCACCTTCCTGTTTGTCCCCGTGTAAGGTGGTATGGTATGCGGGAAGGGGGACCTGACTTTCAGCAGGGTCACAATCTTGCAGTGTAGCGTGCACGGGAAATGTTGCGTTATGGGTCAATGTACCAGCAGACTCATCTATCACTGGCTGGGCAATGGGCAGGATGAGGAGGAAACACAGATATAGGCCCAAAGAATAAAGTGGGCTAAATGCAGTTCAAAATTGGTAACACAGGACTAATCAGGGGGCATTGCAGTGGAGGACAACTGGAATGAGAGGCTGACACAGAGAGTAGGCCCAAATCAGTAAGTAGTCGAAATGCAGTTCAAAATTGGCAACAGTAGTAAACAGGCGGCACAGCTTTGTTCAGTGGAGGAGAACAGCAAGGAGTGGCAGACACCGATAGTAGGCCCCAACCCAACTAGTAGGCCAAATGCAGTCTAACATTAACAACTACTTAACGAGCGCCTGAAAACGGAATTTCAGGACAGGAAACCAGGAGAACAGCAAGGAGCGGCAGACACCGATAGTAGGCCCCAAACCAACTAGTACGCCAAATGCAGTTGTTCCGTTTAACCACAATTTAATGAGAGCCTGAAGATAGAAGTTCAGGAAAGGCAACCTGGAGAACACCTTGGAGTGGAACACACCATCTCTCTACACCCCATACCCAATTTGTAGGCCTAATGCAGCGTAGTTTCCAACAACTACTAAACGAGAGCATGATGATCGAAGCATTGGCGAGGAAACCTGGGGAACACCTTGGAGTGGAACACACCATCTCTCTACAGTGGAACACACCATCTCTCTACACCCCATACCCAATTTGTAGGCCTAATGCAGCGTAGTTTCCAACAACTACTAAACGAGAGCCGGAAGATCGAAGCAATGGAGAGGAAACCTGGGGAACACCTTGGAGTGTAACACACCATCTCTCTACACCCCATACCCAATTTGTAGGCCTAATGCAGCGTAGTTTCCAACAACTACTAAACGAGAGCCGGAAGATCGAAGCTCAGGAAAGGCAACCTGGAGAACACCTTGGAGTGGAACACACCATCTCTCTACACCCCATACCCAATTTGTAGGCCCAATGCAGCGTAGTTTCCAACAACTACTAAACGAGAGCCGGAAGATCGAAGCAATGGAGAGGAAACCTGGGGAACACCTTGGAGTGTAACACACCATCTCTCTACACCCCATACCCAATTTGTAGGCCTAATGCAGCGTAGTTTCCAACAACTACTAAACGAGAGCCGGAAGATCGAAGCAATGGAGAGGAAACCTGGGGAACACCTTGGAGTGGAACACACCATCTCTCTACAGTGGAACACACCATCTCTCTACACCCCATACCCAATTTGTAGGCCTAATGCAGCGTAGTTTCCAACAACTACTAAACGAGAGCCGGAAGATCGAAGCTCAGGAAAGGCAACCTGGGGAACACCTTGGAGTGGAACACACCATCTTTCTACACCCCATACCCAATTTGTAGGCCCAATGCAGCGTAGTTTCCAACAACTACTAAACGAGAGCCGGAAGATCGAAGCTCAGGAAAGGCAACCTGGGGAACACCTTGGAGTGTAACAAACCCTCTCTCTACACCACGGAAGGGCTGATTCTTAGGAAGGAAGGCAGTCGGAAAGAAGCAGGGCGCGTCCGAGGGTGATTATATTCTTATTAGGTATATACTCACCCTCGGACGCGCCCTGCTTCTTTATTTGTAATGAATGTTTATTTGCAATGTGGTTTTGACTTACTCTATTTTTTTGGTAAATAATAATTTTATTATTTTCATTGTTTTGCATCTTCTTGGCAATAATATAAAGAAGACGCGACAGGACAACACTCGGTGGATGCCATATCTGTGTTTAAAATTGAAAAAACCTTTCAGTTAACTACTTGCAGGAGAAAGTTATTGTAGCTGGTGGCCATTTTTAGTACTGTACCAGATTTTTGTTGTATGTGTTTGTTTTTAATGTTAAAATGTCTGCATTTGATATCTCTCCAGTATTTTCTACTTTATAAGCAAAATACTTATTTTTATATTTTCTGATGTTGGTTCCAGGGGTACACGGGCAGCAGTGGTGTGGTCAGTGGAGGCCTAGTGGAAGGAGTGACCGCAGACAGGCATCGAAGGCCTAAAATAATAACACATGGCTGTAGGCAATTTTAAATTGGTTACAGGGGTACACGGGCAGCAGTGGTGTGGTCAGTGGAGGCCTAGTGGAAGGAGTGACCGCAGACAGGCATCGAAGGCCTAAAATAATAACACATGGCTGTAGGCAATTTTAAATTGGTTCCAGGGGTACACGGGCAGCAGTGGTGTGGTCAGTGGAGGCCTAGTGGAAGGAGTGACCACAGACGGGCATCGAAGGCCTAAAATAATAACACATGGCTGTAGGCAATTTTAAATTGGTTACAGGGGTACACGGGCAGCAGTGGTGTGGTCAGTGGAGGCCTAGTGGAAGGAGTGACCACAGACAGGCATCGAAGGCCTAACATAACAAAAATGTCAATACAATGGTATTGTCAGTGGCAGGCATTGAAGGATGTCAGCGCATAGACTAAACATTGGTGGAGCTGTGAGATAATTTTGCAAGTGGTAGAGCACTGTTTGAGCTGGGGTGGGGGGAAACTGTCTTGTGGCCGGCGGTACAGGCCCAGGGCCCCTCATATTACAACGGTGTGTCTGACGTTGGGTGCGCACCACCACCGCCAGAGACACTTTATTGTACTAGGAGGGACCCAGTGGCAGTGCCGTCGACCAAAAGCGGGCTCACCCACCTCTTCAGACAAACTGCACTCTCACGGGTGCTGTCGCCAAGTGTCGATACCACGGCCCCGTGTGGGGAGTTTGGCCATTTAGTGAGGTGTAAACATGTCGTATGCTGGACAATCAGGTGCAGAAAATTACGAGATTGGAAAAGGCATTCAGAATAGTCCACAGGCAAGACCTTTTCATAGGAAAGCTAGGTGTCAGCCGGGCAAGGTGGGGCAAAAGATTTCGAAATCCAGTTGTGGTTCATTTTAATGAAGGTTAGATCATCTACATTTTGGGTAGCCAGACGAGTCCTTTTTTCTGTTAGTATTGAACCTGCAGCACTGAATACTCTTTCTGATAGGACACTAGCTGCCGGGCAAGCAAGCTCCTGCAATGCATATTCTGCCAATTCTGGCCAGGTGTCTAATTTTGATGCCCAGTAATCAAATGGGAATGACGGTTGAGGGAGAACATCAATAAGGGATGAAAAATAGTTTGTAACCATACTGGACAAATGTTGTCTCCTGTCACTTTGAATTGATGCTGCAGTACCTGTCCTGTCTGCGGTCATAGCAAAATCACTCCACAACCTGGTCAGAAAACCCCTCTGGCCAACGCCACTTCTGATTTCTGCCCCTCTAACTCCTCTGGTCTGATGGCCCCTGCAGCTCGTGTGAGAACGATCACGGGCGCTGTGTGCAGGGAATGCCAGAAGCAAACGGTCAACAAGAGTTGATTGTTTGGTTGCTAATATTAGTTCCAAGTTCTCATGTGGCATTATATTTTGCAATTTGCCTTTATAGCGAGGATCAAGGAGGCAGGCCAACCAGTAATCGTCATCATTCATCATTTTAGTTATGCGTGTGTCCCTTTTGAGGATACGTAAGGCATAATCCGCCATGTGGGCCAAAGTTCCAGTTCTCAAATCTGCGGTTGTGCTTGGTTGAGGGGCAGTTTCAGGCAAATCCACGTCACTTGTGTCCCTCAAAAAACCAGAACCCGGCCTTGCCGCGCCACCAATTTCCAGTGGCCCCGGAAAAGCTTCCTCATTAAAAATATAATCATCCCCATCATCCTCCTCGTCCTCCTCCTCCTCTTCGCCCGCTACCTCGTCCTGTACACTGCCCTGGCCAGACAATGGCTGACTGTCATCAAGGCTTTCCTCTTCCTCAGCTGCAGACGCCTGATCCTTTATGTGCGTCAAACTTTGCATCAGCAGACGCATTAGGGGGATGCTCATGCTTATTATGGCGTTGTCTGCACTAACCAGCCGTGTGCATTCCTCAAAACACTGAAGGACTTGACACATGTCTTGAATCTTCGACCACTGCACACCTGACAACTCCATGTCTGCCATCCTACTGCCTGCCCGTGTATGTGTATCCTCCCACAAAAACATAACAGCCCGCCTCTGTTCACACAGTCTCTGAAGCATGTGCAGTGTTGAGTTCCACCTTGTTGCAACGTCTATGATTAGGCGATGCTGGGGAAGGTTCAAAGAACGCTGATAGGTCTGCATACGGCTGGAGTGTACGGGCGAACGGCGGATATGTGAGCAAAGTCCACGCACTTTGAGGAGCAGGTCGGATAACCCCGGATAACTTTTCAGGAAGCACTGCACCACCAGGTTTAAGGTGTGAGCCAGGCAAGGAATGTGTTTCAGTTGGGAAAGGGAGATGGCAGCCATGAAATTCCTTCCGTTATCACTCACTACCTTGCCTGCCTCAAGATCTACAGTGCCCAGCCACGACTGCGTTTCTTTCTGCAAGAACTCGGACAGAACTTCCGCGGTGTGTCTGTTGTCGCCCAAACACTTCATAGCCAATACAGCCTGCTGACGTTTGCCAGTAGCTGCCCCATAATGGGAGACCTGGTGTGCAACAGTGGCAGCTGCGGATGGAGTGGTTGTGCGACTGCGGTCTGTGGACGAGCTCTCGCTTCTGCAGGAGGACGAAGAGGAGGAGGAGGGGGTGCGAACGGCTACAGCCAATTGTTTCCTAGACCGTGGGCTAGGCAGAACTGTCCCAAACTTGCTGTCCCCTGTGGACCCTGCATCCACCACATTTACCCAGTGTGCCGTGATGGACACGTAACGTCCCTGGCCATGCCTACTGGTCCATGCATCTGTTGTCAGGTGCACCTTTGTGCTCACAGATTGCCTGAGTGCATGGACGATGCGCTCTTTAACATGCTGGTGGAGGGCTGGGATGGCTTTTCTGGAAAAAAAGTGTCGACTGGGTAGCTCGTAGCGTGGTACAGCGTAGTCCATGAGGGCTTTGAAAGCTTCGCTTTCAACTAACCGGTAGGGCATCATCTCTAACGAGATTAGTCTAGCTATGTGTGCGTTCAAACCCTGTGTACGCGGATGCGAGGCTAAGTACTTCCTTTTTCTAACCATAGTCTCATGTAGGGTGAGCTGGACTGGAGAGCTGGAGATCGTGGAACTAGCGGGGGTGCCGGTGGACATGGCAGACTGAGAGACGGTGGGAGATGGTATTGTTGCCACAGGTGCCCTAGATGCAGTGTTTCCTACTACGAAACTGGTGATTCCCTGACCCTGACGGCTTTGGCCTGGCAAAGAAACCTGCACAGATACTGCAGGTGGTGCGGAAAATGGTGGCCCTACACTGCCGGAAGGGATGTTGCGTTGCTGACTAGCTTCATTGGCCGAGGGTGCTACAACCCTTAAGGGACGTTTGGTAGTTAGTCCAGGCTTGCAAATGCATGGTGGTTAAATGTCTATGCATGCAACTTGTATTGAGACTTTTCAGATTCTGTCCTCTGCTTAAGGTAGTTGAACATTTTTGACAGATGACTTTGCGCTGATCAATTGGATGTTGTTTAAAAAAATGCCAGACTGCACTCTTTCTAGCATCGGATACCTTTTCAGGCATTGCAGACTGAGCTTTAACCGGATGGCCACGCTGTCCTCCAACAGGTTTTAGCTTTGCCACGCGTTTTGGGCAAGATACGGGCCCGGCAGATGGAACCTGTTGCGATGTTGATGCCTGCTGCGGCCCCTCCTCCTCCGCTTCAGAACTGCTGCCACCTGCACCCTGTTCCCCCAATGGCTGCCAATCGGGGTCAAGAACTGGGTCATCTATTACCTCTTCTTGTAGCTCGTGTGCAACTTCGTCTGTGTCACCGTGTCGGTCGGTGGTATAGCGTTCGTGATGGGGCAACATAGTCTCATCAGGGTCTGATTCTTGATCAGCACCCTGCGAGGGCAATGTTGTGGTCTGAGTCAAAGGACCAGCATAGTAGTCTGGCTGTGGCTGTGCATCAGTGCACTCCATGTCAGATTCAACTTGTAATGGGCATGGACTGTTAACTGCTTCACTTTCTAAGCCAGGGACGGTATGTGTAAAGAGCTCCATGGAGTAACCCGTTGTGTCGCCTGCTGCATTCTTCTCTGTTGTTGTTTTTGCTGAAGAGGACAAGGAAGCGACTTGTCCCTGACCGTGAACATCCACTAACGACGCGCTGCTTTGACATTTACCAGTTTCACGAGAGGAGGCAAAAGAGCTAGAGGCTGAGTCAGCAAGATAAGCCAAAACTTGCTCTTGCTGCTCCGGCTTTAAAAGCGGTTTTCCTACTCCCAGAAAAGGGAGCGTTCAAGGCCTTGTGTAGCCAGACGACGAACCTGGCTCCACAGCTCCAGACTTAGGTGCAATATTTTTTTTCCCACGACCAGCTGATGCTCCACCACTACCACTACCCTCATTACCAGCTGACAATGAACGCCCCCGGCCACGACCTCTTCCACCATACTTCCTCATTGTTTTAAAAACGTAAACAAACTAACGGTATTTGTTGCTGTCACACAAATTACACGGTGAGCTATAACTTCAGTATGATTTAGCTACCCCTTTACAGGTGAGTGAGACCACAACGAAAATCAGGCACAATGTTACACACTCTGTTGTTGGTGGCAACAAATGAGAGAGATGCCACACACGCAGGACTGTCACTGAAGCACAAATGTAAATATTAATCTCCCACTGATTTGATTTTTTTTTTTTTTTTCAGGGAGACTTTAGGAAAAAAAAAAATAGAATAAAATGATTTTTTCAGGAAGAATTTAGAAACCAAAGAAAATAAAATGATTTTTTCAGGGAGAATTTAGAAAACAAATAAAACAAAAAAAGGCTTTCTATGGCCCACTGAGTGAGAGATGACGCACACAGGAGTCAGGAGTGGCACACAAGCCCAGAGGCCAATATTTATCTCCCACTGATTGATGTAGTGATTTTTTCAGGTAGATTTTGGAACCCAAATCAAGCTAAAAAAAATAATAGGCTTTCTATGGCCCACAATTGGAGAGAGAGAGAGAGATGGCACACCCAGGAGTCAAGACTGGCACACAAGTAGAAAGGGCAATATTAATCTCCCACTGATTTGTTTTTTTTTTGTTTTTTTCAGGGAGACTTTAGGAAAAAAAAAATAGAATAAAATGATTTTTTCAGGAAGAATTTAGAAACCAAATAAAATAAAATGATTTTTTCAGGGAGAATTTAGAAAACAAATAAAACAAAAAAAGGCTTTCTATGGCCCACTGAGTGAGAGATGACGCACACAGGAGTCAGGAGTGGCACACAAGCCCAGAGGCCAATATTTATCTCCCACTGATTGATGTAGTGATTTTTTCAGGTAGATTTTGGAACCCAAATCAAGCTAAAAAAAATAATAGGCTTTCTATGGCCCACAATTGGAGAGAGAGAGAGAGATGGCACACCCAGGAGTCAAGACTGGCACACAAGCAGAAAGGGCAATATTAATCTCCCACTGATTTGTTTTTTTTTTTTTTTTTCAGGGAGACTTTAGGAAAAAAAAAATAGAATAAAATGATTTTTTCAGGAAGAATTTAGAAACCAAATAAAATAAAATGATTTTTTCAGGGAGAATTTAGAAAACAAATAAAACAAAAAAAGGCTTTCTATGGCCCACTGAGTGAGAGATGACGCACACAGGAGTCGGGAGTGGCACACAAGCCCAGAGGCCAATATTTATCTCCCACTGATTGATGTAGTGATTTTTTCAGGTAGATTTTGGAACCCAAATCAAGCTAAAAAAATAATAGGCTTTCTATGGCCCACAATTGGAGAGAGAGAGAGATGGCACACCCAGGAGTCAAGACTGGCACACAAGCAGAAAGGGCAATATTAATCTCCCACTGATTTGTTTTTTGTTTTTTTTTCAGGGAGACTTTAGGAAAAAAAAAATAGAATAAAATGATTTTTTCAGGAAGAATTTAGAAACCAAATAAAATAAAATGATTTTTTCAGGGAGAATTTAGAAAACAAATAAAACAAAAAAAGGCTTTCTATGGCCCACTGAGTGAGAGATGACGCACACAGGAGTCAGGAGTGGCACACAAGCCCAGAGGCCAATATTTATCTCCCACTGATTGATGTAGTGATTTTTTCAGGTAGATTTTGGAACCCAAATCAAGCTAAAAAAAATAATAGGCTTTCTATGGCCCACAATTGGAGAGAGAGAGAGAGATGGCACACCCAGGAGTCAAGACTGGCACACAAGCAGAAAGGGCAATATTAATCTCCCACTGATTTGTTTTTTTTTTTTTTTTTTCAGGGAGACTTTAGGAAAAAAAAAATAGAATAAAATGATTTTTTCAGGAAGAATTTAGAAACCAAATAAAATAAAATGATTTTTTCAGGGAGAATTTAGAAAACAAATAAAACAAAAAAAGGCTTTCTATGGCCCACTGAGTGAGAGATGACGCACACAGGAGTCAGGAGTGGCACACAAGCCCAGAGGCCAATATTTATCTCCCACTGATTGATGTAGTGATTTTTTCAGGTAGATTTTGGAACCCAAATCAAGCTAAAAAAAATAATAGGCTTTCTATGGCCCACAATTGGAGAGAGAGAGAGAGATGGCACACCCAGGAGTCAAGACTGGCACACAAGCAGAAAGGGCAATATTAATCTCCCACTGATTTGTTTTTTTTTTTTTTTTTCAGGGAGACTTTAGGAAAAAAAAAATAGAATAAAATGATTTTTTCAGGAAGAATTTAGAAACCAAATAAAATAAAATGATTTTTTCAGGGAGAATTTAGAAAACAAATAAAACAAAAAAAGGCTTTCTATGGCCCACTGAGTGAGAGATGACGCACACAGGAGTCGGGAGTGGCACACAAGCCCAGAGGCCAATATTTATCTCCCACTGATTGATGTAGTGATTTTTTCAGGTAGATTTTGGAACCCAAATCAAGCTAAAAAAATAATAGGCTTTCTATGGCCCACAATTGGAGAGAGAGAGAGATGGCACACCCAGGAGTCAAGACTGGCACACAAGCAGAAAGGGCAATATTAATCTCCCACTGATTTGTTTTTTGTTTTTTTTTCAGGGAGACTTTAGGAAAAAAAAAAATAGAATAAAATGATTTTTTCAGGAAGAATTTAGAAACCAAATAAAATAAAATGATTTTTTCAGGGAGAATTTAGAAAACAAATAAAACAAAAAAAGGCTTTCTATGGCCCACTGAGTGAGAGATGACGCACACAGGAGTCAGGAGTGGCACACAAGCCCAGAGGCCAATATTTATCTCCCACTGATTGATGTAGTGATTTTTTCAGGTAGATTTTGGAACCCAAATCAAGCTAAAAAAAATAATAGGCTTTCTATGGCCCACAATTGGAGAGAGAGAGAGAGATGGCACACCCAGGAGTCAAGACTGGCACACAAGCAGAAAGGGCAATATTAATCTCCCACTGATTTGTTTTTTTTTTTTTTTTTTCAGGGAGACTTTAGGAAAAAAAAAATAGAATAAAATGATTTTTTCAGGAAGAATTTAGAAACCAAATAAAATAAAATGATTTTTTCAGGGAGAATTTAGAAAACAAATAAAACAAAAAAAGGCTTTCTATGGCCCACTGAGTGAGAGATGACGCACACAGGAGTCAGGAGTGGCACACAAGCCCAGAGGCCAATATTTATCTCCCACTGATTGATGTAGTGATTTTTTCAGGTAGATTTTGGAACCCAAATCAAGCTAAAAAAAATAATAGGCTTTCTATGGCCCACAATTGGAGAGAGAGAGAGAGATGGCACACCCAGGAGTCAAGACTGGCACACAAGCAGAAAGGGCAATATTAATCTCCCACTGATTTGTTTTTTTTTTTTTTTTTTCAGGGAGACTTTAGGAAAAAAAAAATAGAATAAAATGATTTTTTCAGGAAGAATTTAGAAACCAAATAAAATAAAATGATTTTTTCAGGGAGAATTTAGAAAACAAATAAAACAAAAAAAGGCTTTCTATGGCCCACTGAGTGAGAGATGACGCACACAGGAGTCAGGAGTGGCACACAAGCCCAGAGGCCAATATTTATCTCCCACTGATTGATGTAGTGATTTTTTCAGGTAGATTTTGGAACCCAAATCAAGCTAAAAAAAATAATAGGCTTTCTATGGCCCACAATTGGAGAGAGAGAGAGAGATGGCACACCCAGGAGTCAAGACTGGCACACAAGCAGAAAGGGCAATATTAATCTCCCACTGATTTGTTTTTTTTTTTTGTTTTTCAGGGAGACTTTAGGAAAAAAAAAATAGAATAAAATGATTTTTTCAGGAAGAATTTAGAAACCAAATAAAATAAAATGATTTTTTCAGGGAGAATTTAGAAAACAAATAAAACAAAAAAAGGCTTTCTATGGCCCACTGAGTGAGAGATGACGCACACAGGAGTCAGGAGTGGCACACAAGCCCAGAGGCCAATATTTATCTCCCACTGATTGATGTAGTGATTTTTTCAGGTAGATTTTGGAACCCAAATCAAGCTAAAAAAATAATAGGCTTTCTATGGCCCACAATTGGAGAGAGAGAGAGATGGCACACCCAGGAGTCAAGACTGGCACACAAGCAGAAAGGGCAATATTAATCTCCCACTGATTTGTTTTTTTTTTTTTTTTTTCAGGGAGACTTTAGGAAAAAAAAAATAGAATAAAATGATTTTTTCAGGAAGAATTTAGAAACCAAATAAAATAAAATGATTTTTTCAGGGAGAATTTAGAAAACAAATAAAACAAAAAAAGGCTTTCTATGGCCCACTGAGTGAGAGATGACGCACACAGGAGTCAGGAGTGGCACACAAGCCCAGAGGCCAATATTTATCTCCCACTTTTTTTTTTTGTTCCAGGGAAAATTTATAAACCCAATAAAAAAAATAATAAACAGGCTTTCTATGGCCCACTATCTGAGAGACAGAGAGAGATGGCACGCTTAGGACTGGCACACAAGCCCAAAGGCCAATATTAATCTCCCTTTTTTTTTTTAAGGGAAAATTTATAAGACCAAAAAAAATAAATAAATAGGCTTTCTATGGCCCACTATTTGTGAGAGAGATGGCACGCTCAGGACTGGCACACAAGCCCAGAGGCCAATATTAATCTCCCACTTTTTTTTTTTTTCCAGGGAAAATTTATAAACCCAATAAAAAAATAAAAAAATAAATAGGCTTTCTATGGCCCACTATCTGAGAGAGAGAGATGGCACGCTTAGGACTGGCACACAAGCCCAAAGGCCAATATTAATCTCCCACTGATTGATTTATTGATTTTTTCAGGTAGAATTTAGAACCCAAATAAAGCAAAAAAAAAAAAAAAAAAGGGCTTTCTATGGCCCACTGAGTGAGTGATGATGCACACAGGAGTCAGGAGTGGCACACAAGCCCTGAGGCCAATATTTTTCTCCCACTGATTGATGTAGTGATTTTTTCAGGTAGATTTTAGAACCAAAATCAAGCAAAAAAATAAATAGGCTTTCTATGGCCCACTGAGTGAGTGATGATGCACACAGGAGTCAAGAGTGGCACACAAGCCCTGAGGCCAATATTTTTCTCCCACTGATTGATGTAGTGATTTTTTCAGGTAGATTTTATAACCCAAATCAAGCAAAAAAATAAATAGGCTTTCTATGGCCCACTGAGTGAGAGATGACACAGACAGGGATGGCACTCTAGCAGAAATGTCAATCTTAATCTCCCACAAAAAAAAAAAAAAAAACAGGGAGTGTCCTTCAATTACTATCTCCCTGCAGTAATCTCAGCCAGGTATGGCAGGCAGCAATAAGGAGTGGACTGATGCACAAATTAAATAAAAAGTGTGTACAAACCAAAAAGATAGCTGTGCAGAAAGGAAGGAACTAGAGGATTTGTGCTTTGAAAAAAGCAGTTGGTTTGCACAGCGGCGTACACACAGCAATGCAGCTATCAGAGAGCCTTCTAGGGCAGCCCAATGAGCTACAGCGCTGAGGGGGAAAAAAAAAAAAAATGTAGCTTCCACTGTCCCTGCACACCGAAGGTGGTGTTGGGCAGTGGAAATCGCTACAGCACAAGCGGTTTGGTGGTTAATGGACCCTGCCTAACGCTATCCCTGCTTCTGACGAAGCGGCAGCAACCTCTCCCTAAGCTCAGATCAGCAGCAGTAACATGGCGGTCGGCGGGAACTCCCCTTTATAGCCCCTGTGACGCCGCAGACAGCAAGCCAATCACTGCAATGCCCTTCTCTAAGATGGTGGGGACCAGGACCTATGTCATCACGCTGCCCACACTCTGCGTTTACCTTCATTGGCTGAGAAATGGCGCTTTTCGCATCATTGAAACGCGACTTTGGCGCGAAAGTCGCGTACCGCATGGCCGACCCCGCACAGGGGTCGGATCGGGTTTCATGAAACCCGACTTTGCCAAAAGTCGGCGACTTTTGAAAATGAACGACCCGTTTCGCTCAACCCTAGCCTCCACTTATCGTCTCTTCTGCTCGGCTATTTAGGCCTGGCTGTTCCTTCAGCCAGTGCCACTTGTAAATGGTTCCTGGTTGGATTCACATCTCTTTGGATTTCCCTGTTATCCTGACCAGTTCAGCAAAGCTAAGTTTTTGCTTGTGCTTTTCTGTTCACAGATTGTGGCCTTATCCGTTCAGTGCTTTCTATGTTTGTCCAGCGTTATCAGTATGAATTAATTCTGTCTTACTGGAAGCTCTGGGAAGCAGATTTGCCCTCCACACCTTTAGTCAGGTGTGGAGATTTTTTTTGTAAACTCTGCATGGATTTTTGTAGTGTTTTATACTGACCGCACAGTATTCCATCCTGTCCTATCTATCAAGCTAGACTGGCCTCCTGTGCTCATCCTGTTTCATTCTGTGTATGTCTTTTTCCTCTCCACTCACAGTCATTATTTGTGGGGGGCTAATCTATCCTTTGGGGATTTTCTCTGAGGCAAGATAGTTTTCCTGCTTCTGTCTTTAGGGGTAGTTAGCTCTTAGGCTGTGACGAGATGCCTAGGGAGAGTTAGGAGCATTCCACGGCTACTTCTAGTGTTGTGTTGAGCTTAGGGACTGCAGTCAGTACAGTTACCACTTCCTTCAGAGCTCGTTCCATGTTGCTCCTAGACCACCGCATCATAACACATGGGGCAGGATGGATACGATGGAGTCAGATGGGTCAGGATGGGGAGATCATATGGGGCAGGATGGATACTCATGAGGCAGAGGCGTAGCTAGGGTTTCAACTTAGGGGGGGCGAAACATCTGAGTGGGCCCCTAACCAGCTAACCCTGATTATAGCTACGGTTGCTGTTGTGAATTCTGTGGCCAAGCTCCCTCCTGTGGATGAGAGTGGTACTGCGGCTTCTGAGTTTCTTCCTCAGGTGATGAGGTTAAGTCGTTAGGTGTTGCTCTATTTAACTCCACCTGGTGCTTTGATCCTGGCCTCCAGTCAATGTTCTAGTATTGGTCTTGCTTCCTCCTGGATCGTTCCTGTGGCCTGTTTATCCTGCATAAGCTAAGTTTTGCTTGTGTTATTTTTGCTTGCTATTTTTTCTGTCCAGCTTGCTTTATTGGTTTTTCTTGCTTGCTGGAAGCTCTGAGATGCAGAGGGAGCACCTCCGTACCGTTAGTCGGTGCGGAGGGTCTTTTTGCCCCTCTGCGTGGTTGTTTGTAGGTTTTTGTGTTGACCGCAAAGCTATCTTTCCTATCCTCGGTCTATTCAGTAAATCGGGCCTCACTTTGCTAAATCTATTTCATCTCTGTGTTTGTATTTTCATCTTACTCACAGTCATTATATGTGGGGGGCTGCCTTTTCCTTTGGGGAATTTCTCTGAGGCAAGGTAGGCTTATTTTTCTATCTTCAGGGCTAGTTAGTTTCTCAGGCTGTGCCGAGTTGCATAGGGAGCGTTAGGCGCAATCCACGGCTACCTCTAGTGTGGTGTGTTAGGATTAGGGATTGCGGTCAGCAGAGTTCCCACGTCTCAGAGCTCGTCCTTTGTTTTTGGTAATTGTCAGGTCACTTTGTGTGCTCTGAACTTCAATGTCCATTGTGGTTCTGAATTACCTGTTCATAACAGGTTGCGCACTCTAATTGTGAATATAGTGGAACCTCAGAATATGACCGCACTGTTATTGAAAATAAATCTATATACAAAAACGAACATTGACTTTACTGCCATATTGTGACCATATGCAACTTTGATGGTCACAATACTCTGAGTGCCCCTATAACAATGATGCTTAAATGCCCACTTAACATTTAATAATGTCCCCTAAGTTCCCTCATGTACTGCTCCATTATACACAGTATGGTGAGCTGAAAGCTTCCCTATACACAGTCTAAGGCCCCCACAGCTCCCCTATACACAGTATGATTCTATAACTCCCCAATACACCGTATGATGTTCCCACTGCTCCCCTCTACACAGTATGATCCCACTGCTCCCCTATAGATAGTATGATCCCACTGCTCCCCCATAGATAGTATGAGCCCATTGCTCCCCTATACACAGTATAATGCTGTAGCCAAAGAGGAAAAACCTGTGCAAAACACAGTAAATAAATTAAATATAAATCTCACGGCAGGGTATACATCACAAATGGATCAAAATGCAACAGAATATCAAACTGTATGTGCTATATAATTATGCCTAATCTGTATCCCATACGGACAAGAATCGTGGACAATTCGGAGATAAATATACAAGAAGAAAAAAAGAAACAAACCGAACTCAAGCCCAAATTAATTAATAAATATTTAAGGGGTAGAGTACACCATGTGGTAGGGGGAAGAAACCAAAAGAAAAGCACTAAAACCAGGAGACGAAAATATTTAAACAAAATATATATAAAAGTGGCTGCACAATGGACATGACCCAAAAATGTGGGTAAATAATTAGAATAATGCTATATTATATAGATAAATAAATAAATAAATAAATATGTTTAATACGCAAGTACTATATGCACTTTATTTTTAGGTGGTTTCTGAGTATTTCTCAAATATAGTATATATCATTTTTGCACATGCACTTTTACTCACTAGGCCATTTTTATATATATATTTTTTGTACTGCGTGTAGATATGTGTATATTTATTTATTTATTTATCTATATACATATAGCATTATTCTAATTATTTACCCACATTTTTGGGTCATGTCCATTGTGCAGCCACTTTTATATATATTTTGTTTAAATATTTTCGTCTCCTGGTTTTAGTGCTTTTCTTTTGGTTTCTTCCCCCCTACCACATGGTGTACTCTACCCCTTAAATAAATATTTATTAATTGATTTGGGCTTGAGTTCGGTTTGTTTCTTCTTTCCTTCTTGTATATATATCTCCGAATTGTCCACAATTCTTGTCCGTATGGGATACAGATTAGGCATAATTATATAGCACATACAGTTTGATATTCTGTTGCATTTTGATCCATTTGTGATGTATACCCTGCCGTGAGATTTACAGTATAATGCTGACAGAACTCCACTATAGAAAGTATAATGCCCCCCAGAGCTCCCCTATATACAGTGTAATGGGCCAACAGCTCATATATGCACAATATGCCTTCACAGTTCCCTATACACAGTATGATGGGCCTGCAGCTCCTGTCATACAGTATGATGTCCCCCACAGTTCCCTATACACAGTATGATGGGCCCACAGCTTCCTTATACACAGTATGATGGGCCCACAGCTCCTTTACACACAGTATGATGGGCCCGCCGCTCCCTTATACGCAGTATGATGGGCCCACAGCTCCCTTATACACAGTATGATGGGCCTGCAGCTCCCATATACACAGTATGATGTGTGCACAGCTTCCTTATACACAGTATGATGTGTGCACAAATTCCTTATACACAGTATGATGTGTGCACAGCTCCTTTATACACAGTATGATGGGCCCACAGCTCCCTTATACGCAGTATGATGGGCCCACAGCTCCCTTATACACAGTATGATGGGCCTGCAGCTCCCATATACACAGTATGATGTGTGCACAGCTTCCTTATACACAGTATGATGTGTGCACAGCTTCCTTGTACACAGTATGATGGACTCACAGCTTCCTTATACAAAGTATGATGGACTCACAGCTCCCTTATACACAGGATGATGGACTCACAGCTCCCTTATACACAGTATGATGGACTCACAGCTCCCTTATACACAGTATGATGGACTCACAGCTCCCTTATACACAGTATGATGGACTCACAGCTCCCGTATACACAGTATGATGGACTCACAGCTCCCGTATACACAGTATGATAGACTCACAGCTCCCGTATACACAGTATGATGGACTCACAGCTTCCTTATACACAGTATGATGGACTCACAGCTTCCTTATACACAGTATGATGTGTGCACAGCTTCCTTATACACAGTATGATGTGTGCACAGCTTCCTTATACACAGTATAATGGACTCACAGCTCCCTTATACACAGTATGATGGACTCACAACTCCCTTATACACAGTATGATGGACTCACAGCTCCCTTATACACAGTATGATGGACTCACAGCTTCCTTATACACAGGATGATGGACTCACGGCACCATTATACACAGTATGATGGACTCACAGCTCCCTTATACACAGTATGATGGACTCACAGCTCCCTTATACACAGAATAATGGGGCCACAGCTCCCTTATACACAGTATGATGGACTCACAGCTCCCTTATACACAGTATGATGGACTCACAGCTCCCTTATACACAGTATGATGGACTCACAGCTCCCTTATACACAGTATGATGGACTTACAGCTTCCTTATACACAGGATGGTGGACTCACAGCTTCCTTATACACAGTATGATGGGCCCACAGCTCCCTTATACACAGTGAGATGGGCCCACAGCTCCCTTATACACAGTGTGATGGGCCCGTAGCTCCCTTATACACAGTATGATGGGCCCGCAGCTTCCTTATACACAGTATGATGGGCCCACAGCTCCCTTATACACAGTATGATGGGCCCACAGCTCCCTTATACACAGTGTGATGGGCCCATAGCTCCCTTATACACAGTATGATGGGCCCGCAGCTTCCTTATACACAGTATGATTGGCCCGCAGCTTCCTTATACAGAGTATGATTGGCCCGCAGCTCCCTTATACACAGTATGATGGGCAAACAGCTTCCTTATACACAGTATGATGGGCCCGCAGCTCCCTTATACACAGTATGATTGGCCTGCAGCTTCCTTATACACAGTATGATGGGCCCGCAGCTCCCTTATACACAGTATGATGGGCCCACAGCTCCCTTATACACAGTGTGATGGGCCCACAGCTCCCTTATAAACAGTATGATTGGCCCGCAGCTCCCTTATACAGTGTGATGGACCCGCAGTTCCCTTATACATAGTATGATTGGCCTGCAGCTTCCTTATACCCATTATGATGAGCCCGCAGCTCCCTTATACACAGTATGATGGGCCCGCAGCTCCCTTATACATAGTATGATGGGCCCGCAGCTCCATTATACACAGTATGATGGACCCGCAGCTCCCGTATACACAGTGTGATGGACCCACAGCTCCCGTGTACACAGTGTGATGGACCCGCAGCTCCTGTATACACAGTATGATGGGCCCACAGCTCCCTTATACACAGTGTGATGGGCCCACAGCTCCCTTATACACAGTATGATTGGCCCGCAGCTCCCTTATACAGTGTGATGGACCTGCAGTTCCCTTATACATAGTATGATTGGCCTGCAGCTTCCTTATACCCAGTATGATGGGCCCGCAGCTAACTTATACACAGTATGATGGGCCCACAGCTCCCCTTATACACAGTGTGATGGGCCCGCAGCTCCCTTATACACAGTATGATGAGCCCTCAGCTTCATTATACACAGTATGATGGGCCCGCAGCTCCCTTATACACAGTATGATGGGCCCGCAGCTCCCTTATACACAGTATGATGGACCCGCAGCTCCCGTATACACAGTGTGATGGACCCGCAGCTCCCGTGTACACAGTGTGATGGACCCACAGCTCCTGTATACACAGTGTGATGGACCCGCAGCTCCCGTATACACAGTATGAGGAGTGTTATGATCTGGTGGCCTAGGAGCAGCATGAGACGGACTCTGGAGAAGGTGGTCCCTGTACTGACCGCAAACCCTGAACCTAGCAGCGCAACTAGAAGTAGCCGTGGGGGGTACCTAACACTCCCTAGACCCCTCGACACAGCCTAAGATCTAACTACCCCTAAAGACAGAAACAGGAAACCTATCTTGCCTCAGAGAAAATCCCCAAAGGATAGATAGCCCCCCACAAATATTGACTGTGAGAGGAGAGGGAAATAACATACGCAGATATGAAATCAGATTTTAGCATAGGAGGCCATACTAGCTAAAAAGAAAGAATAGAACAGAGTACTATGCAATCAGTATAAAAACACTAGAAAATATCCACCGCAGAAAATACGGATCACCACATCTGACTAAAGACATGGGGGGTATATCTGCATCTCCAGAGAAATAGCTAGGCTGTAAAAAGTCCTTCACAGACTAAGCTGGACAAGACAAAAACATGAAAAAGCACAGAACTATAAGGCCCACTGCAGGTGGACAGCAAAAACAAAGCCAGGACTTATCTTTGTAGAAAAGCACAGCAAACTGGAGAGACCAGCAGGGAAGTGAATCCTTCCAGAACAATGGACAACTGGCACTGACTAAAGGATCCTGCAAAGCTATATACCCCAGTCAGTTTTGCAATTATTAGATACACCTGTCCACTCCTGCAGTCCAGGCACAACTGCATTACCCTCTACAACCACCGGAGGGAGCCCAAAAGCTTAATTCACAACAGTACATCCCCCTTGAGGAGGGGTCACTGAACACTCACCAGAGCCCCCAGGCCGATCAGGATGAGCCCGATGAAAGGCACGAACCAAATCAACGGCATGGACATCAGAGGCAGAAACCCAAAAATTATCCTCCTGGCCATAACCCTTCCACTTGACAAGGTACTGAAGCTTCCGCCTCGAAAAACGGGAATCCAAAATCTTCTCAACAACATATTCGAACTCCCCATCGTCCAATACAGGGGCCGGAGGATCAACAGAGGGAACAACGAGCTCCACATATTTCCGCAACAAAGATCTATGGAAGACATTATGAATAGCAAAAGAGGCCGGAAGCGCCAGGCGAAAGGACACCGGATTAATAATCTCAGAAATCCTATAAGGACCAATAAATCGAGGCTTAAACTTAGGGGAAGAAACCTTCATAGGAACATGACGGTAAGATAACCAAACCAGATCACCAACCCGAAGCCGGGAACCAACACACCGATGACGGTTAGCAAAACGCTGAGCCTCCTCCTGAGACAGCACCAAATTGTCCACCACATAAGCCCAAATCTGCTGCAACCTGTTGACCACAGAATCCACACCAGGAAGGTCAGAAGGCTCAACCTGCCCAGAAGAAAAACGAGGATGAAAACCAAAATTACAAAAAAAAGGCGAAACCAAAGTAGCCGAACTAGCCCGATTGTTAAGGGCAAACTCGGCCAATGGCAAAAAAGCCACCCAATCATCCTGATCAGCAGACACAAAGCATCTCAAATAGGTCTCCAAGGTCTGATTAGTTTGCTCAGTCTGGCCATTTGTCTGAGGATGAAATGCAGAGGAAAAAGACAAATCAATGCCCAGCTTGGCACAAAAGGCCCGCCAAAACCTGGAAACAAACTGGGAACCTCTGTCGGACACAATATTCTCCGGAATACCATGCAAACGCACCACATGCTGAAAAAACAACGGAACCAAATCAGAAGAAGAAGGCAATTTAGGCAAAGGCACCAAATGAACCATCTTAGAAAATCGGTCACAGACAACCCAGATAACCGACATTCTTTGGGAAACAGGAAGATCGGAAATAAAATCCATAGAAATATGCGTCCAAGGTCTCTCAGGGACCGGCAATGGCAAAAGCAACCCACTAGCGCGGGAACAGCAAGGCTTAGCCCGCGCCCAAATCCCACAGGACTGCACAAAAGCGCACATCCCGTGACAAAGAAGGCCACCAAAAGGACTTACTAACCAAATCTCTGGTACCAAAAGTCCCAGGATGGCCAGCCAACACAGAACAATGAACCTCAGAAATCACTTTACTAGTCCATCTATCAGGAACAAACAGTTTCCCCACAGGACAGCGGTCAGGCTTATCAGCCTGAAATTCCTGAAGAACCCGTCGCAATTCAGGGGAGATGGCAGAAAGAATCACCCCTTCCTTAAAAATGCCGACCGGCTCAAGAACCCCAGGGGAATCAGGAAAAAAACTCCTAGAGAGGGCATCCGCATTAACATTCTTTGTACCAGGAATGTACGAGACCACAAAATCAAAACGGGAGAAAAACAGCCTGTCTAGGATTCAGCCGTTTGGCAGACTCAAGGTAAATCAGATTCTTATGATCGGTCAGGACCACAATACTGTGCTTGGCCCCCTCAAGCCAATGTCGCCACTCCTCAAATGCCCACTTCATAGCTGATTGCCGACATCATAATTGCGTTCCGCAGGCGAAAACTTCCGAGAAAAGAAGGCACACGGTTTCATCAAGGAACCATGAGAATTCCTCTGAAACAAAACGGCCCCTGCCCCAATCTCAGACGCGTCAACCTCAACCTGAAATGGAAGAGAAACATCCGGCTGATGCAACACAGGGGCAGAAGTAAATCGGCGTTTAAGCTCCTGAAAGGTAGAAACAGCTGCGGAGGACCAATTCATCACATCAGCGCCTTTCTTCGTCAAATCGATCAGAGGTTTAACCACACTGGAGAAGTTGGCAATGAAACGACGATAAAAATTAGCAAAGCCCAAGAATTTCTGAAGGCTTAACACAGATGTGGGCTGAATCCAATCATGAATGGCCTGAACCTTAACCGGATCCATTTCTATAGATGAGGGAGAAAAAATGAAGCCCAAAAAAGAAACTTTCTGCACTCCAAAGAGGCACTTAGACCCCTTCACAAATAAAGCATTATCACGGAGGATCTGAAATACCATCCTGACCTGTTTCACATGAGACTCCCAATCATCGGAAAAAATCAAAATATCATCCAAATATACAACCATGAATTTATCAAGATAACTCCGAAAGATATCATGCATGAAGGACTGGAACACAGATGGGGCATTAGAGAGTCCGAATGGCATTACAAGGTATTCAAAATGGCCTTTGGGCGTATTAAATGCAGTTTTCCATTCGTCACCCTGCTTAATACGAACAAGATTATATGCCCCTCGAAGGTCAATCTTAGTAAACCAACTAGCCCCCTTAATCCTAGCAAACAAATCAGTAAGCAAAGGCAAAGGCATAGGGTATTGAAATTTGACCGTGATCTTATTCAAGAGGCGATAATTAATACAGGGTCTCAAGGAGCCATCCTTCTTGGCAACAAAAAAAAACCTGCTCCCAATGGTGAAGAAGATGGCCGAATATGCCCCTTCTCCATAGACTCCTTAATATAGCTCCGCATGGCGGCATGTTCTGGCACAGACAGGTTGAAAAGTCGGCCCTTAGTGAACTTACAACCTGGAATCAAGTCAATAGCACAATCACAGTCCCTATGCGGTGGAAGGGAACTGGATTTGGGCTCATCGAATACATCCTGGAAATCTGACAAAAAACTCAGGAATTTCAGAAGAGGGGAAGAGGAAATTGACATCAAAGGAACGTGACCATGAACCCCCTGACAACCCCAACTAGTCACAGACATAGATTTCCAATCTAACACCGGATTATGTACCTGTAACCATGGAAAACCCAGCACAATATCATCATGCAAATTATGCAACACCAGAAAAGGAAAATCTTCCTGATGGGCTGGCGCCATGCGCATGGTCAGCTGTGTCTAAAACTGAGGTTTATTTATAGTCAACGGTGTAGCATCAATCCCCCTTAAAGGAATAGGGTTCTGCAAAGGCTGCAAGGGGAAACCACAACGTCTGGCAAATTCTAAGTCCATTAAGTTCAGAGCGGCGCCTGAATCCACAAATGCCATGACAGAAAATGATGATAATGAGCAGATCAAGGTCACAGATAACAGAAATTTAGGTTGTACAGTACTGATGGTAACAGAACTAACGATTCTCTTTGTACGCTTAGGGCAATCAGAAATAACATGAGCAGAATCGCCGCAGTAAAAACACAACCTATTCTGACGCCTGAATCTTTGTTGTTCAGCTCTAGACAAAATCCTATCACACTGCATAGGCTCAGGGCTCCGCTCGGAGGACAACGCCACAGTGCGCAGAACTCTGCGCTCGCGCAAGCGCCGATCAATCTGAATGGCCAGAGACATAGAATCACTCAGACCAGCAGGCGTGGGGAACCCCACCATAACATCTTTAACGGATTCAGAAAGACCCTTTCTGAAAATTGCCGCCAAGGCATCCTCATTCCATTTAGTCAACACAGACCATTTTCTAAATTTCTGGCAATACGATTCTGCCTCTTCTTGACCCTGACACAGGGCCAACAAGGTCTTCTCTGCATGATCCACTGAATTAGGTTCGTCATACAATAACCCTAGCGCCTGAAAAAAGGTGTCTACATTAAGCAAAGCAGGATTCCCAGATTCCAGGGAAAATGCCCAATCCTGAGGATCACCACGCAACAGGGAAATAACAATTTTAACCTGCTGAATGGGATCACCAGAAGAACGGGGTTTCAGAGCAAAAAACAGTTTACAGTTATTTTTAAAGTTCAAAAATTTGGACCTGTCCCCAAAAAACAAATCAGGAGTTTGAATTCTAGGCTCTAAAACCGGAGTCTGAACGATATAATCGGAAATACCCTGTACTCTAGCAGCAAGTTGGTCCACACAAGAAACCAATTCCTGAACCTCCATGCCAGGGCCAAACTCCTGAGCCACCCAGAGGAAAAGAGGGAAGGAAAGACAAAACAGACTACAGAAAAAAAATGGCTCAGCACTTTTCTTCCCTTCTTCTGAGATGCGTTTAACTCATTGTTGGCCAGTTGTACTGTTATGATCTGGTAACCTAGGAGCAGCATGAGATGTACTTTGGAGAAGGTGTACCTGTACTGACCGCAGACCCTGAACTTAGCACCGCAACTAGAAGTAGCCGTGGGATGTACCTAACACTCCCTAGACACCTCGACACAGCCTAAGAACTAACTTCCCCTAAAGATAGAAACGGGAAAACTATCTTGCCTCAGAGAAAATCCCCAAAGGATAGACAGCCCCCCACAAATATTGACTGTGAGAGGAGAGGGAAATGACATATGCAGACTGAAATCAGGATTTAGCAAAGGAGGCCATTCTAGCTAAAAAGAAAGAATAGGACAGAGTACTATGCGGTCAGTATTAAAACACTAGAAAATATCCACCACAGAAAATACAAATCTCCACATCTGACTAAAGACATGGAGGGTATATCTGCATCTCCAGAGACACAGCTTGGCTGCAAAAAATCCTTCACAGACAAAGCTGGACAAGACAAAACATGAAAATGCACTGAACTATAAGGTCCACAGCATGTGGACAGAAAAAACAAAGCCAGAACTTATCTTTGTTGAAATGAACAGCAAAACAGGAGAGACCAGGTATGGATGTGAATCCTCCAAAAACAATGGACAACTGGCACTGACTAAAGGATCAAGCAAGACTAAATAGCCCAATCCAAATTGCAATAAGTGGACACACCTGATAAATGCTGTGATCCAAAGACAGCAGCACTACCACTCATAACCACCGGAGGGAGCCCAAGAGCAGAATTCACAACAGTACCCTATATAGCGCATGAAAGTAGCTCCTGTTCTTCCTCTTCCTCCTCCTCCTCATTGACTACAAATCCACATTGAGAAGACATGAGGCTGGGCTGAGTGTAATTCCCCTGTATGGTTCCTTGATCCATGTCCTCATGCTCTGCCTGCAATGCATCCTGGCTCACATCGCAAACCCGATTTCTCCAGCGATGCTCTAGGTGTGCTGAACGCTTATGGAGGAAAACACATACACCAGAAGACTTCATACACTTCAAATTTATGTTAAGGACCTATAACTTTGCCCTTCACTTCGCTAAACAGACCTACTTTACCACTCTGATCTCCTCACTATCCAACAACCCCAAGAAACTTTTTGACACCTTGCACTCCCTCCTCAGGCCAAAAGCACAAGCCCCTATCACAGATATTTGTGCTGGTGACCTGGCCTCCCACTTCATAGAGAAAATAGACAATATCCGTCAGGAAATCCGCTCCCAACAACTAAGTTCAGTGACTCCCATCCCTCCCCTCATTGCCCCTGGCTCACTCTCCACATTCGATCCCATCACAGAAGAAGAAGTCTCCAAGCTCCTCTCCTCTTCTCCTCCGACTACATGAACTACCGACCCCATTCCCTCACATCTCCTCCAGTCTCTCTCTCCAGTTGTCACAAGTCACCTAACTACAATCTTTCGATCTCTCCCTCTCCTCTGGCATTTTCCCCTCCTCCTTCAAACACTCTATCATTACTCCATTACTAAAGAAACCCACCCTCGACCCATCCTGCACAAACAACTACTGACCGGTCTCCAATCTCCCCTTCATCTCTAAACTCTTGGAGCGCCTGATATACTCCCGCCTTACCCGTTACCTCTCCACTCACTCCCTCCTAGACCCTTCACAGTCCGGTTTCCGCCCCCTACATTCGACAGAAACTGCACTCATCAAAGTGACCAATGACCTTCTGACAGCAAAACGTAATGGTGACCACTCTCTGCTCATTCTTCTCGACCTTTCTGCAGCTTTTGACACTGTTGACCACCCTCTCCTACTCTCTAGACTCCAGTCACTAGGCATTAAGGACACTGCTCTCTCCTGGTTCTCCTCCTACCTTTCTGACCGCTCCTTCAGTGTTCTGTTCTCTGGCTCCTCTTCCTCTCGCTGTCGGGGTACCTCAGGGCTCAGTCCTTGGCCCCCTTCTGTTCTCTCTCTACACGGCCCCAATTGGACAGACCATCAGCAGATTTGGCTTTCAGTACCATCTTTATGCTGACGACACACAACTATATACGTCATCCCCTGACCTTACCCCCGCTGTACTACAGAACGCCACTGACTGTCTGTCCGCAGTCTCCAACATCATGTCCGCTCTCTATCTGAAACTCAACCTCTCCAAAACTGAACTTCTTCTGCTCCCACCATCTACTAACCTCCCTAAATCTGACATTTCCCTCTCCATGGGTGGCACCATAATAACACCCCGGCAGCAGGCGCGCTGTCTGGGTGTTATGTTTGACTCCGATCTCTCCTTCACCTCCCATATACAATCTCTTGCCCGCTCGTGCCGCTTACACCTAAAGAACATCTCTAGAATCCGCCCTTTTCTCACCATGGAGACAGCTAAAACCCTCACTGTCGCCCTGATCCACTCCCGCCTGGACTACTGTAATGCTCTATTAATTGGCCTCCCCCTCACTCGATTTTCCCCTCTCCAGTCCATCCTTAATGCAGCAGCCAGGGTCGTCCATCTGGCTAATCGTTACTCGGACGCGTCCGCTCTTCGCCAGTCATTACACTGGCTACCCATTCATTACAGGATACAATTCAAAGTACTTGTTCTCACCCACAAAGCTCTCCACAGTGCGGCACCCCCTTACATCTCCTCCCTCATTTCTGTCTATCGGCCTAACAGACCACTGCACTCTGCAAATGACTTTCGATTAACCTCTGCACTAATCCGTACCTCCCACTCCCGACTCCAAGACTTCTCCCGTGCTGCGCCAATCCTCTGGAATGCTCTACCCCAAGATATTAGGACCATCCATAATTTGCATAGTTTTAGGCGCTCGCTCAAAACACATTTGTTCAGAGCGGCCTATCACGTTCACTAATCAAAGTCATTTTATGTTTGTGTGTGTGTGTGTGTAGCCCATTCACTGTCCCCATCTATTCCCCAACCCCTGAAGATGGCTGGACCATGATTGTAAATACATCATTGTAAATACACACCTGTACTTTGCATCTCCCCCACCTCATTGTAGATTGTAAGCTCTCACGAGCAGGGTCGTCTTATTTTGCTTTAATTATTGTATTGTTAACGTTGTTACTTATGACTTTTGTGTTTGAAACTGTTAAACTGTAAAGCGCTGCGGAATATGTTGGCGCTATATAAATAAAGATTATTATTATTATTATTATTATTATTTGAGAGCAGAGAGGTTTTCAGAATGCTGAGAAGCGGGATGGTGATGCTAATTATGGCGCCATCGCTGCTCACCATCTTGGTGCATTCCTCAAAGTTTTGGAGGATGGTACATATGTCGAACATCAATGTCCACTCCTGAGGTCTTATGTGTGGAGTCTGAACTGAATGTCAATGGCCTTATTGATGTTGGTAGTCAACAACTTCCCTCTTCTGCTCACAAATCCTTTTCAACATATACAGCGTAGAGTTCCAGGACGTAGGACATCACACACCAGCCAGTGAGCTGGAAGCTGCAAACGCTGCTGAAGCACAGTTAGGGCGGCTGAAGCTGTAGCTAACTTTCTAAAATGGGCAGACAGACAGTGTACCTTCAATAGTAGATCCGGCAGCTCCGGGTAGCTTTTCAGAAAACGTTGAACCACGAAGTTAAGTACATGGGCCAGGCAAGGTACGTGTGTGAGCTCACCTTGCCTCAAAGCCACCACTAGGTTACAGCCATTGTCACACACGACCATGCCTGGCCCTAGGTTCAGCGGTGTCATCCAAACATCTGACTGCACTTTCAGCGCTGTCCACATCTCTTCTGCATTGTGTGGTTTGTCACCAATGCAGATTAGCTTCAGCACAGCCTGTTGCCGCTTTGCTGAGACAGTGCCTCAGTACTTCCAGCTTCTGACTGATGTGTTGTTTTCAGAGATGGAGGATGAAGAAGAGGAGGAGACGGAGGAGGAGGTGCAGGAGCTGTAGACTGTGGGGGCAACCCTGATTGATGTACAGCCAGCAATCCTCGGTGTGGGGAGGATGTGTTCCATTCCACGGTCCGACTGGGTCCCGGCTTCCACTATGTTAACCCAGTGTGCCGTCAGTGAGATGTACCATCCCTGCCCACAGGCACTTGTCCATGTGTCCGTGGTTAGGTGGACTTTCCCTGTAACAGCATTGTTGAGGGCACGGGTAATTTTGTGGGACACATGTTGGTGTAATGCCGTTACGGCACACCGGCAGAAATAGTGGTGACTGGGGACTGAGTACCTTGGGACGGCCACCACCATCAGGTTGCGGAAAGCTTCCATCTCAATGAGCCTAAAAGGCAGCATTTCTAGTGCAAGCAGAAGAGAAATGTTAGAATTTAGGACTGTGGCCTGTGGGGCGTTGGCTGGGTATTTCCGCTTGCGTTCCAAAGACTGGGTTATAGACAACTGAAGGCTGTGCTAGGACAAGGATGAGGAAGGGCTTGATGATGTTCCTGCTTGACTGTGGGCCACAACAGGTGCAGGGCTAGAGGCATCTTCACATGCACGGTGTACCAAGGATTGGCTTATAAGCAAAAAAGTGGAAGAAGCAGTGGTGTGACCTTCACACATTGCTACTGGAGCCTGGGGTTTGGCCCACAAAGTTGGGTGCTTTGCTGCCATGTGCCTGATCATGCTGGTGGTGGTCAGGTTGGTAGTTTTGCTACCCCTGCTGATATGGGCATGGCAGGTGCTGCAAATGGCCTGTTTGGGGTTATTGGCAGAGTCTTTATAAAATAACCAGACTCGGAAAGATCTAACAGTTGGAATGGCAACTTCCTTCATGTTGGCGTTATGGGGAACGGATGCACGCCTTCGGTCTATGGCCACCACACTGCTTCTTCCCGCCTGTAGGGGTGCTGTGCCTCCTTCCCAATGTGTGCTGCTGTCCTTGCTTTGCATGTCCTCCTGCCAGGTTGGGTCAGTCACTATGTCATCCACCACCTCGTCTTCCACATCCGCACCCTGCTCCTCCTCCTTATTTTCTGGCAATTGTGTCTCATCACAGAACTATGCTATGTATTCCTGTGAAAATATGATTTTTCAAACACAGAAACACCAGGCCTCAGCCTAACATAACAGACTGTATTACATATTTTTTAGGTTTTTGATGAATTAAAAAAAAAAGGAGTTGAACAAGGCTAGCACACAGAACTATGTTACGTATGCCTGCACAACTACGATTTTTCAAACACAGATACACCAGGACTGAGCCTGACAGACTGCATAAATTATTTTTGGTTTTTGGTGAATTAAAAAAAAGAATTTGAACAAGGCTAGCACGCAGTACTATGCTATGTATGCCTGCGAAAATACGATTTTCCAAACACAGATACATCAGGACTCAGCTTGGCATAGACTGTATAAATTATTTTTTGCTTTTTGGTGAATTTAAAAAAAAAAATTGAACAATTCTAGCACACTATGCTACGTATGCCTGCGAAAATACGATTTTTCAAGCACAGAAACACCAGGCCTCAGCCTGACATATCAGACTGTATTACATATTTTTTAGGTTTTTGATGAATTAAAAAAAAAAAAAAAGGAGTTGAGCAAGGCTAGCACACAGAACTATGCTATGTATGCCTGCAAAACTATGGTTTTTAAAACACAGATACACCAGGCCTCAGTCGGACATAACAGACTGTATATATTTTGTTTTTTTTTTGGTGAATTTTTGAAAAAAAAAAAAAATGGCACAGAAAACTGCAGCTAGGTATCTATATATATATAATTGTCTAAGGGTTTTTCCGTCTGTCTGTCTTTCTGTCTGTCTGTCTGTCCTGGAAATCCCGCCTCTCTGATTGGTCGAGGCCGCCAGGCCTCGACCAATCAGCAACGGGCACAGCGACGATGATGTCATAATGGTTGCCATGGCGACAATGATGTCATAAAGGTTGCCTCGACCAATCAGCGATGGGCACAGTCTGCCGCGAATTCTGGAATCATCATTGTCCATATACCACGGGGACATGCATATTCTAGAATACCCGATGCGTTAGAATCGGGCCACAATCTAGTCTATATATATAATTGCCTAAGGGTTTTTCCATCTGTCTGTCTGTCTGTCTGTCTTTCTGTCTGTCTGTCCTGGAAATCCCACATCTCTGACCAATCAGCGACGGGCACAGTATCAACATAGAAACCCGCGTCTCTGATTGGTCGAGGCCCCAAGGCCTCGACCAATCAGCGACGGGCACAGCGACGATGATGTCATAAAGGACATAGAAATCCCACGTTTCTGATTCAGCGACGGGCACAGTATCGATGTAGATGTCATAATGGTTGCCATGGCGACGATGATGTCATAAAGGTTGCCTCGACCAATCAGCGACGGGCACAGTCTGCCGCGAATTCTGGAATCATCATTGTCCATATACTACGGGGACATGCATATTCTAGAATACCCGATGCGTTAGAATCGGGCCACAATCTAGTAGTAAATAAGCAGCAGCAGACAGTTATGTAGCTTTTGGAGGTATGCAGTAAGAGCTATGTACTCACATACAGTGCCTGCAGGCCTTGCAATGATGTGGATGTATGCACATAGACTCCCCTGCGTTCCTAGCACTGAAATCTTGGGACCCCCGAATTAGCCCTAAATTGGACTGTTGTTGGTTTCTCAGGAGTTGTGGACTGAACAGTTGCAGACATACACTAACTAGTACAAGGAAGATTCTGACCCTATCTCAACAGCAGCTCTCCCTACACTCGCTAAGTCCAGAGCAGAATGTGGCGAGCAGGGAGGCGCAGGTCTCTTATAGACCAGATGACGCTGTGCGGCCAACCTATCACTGTAATACCACAACAAAGATGGCTGCAGCATTACAGTGCAATGCAGATAATCCCTGCCTTGTCATTGGTGCTCTAAAGAGTGCCAGATTTGCAGGGCAGAGAGCCGAGCTCCCGCCGAATGATCACAGAAATACTCGGTGCTCGCCGAGTACATCGAGCATAGTGATAATCTGGCGAGTACTGAGTAGTGGCGAGCACATTTGCTCATCACTAATGCTGATCTGTGAAATCAGACCATGGTCTGGGGATACAAATAAGTGTGAGGGGGATCGGGTCCAGGATGAGCCTGTAGACCACCCTTGTGAAGATTCCATCTTAGATAGTGTAGGAAGCTCTGACCAGGACAGTCCTAATCCTGTCACAAGTGGAAGAGGACCAGGTGATCCATCATCAGGGCCAAGGGATTCTCGATGGGAGGACAGGATACTTCGGGGATCATTCAGGCCCAAAGCTGCATCCTCTCCAACCAAGAGAGAGCTAGTTGGCTTCCCAGAGGTCTCCCCAAATGAAGGTGCAATACAGGCGTCATAAGAATGCATGGAAGATAACGTTCTTCCCAGCCAATAGCTGGGGGCCCATTTACCAGTCTCATGTGTGGCAGGGTTATAGAACTCAGAGTTCATGGTGGTGTCCCTGCAGTCTGCAGAGGCAGTGGAAGTGCAGGGTGGGGAGTAGGGCGCAATCACGTCCAGCACGAGACAGCGGCCATCTTGTTGAGGTGAGGTAAACCTAACCTACTCTCCCAATACTGTTTGCATAACCGATGAAGTCATCGCAATCCACGTGGTCCAGCAAACAGCATCACAATGCCTTCATCCCCAGGATCTCTGAGAGAAATGAGTCGGGGCTCGAGCTTCTTCCAGCTCCAGCATAGGGATGGGCCAGACCCTCCTGCATTAACTGCCAAGAGTGGGTAAGAAGAGCGTCTATGTCACCTCGGGAGGGAGTCTCAGTGCAGACTGGGACCTGTTTGTTTTGGAGGATTTGCCCATGTTTGCAATTTAGCGGCAACAGATTGAGTGGTGAAGGACCATAGCTCACAGGAGTGTGACTTCACGTGCGCATGGCTTGCCACATCCCCCTTTGGCAACATTTTGACTAATAAAGAAAAGAATGATATCTTCCAGTGAATGCATGCCTGGTATAGGATTATGTAAAAGTTGTCTTGAAGTATTCAGAACCATGATAACTGGATAATCGTCTTTCTACCTCGAGCACAATATCATTACCCCTGCCATTAAGTACCTGCAATTACTAAGAATATAAACTGACCAGAGAATATAAAGCATTTCCTTATGTTTGATTGTCTAAGCTGTTGACACATACAAATTTTACTTCTCCAGCAACAGAAAAACACTGAACAATGAAAGGCAACGTATTTAAGAAGAATGTTATTTTAAGACAGGCATAGTATTACTTACTGTAGTTGGATCATAAAGATGGCAATTAAGTAGGAGTTCTCTAAACCTTTCTTAGTAAAGCATAGGCATTTCTCGCCGATCAGGTTTCTGTTTCTAACCGTTACTCAACAATTAGGTGCCTGTCTACTTATTGTGTTGTAATTGCAACACAAAGCCGCTTGAGGTAATGACATTTTTGCTTGTTACTCGAAATGGTGCCTTATATGCAATACATTGTTGGGTATTGTAACATACAATACTATATATACACTGTCAGAAATTCTAAAGCAAAGCATAACTAAATACCCCTTCCCCATACCTCCAGCAAACTACAAGATGTGCAGATTTTCTTTTAACCACTTAACGACCGCCGATAAGCCTCAAAACGGCGACCGCTAAGGGTACTTATTCTCTCATAGCCATTTTAAAATGGCAATCAGGAATGAGACTCTACCGCTCCCCAGAGTTGAAAAATCTCCAGGGTCTCGGATAGCTGAGCCCCTGGAGAACATGATCAGGGCCTTATTTTCTGGTCCCTGATCACGTGATCGCTGTTATTCACTGAATAATGGCGATCACAAAAAAAGTGTGCCCACTGTTGCAATGCTTTCCCTCTCTGCTGACATGATATACATGTTAGAGGAAAGATAAATTATGCCCCCCGAGGCACCATGATATCTACGCCATCCCTGGACCCTTCTGATCGGTCCCCCGCCCCTCTGCGCTATCTTACTGAAAAGAAATGTCGGGCACATGTGCAGTGCACCCGCTGAGATCTGCTGGCCGGTACATTATTCCTATTTGTTCCTTTTGATCACTATGGATAGACTATGGATAGACTCTATCACAGTGATCAAAAGAAAACAAATAGTAAATCAAATTCTCTATAGTCACTCCCTTAGTTAGATAAAAATTATAAAGCAAAAAATATATATATTTTCCATTTCTTGCAGTTAGAGTTAGGGTTGAGGTTAGGGTTGTGTTAGGGTTGGGGTTACAATTGTTTTTATTTCAAAAGGGAAACAATGATGATTTGACGGCTAGTGTTGAGCGCAAGTGCCCACTACTCGAAATTGCATCGGGTGCTGAGGAATGAACAGAGGATCCCTGCATGTTTTTTTTTTTTGGTGTATAACAGCCGTGAAACATTCAGGGCAGGGTCTCGAGCATGTCACTCGAGCACCCGAGAAATTTGGTTTGAACCAGAGCACCTGACAAAAACTGGAGTAGTGACTGCGAGCACTTGCGCTCAACACTAATGATGACATATTCAATATGACAACCCAATGTTATCAAATTCTGTGTCGTACATGCTGGTTCAAAATGCTCACTATACCCCTGTTTAAAATCCTTTAGGGGTATGGTTTCCAAAATTGTGTCACTTGTGGGGAGTTTATACTGTTTAGGCACATCAGGGGCTCCCCAAATGTGACATGGCTCCCACTAATTATTCCAGCAAATTTTACATTCAAAAAGTCAAATGGCGCTCTTTCCTTTCCAAGCCCTGCCATATGGCCAAACAGTAGATTTTCACCCCAAATAAGGTATCAGCATGCTACAAAGAAATTGTGCAACAAATTGTGTTGCCCATGTTCTCTTCTTAACCCTTGCTTAAATAAAAAAAAGTTTGGGTCTAAAGTTATTTTTTTGTGAAAAAAAATTAAATGTTTATTTTTTCCTTCCATATTGCTTCAGTTGCTGTGAAGCAACTGAAGGGTTAATAAACTTCTTGAATGTGATTTTGAGCACCTTGAGGGGTGCAGCTTTTAGAATGGTGTCACTTTTGGTTACTTTCTGTCATATAGACCCCTCAAAGTCACTTCAAATGTAATGTGGTCACAAAAATTTTTTTTTTTTGTGACATAACTCTCTGATTTAAAGGCACAAAAATAAAATGTTTGAAAATTGCAAAATGTTCAAAGTTTTTGCCAAATGTAATTTTTTTTTCACAAATAAATACAAGTCATATAGAAGAAATTTTCCACTATCATTAAGTACAATATATCATGAAAAACAATCTCAGAATCAGTTGAGATAGAGAGTATAAAAGGCTAGCACTTGACAGTTCTGAAGGTGACGGTGCAGATGAACGGAACCAGTGGTCCTCTCAATCATATAATGTAAAATCACTGCACTCGTACGATGAAGATATTCAATTCATGTGGATAATTTTATTTAGAAAAATGTTCAGGTGAAGCGATAAGTATAAACGTTTCGGCCAGCCCGTGGCCTTGTTCACTAAATCGCCATAGGTAGTAGATCCTTCCTTTGAATACGTGAATATTGCTGCTGGACTATCAGCCAAGATGCAGAAGTAAATAACCTGTGTACTTTAGGGGACCAGACAGAGCAATAGTTGGATGCCTTGGAAGAGTACAACCAGAAATAATAGAAAATTCGTGTGGCTTAGTGGTACAGGTGCCGTGGTCGCCGTTGAGCAGGGCAAACAGGTATAAGTACCAAAGGCTGTGCGCCTTCAGAGATTTGCAAGAGTAAAAATCGGATACCCTGGAGTAGTATAACCAGTACTGTGGGGAAATTCATGTAGCTGCTAGGTTGTGGAACCAGCCAGAAGCAATGTATATTGAACTAAACCACAGGAATAAGGGGATCCGTGTCAATCCGTCCTCATACGTCCGTGGAGATAGGTGGCCAGGACCAGCGTTGGTGGGCAAGTGGGAAGAGCAGACACTCACGGTGTCACTGCGTGGAGTAGTGAGTGTCTGCTCACTGATGTCTTAAACGGATTTATGTATCTGCTTATTTTCTCCATTAAAATTCACGTGTTCCACTGCTAAATTGGGGTGAGTGCCGCATATTTCTGTTTTTCTTCGTGCATTCCAGAGTTATAACCACATAAAGTGGCACTTTTCAGAATTGTAAAATTTTGCTTTGTCGTTAACCCCTTTCTGCCATCGGACAGAATAGAATGTCCGATGGCAGAACCCCTGTTTTGATGCGGGCTCCGGCTGTGAGCCCGTATCAAAGAAGTGACATGTCAGCTATTTTGAACAGCTGACATGTGCCCACAATAGGCGCAGACGGAATCATGATCTGCCCACACCTATTAACTAGTTAAATGCATAAACGCATATAACAAGGGCTTCTGGCCATCCGGCTGGAAATGCACGCACTGGTGACCCCCATCACATGATCGGGGGTTATCAGTGCGTCGGCATAACAACCAGAGGTTTCCTGCAGACCTTTATGGTTGTTGATGTCAGATTGCTGTGAGCGCCACCATGTGGTCGCCACTCATAGCAATGCTATAATTCAGCTACATAGGGGCGATCTGAGCTTCGCTCCTGTGTAGCAGAACCCATCAGGCTATGTCAGCTTCTAGCCTCCCGTGGATGCTAATGAAGGATGCCAAAAGTAAAAAAAAATGTTTTTAAAAATATGAAAAAAAATGCAAAATATAAAACTTCAAATCACCCCCCTTTTGCCTCAGTCAAAATAAAGCAATAGAAAAAAAAATCAAATCTACACATATTTGGTATCGCCGCATTCAGAATCGCCCGATCTATCAATTAAAAAAAAGAATTAATCTCATCGCTAAATGGCGCAGCGAAAAAAAATTAAAAATGCCAGAATTACTTTTTTTTGGTCGCTGCAGCATTGAATTAAAATGCAATAACAGGCAATCAAAAGAACATATCTGCACCAAAATGGTATCATTAAAAACATCAGCTCCGCATGCAAAAAATAAGCCCTCACATGGCCATATTGATGGAAAAATAAAAAGTTATGGCTCCGGGAATGAGGGGAGCGAAAAACGAAAACGCAAAACCAAAAAAAGCTGCTGGGGTTAAGGTCAAAATTAGCTCAATCAGTAAGGGGTTAAGGCAATGTGTCATTACCAAAAGATGACCTAATGTTCAAATCAGGTTTTTATGCTACATGTTTTTAAAGATTTTTTTTCACACTGACCATTAGGACAAATATTAAACTGCTACTTCCTGTTAGCACACGAACATTAACAGCAATAGACTTTTTCAGACTCCACTGAATTGTATTGAAGTATTTTATGAGGATACAAAAAATGAGGATACAAAAAAAGGATACTCACATCAGGGAAAAGCTCATTGAGAAGGTAGAGGAACTGAGTCATTACGTATTTTAAATGGTGGTTCATGTGTTATATACTGTATAAAGGAGGTATTATCTTTCATTGTAAGCTTGTCTGTTATGAAACTGAGACTGTTAATAATTCATTACTGTTGAAAAGGAACTGAGAAAATATTAGTGGCTAGTTTCAAGTGATAAAATTCTTGATTTTATTTTAATGTTGTTAGGTATCTGCAAAATGATACAAACATCAAAATAAAAAATAGATGTGACAAAAAACCCTGATATAAACAAGTTTGTTTTCTTATTACACTATCGCTTTATAGAATTTTTCCATTTTGTACGTTTTTTATGCACTATATATACCATAAATTAATAATAGATGTGGGTCCAGCATCTTTTACAAGAATAGAGCCCTGAAGCACATCATTAACCGTATTCCCAACTTTTTGAATTCTGCCATACATGTACGTCACAGTGGGCAATGAATTCCTGGAAAGCGACATACATGTATAGTGCGTTAATATACCCAGCAGCACAGAAGGAGAAAGGTTGTATATTATAGTTGGTACTCTGCTGCAATGGCTGTTTAACAGTTTACATACCACAGCAAGTAGATCAGGGGTGTCAAACTGCATTCCTCGAGGGCTGCAAACAGGTCATGTTTTCAGGATTTCCTTGTACTGCACAGGTGATAATTTAATCACCTACACAAATAATGAGTTGGTGATTAAATCACCTGTGCAGTACAAGGAAATCCTGAAAACATGACCTGTTTGCAGCCCTCGAGGAATGCAGTTTGACACCCCTGAAGTAGATGGCTTTGAGAAGGAAGGGGTTCCCTGTTTCACTTAATCAGCCACCTTGTGATCTATTTGAGGGGTACAAATTGCTCCTATGGTAACCTAAGTGAACCAATGGTCTCATGGTATGGCAGTTATAGTGGTCTATCATGCCCTGCCATCTGTCTGTGTAAAACGGATAGGTCTAATACCCTGTAATACTTATAGTGGGGAAAATACAAAGAATGGAGAGGTCTGTAATTTCTATCGTAGGTACACTTCAACTGTGAGAGACAGAATCTAAAAATAAAAACAGAAAATCACATTGTATGTTTTCTAAATAATTAAATTGCATATTATTGCATGAAGTAAGTATTTGATCACCTACCAACCAGCGAGAATTTTAACTCTCACAGACCTGTTAGTCTTTCTAAGGCTGGAGTCACACTAGAGAGGAATACGGACGAGTGCAATGCGAGAAAAAAATCACAATGCACTCGGACCAATGTTAATCTATGGGGTAGCTCCCATCATCTGCTTCTTTCTTTGCCGTATAATACGTGCAAATGAAATCGCGGCATGCTGCGATTTGCACCGTATATTGGCCGTGACTCGCCAATGAAAGTCTATGGGTGTGAGAAAAACTCGCACACCACACGGACCATCAGTGTGACTTGCGAGAAATACGCATCGGTGTCCTTTGAAAGCCAGCAATTCAGTGCAGTGTACAGTAAAATCACACTGACAGCTTACAATAGAATATATAGAATAGAAATATACACATAGTATAGGTGTATATATACACTGCTCAAAAAAATAAAGGAAACACTAAAATACCACATCCTAGATATCTCTGAATGAAATATTCCAGTTGAAAATTTTTATTCATTGCATAGTGGAATGTGTTCAGAACAATAAGACATAACAATTATCTATGTAAATAAAAATGATTATTTCATGGAGGTCTGGATTTGGAATAATACTCAAAATCAAAGTGGAAAATCAAATTACAGGCTGATTCAACTTCGGTGGAAATGACTCATGACAAGGAAAAGATGCTCAGTATTGTGTGTGGCCTCTATGTACCTGTATGACCTCCCTACTGTACAATGCCTGGGAATGCTCCTGATGAGGTGGTGGATGGTCTCCTGAGGGATCTCCTCCCAGACCTGGACTAAGGCATCCACCAACTCCTGGACAGTCTGTGTTGCAACGTGACATTGGTGGATGGAGCGGGACATGATGTCCCAGATGTGCTCAATCGGATTCAGGTCTAGGGAACGGGCGGGCCAGTCCATAGCTTCAATGCCTTCATCTTGCAGGAACTGCTGACAAACTCCAGCCACATGAGGTCTGGCATTGTCCTGCATTAGGACGAACCCAGGGCCAACCTCATCAGCGTATGGTCTCACAAGGGGTCTGAGGATCTCATCTCAGTACCTAATGGCAGTCAGGCTACCTCTGGCGAGCACATGGAGGGCTGTGCGGACCTCCAAAGAATTGCCACCCCACACCATAACTGACCCACTGCCCAACCGGTCATGCTGAAGGATGTTGCAGGCAGCAGATCGCTCTCCACGGCATCTCCAGACTCTGTCACGTTTGTCACATGTGCTCAGTGTGAACCTGCTTTCATCTGTGAAGAGCACAGGGCGACAGTGGCCAATTTGCCAATCCTGGTGATCTGTGGCAAATGCCAAGTGTCCTGAACGGTGCTGGGCTGTGAGCACAATCCCCATCTGTGGATGTCAGGCACTCAGACCAGCCTCATGGAGTAGGTTTATAACTGTTTGTGCAGACACATGCACATTTGTGGCCTGCTGGAGGTCATTTTGCAGAGCTCTGGCAGTGCTCCTTCTGTTCCTCCTTGCGCAAAGGCAGAGGTAGCGGTCCTGCTGCTGGGTTGTTGCCCTCCTATGGCCCCCTCCACATTTCCTGGTGTCTCCTGGTAGTGCCTCCAGCCATTGGACAATACGCTGACAGACACCTCAAACCTTCTTGCCACAGCCCGCATGATGTGCCATCCTGGATCAGCTGCACTACCTGAGCCATTTGTGTGGGTTGTAGAGTCCGTCTCATGCTACCATGAGTGTGAAAGCACAACCAACATTCAAAAGTGGTCAAAACATCAGACAGAAAGCATTGGTTCTGAGATGTGGTCTGTGGTCCCCACCTGCAGAACCACTCCTTTATTGAGGGTGTCTTGATAATTGCCAATAATTTCCATCTTCTGTCTATTCCATTTGCACAACAGCATGTGAAATTCAAAGTCAATCAGTGTTGCTTCCTAAGTGGGCAGAGTGAAGGCAAAAGGACCAACAAGTGCTAAGAATCTCTGGGAACTCCTTCAAGCTTGTTGGAAAACCATTCCCGGTGACTACCTCTTGAAGCTCATCAAGAGAATGCCAAGAGTGTGCAAAGCAGTCATCAAAACAAAAGGTGGCTGCTTTGAAGACATAATTTCAGTTGTTTCACACTTTTTTGCTAAGTATATAACTCCACATGTGTTAATTCATAGTTTTGATGCCTTCAGTGTGAATGCACAATTTTCATAGTCATGAAATACAGAAAAATCTTTAAAAGAGAAGGTGTGTCCAAACTGTTGGTCTGTACTGTGTATATATATATATATCTTTATATTTCATAGAGAGAGAGCAGAAAAGCCGGTAATTCATTTGTCGGCTTCTGAGAAATAATTGCAGTAGCCGACAGGATTGGAGACATGGTTTACATACAGTACACCATTGCAGAACAGTTAGATTTATAGATGTCAGTGTCTAATACTGTTAGGACAATGTGTGTGTAAAATTTGGGACCTGTATGTATTTACAAAAAGAATGTATTCACGGAAAAAACTGGAGTGGGAGCCAGAGAAGGAAAGCCAGTGACTGAGGACAGATATTAATAGCCTAGAGAGGGACCATGGGTATTGCCCCCCCCCCGGCTAAAACATCTGCCCTCAGCCACCCCAGAAAAATTCTGGCACTTAGCCTCTCTCTCCCCATTGCCCTGTAGCGGTCCCATATGGGGTAATAAGGGGTTAATGTCACCTTTGTATTGTAAGGTGACATTAAGCCGGCATAGTAATGGAGAGGTGTCAATAAGACACTTATCCATTACTAAACCTAAAGTTTGTAAAGGGTTAGATAAGCATGCACACATGCAGAAAAAAGTATTTTCATGAAATGAAAGAATACACAGTTTTTCCATCTTTATTCTTCTGCCATTCCAAATGATACTCACGATCTCCTGTAATAAATGAAAAAATAACAAACCAACAATATATCCATACCTGTCCGGCGTACAGTCAGTCCTACGACATAATCCATATTTGGGGTATATACATTTTACAACCGGGAACGGTGCTAATTCTACCGGCCCAGCTGTAAACTGCTGGGGAATGAATGAAATGCTGGGAGCGGAGCTTCAGTGACTAGTGGTGATGTCACTGAAGCTGCACTCCCTCACAGCATAAACTCAGATAAACTCTTGAGCGTAGGAAAATGCCAGCTGATTTTCCCACTCTCAAAACATAACTTTTTGGTATCAACTTCACTCGCCATGTTTGGAGGAAATAAAAGGATGAGTACAAATCGAAGAACACCATCCCAACCATGAAGCATGGTGGGGGAAACATCATACTTTGGGTTGCTTTTCGGCAAAGGGGACAGGACGGCTGCACCTTATTGAAGGGAAGATGGATGGGGTCATGTATAGTGAGATTTTGTCTAATAACCTCCTTTCCTCAGTAAAAGCATTAAAGATGGATCATGGATGGGTCTTCCAGCCAGCATGACAATGCCCTGAAGCACACAGCCTGAGAAACTAAGGAGTGGCACCTTGAGATGCATTTCAAGTTCCTGGAGTGGCCTAGTCAATCTCCAGACCTGAACCCAATAGAAAATCTTTGGAGGGAGCTGACAGTTGCATATCAACAGCCCCCAAACCTTAAAGATCTGGAGAAAATCTGTATGGAGGTGTGCTCCTGCTGCAGTGTGTGTAAACTTGGTCAAGAACTACAGGAAACGTCTGACCTCTGTATTTGCAAACAAAGGTTTCTGCACCACATATTAAATTGTGTTTCTCTATTTTATCAAATACTTATTTCATGCAATAAAATGCATATTAATTATGTAAAAATCATATAATGCGATTTTTTATTTTTTTTATTTTTAGATTCTGTCTCTGTACAGTTGAAGTACAGTTCTGTACAGTTGAAGTGTACCTACTAGAGTTGAGCGACCTTGACCTTTTTAGAGTCGAGCCGGGTTTTGCGAAACCCGACTATGTCCAAAGTCGGGTCGAGTGAAATCGGCCGATTATGACGTAAAGTCGGGATCGACCGAAACACGAAACCCAATGCAAGTCAATGGGGCAGCATAGTCGGCAGTGAGTGGGGGCCAGGAAAACACCTAGAGTGGCCATTTTAATGTCAAAACCATCCATTCTTCTTAATGAAGCTTGTCAAGCGTAATTTACCTTATAATAATTGGAAGGCATTTGAAATTGGGGGTCATTTGGCTAAAGTTGTGGGGGGTAGGGCTGGTTCAAGTAATTAGTGGGCCCAGGAAATCTGGACCACGTCACGGCAGTGGAGCAGGGAGAGGTAAGTATTTCAACTTTGCAAGTGCTGTGAACCTGAGCAAGCAGGGGGGGCCCACTCGTTGGCATTGGCACTGGCACAGGGCCCCTCAAAGTACAGCGGTGTGTTTGCACGGCGGGGGCGCCTCCCACCGGCAGCAACACTTTTGCGTACTATGAGAGGCCCTGTGCCAGTGACGTCGCCAACTAGTATTCCTCCCCCCACCTGATGAAGGAACCTGCACTTTCATCTGCACCTTCCTCTTTGTCCCCGTGTAAGGTGGTATGGTATGCGGGAAGAGCAACCTGACTTTCAGCAGGGTCACAATGTTGTTGTGTAGCGTGCACGGGGAATGTTGCGTTATGGGTCAATGTACCAGCAGACTCATCTATCACTGGCTGGGCAATGGGCACGATGAAGTGGAAACACAGATATAGGCCCAAAGAAGAAAGTGGGCTAAATGCAGTTCAAAATTGGTAACACAGGAATAACCAGGGGGCATTGCAGTGGAGGACAACTGGAATGAGAGGCTGACACAGAGAGTAGGGCCAAATCAGTAAGTAGTCGAAATGCAGTTCAAAATTGGCAACCGTAGTAAACAGGCGGCACAGCTTTGTTCAGTGGAGGAGAACAGCAAGGAGTGGCAGACACCGATAGTAGGCCCCAACCCAACTAGTAGGCCAAATGCAGTCTAACATTAACAACTACTTAACGAGAGGCTGAAAATGGTATTTCAGGACAGGAAACCAGGAGAACAGCAAGGAGTGGCAGACACCGATAGTAGGCCCCAAACCAACTAGTACGCCAAATGCAGTTGTTCCATTTAACCACAATTTAATGAGAGCCTGAAGATAGAAGCTCAGGAAAGGCAACCTGGGGAACACCTTGGAGTGTAACACACCATCTCTCTCCACCCCATACCCATTTTGTAGGCCTAATGCTGTGTACTTTTCTACAACTACTAAACGAGAGTCGGAAGACCGAAGCAATGGCAAGGAAACCTGGGGAACACCTTGGAGTGTAACACACCATCTCTCTCCACCCCATACCCAATTTGTAGGCCTAATGCAGCCTACTTTCCGACACCTACTAAACGAGAGCATGAAGATCGAAGCTCAGGAAAGGCAACCTGGGGAACACCTTGGAGTGTAACACACCATCTCTCTCCACCCCATACCCATTTTTTAGGCCTAATGCAGTGTACTTTTCTACAACTACTAAACGAGAGTCGGAAGACCGAAGCAATGGCAAGGAAACCTGGGGAACACCTTGGAGTGTAACACACCATCTCTCTCCACCCCATTCCCCATTTTTTAGGCCTAATGCAGCCTACTTTCCGACACCTACTAAACGAGAGCATGAAGATCGAAGCTCAGGAAAGGCAACCTGGGGAACACCTTGGAGTGTAACACACCATCTCTCTCCACCCCATACCCATTTTGTAGGCCTAATGCTGTGTACTTTTCTACAACTACTAAACGAGAGTCGGAAGACCGAAGCAATGGCAAGGAAACCTGGGGAACACCTTGGAGTGTAACACACCATCTCTCTCCACCCCATACCCAATTTGTAGGCCTAATGCAGCCTACTTTCCGACACCTACTAAACGAGAGCATGAAGATCGAAGCTCAGGAAAGGCAACCTGGGGAACACCTTGGAGTGTAACACACCATCTCTCTCCACCCCATACCCATTTTGTAGGCCTAATGCTGTGTACTTTTCTACAACTACTAAACGAGAGTCGGAAGACCGAAGCAATGGCAAGGAAACCTGGGGAACACCTTGGAGTGTAACACACCATCTCTCTCCACCCCATACCCAATTTGTAGGCCTAATGCAGCCTACTTTCCGACACCTACTAAACGAGAGCATGAAGATCGAAGCTCAGGAAAGGCAACCTGGTGAAAACCTTGGAGTGTAACACAACCTGTCTCTACACCCCATACCAAATTTGTAGGCCTAATGCAGCGTAGTTTCCACCAACTACTAAACGAGAGCCGGAAGATCGAAGCTCATGAAAGGCAACCCGGGGAACACCTTGGAGTGTAACACAACCTCTCTCTACACCACGAAAGGGCTGATTCTTAGGAAGGAAGGCTGTTGTAAATAAGCATTGCGCGTCCGAGGGTGATTATATTCTTATTCCAAAAAACTTTCAGTTAACTTCTTGCAGGAGAAAGAAATTGTAGCTGTTGGACCTTTGTAGTACAGTTCCAGATATTTGTTGTGTGTTTGTTTTGATTGTTAAAATGTCTGCATTTGAGATCTCAACACGATCTTATTTTTTATAATCAAATTAATTTTTTAAATATTTTATTAGGTTGGTTCAAGGGGTACACGGGCCGCAGTAGACAGGTCAGTGGAGGCCTAGTGGAAGGAGGGACCGCAGATGCGCCACTGTTTCACCCATACACAATTAGTAGGCCTAATGCAGCGTAGTTTCCAACAGCTACTAAACGAGAGCCGGAAGATCGAAGCTCAGGAAAGGCAACCTGGGGAACACCTTGGAGTGTAACACAACCTCTCTCTACACCACGGAAGGGCTGATTCTTAGGAAGGAAGGCTGTTGTAAATAAGCATTGCGCGTCCGAGGGTGATTATATTCTTATTCGGTATCTACTCACCCTCGGACGCGCCATGCTTCTTGATTTGTAATTAATGTTTATTTGCAATGTGCTTTTGACTTACTCAATTATTTTTTTAATTATTGATTTTATTAAATTAATAGTTTAACATCTTATTGGAAATAATTTAAAGGAGACGCGACAGGACAACACTCGGTGGATGCCATATCTGTGTTAACAACTCCAAAAAACTTTCAGTTAACTTCTTGCAGGAGAAAGAAATTGTAGCTGTTGGACCTTTGTAGTACAGTTCCAGATATTTGTTGTGTGTTTGTTTTGATTGTTAAAATGTCTGCATTTGAGATCTCAACACGATCTTATTTTTTATAATCAAATTAATTTTTTTTATATTTAATGATGTTGGTTCAAGGGGTACACGGGCAGCAATAGACAGGTCAGTGGAGGCCTAGTGGAAGGAGTGACGGCAGACAGGCATCAAAGGCCTAACATTGGGCTGGCTGTAGGCAAGTTAAAATTGGTTCCAGGGGAACACGGCCATCAGTGGCCTGGTCAGTGTAGTTGTAGTTGAAAGAACGGGACGCAGACAGGCTTCGAAGGCCTAACATAATAACATAGGGCTGGCTGTAGGCAAGTTAAAATTGGTTCCAAGGGAACACGGCCATCAGTGGCCTGGTCAGTGTAGTTGTAGTTGAAAGAACGGGACGCAGACAGGCTTCGAAGGCCTAACATAACAAACTTGGGCTGGCTGTAGGCACTTTTAAATTTGTTCCAGGGGTACATGGGCAGCAGTGTATGGTCAGTGGAAGTCTAGTGGAAGGAGTGACCGCAGACAGGCTTCCAAGGCCTAACATAACAAACTTGGGCTGGCTGTAGGCACTTTTAAATTGGTTCCAGGGGTACACGGGCAGCAGTGGTCTGGTCAGTGGAAGTCTAGTGGAAGGAGTGACCGCAGACAGGCTTCCAAGGCCTAACATAACAAACTTGGGCTGGCTGTAGGCACTTTTAAATTGGTTCCAGGGGTACACGGGCAGCAGTGGTCTGGTCAGTGGAAGTCTAGTGGAAGGAGTGACCGCAGACAGGCTTCCAAGGCCTAACATAACAAACTTGGGCTGGCTGTAGGCACTTTTAAATTGGTTCCAGGGGTACACGGGCAGCAGTGGTCTGGTCAGTGGAAGTCTAGTGGAAGGAGTGACCGCAGACAGGCTTCCAAGGCCTAACATAACAAACTTGGGCTGGCTGTAGGCACTTTTAAATTGGTTCCAGGGGTACACGGGCAGCAGTGGTCTGGTCTGTGGAAGTCTAGTGGAAGGAGTGACCGCAGACAGGCTTCGAAGGCCTAACATAACAAACTTGGGCTGGCTGTAGGCACTTTTAAATTGGTTCCAGGGGTACACGGGCAGCAGTGGTCTGGTCAGTGGAAGTCTAGTGGAAGGAGTGACCGCAGACAGGCTTCCAAGGCCTAACATAACAAACTTGGGCTGGCTGTAGGCACTTTTAAATTGGTTCCAGGGGTACACGGGCAGCAGTGGTCTGGTCTGTGGAAGTCTAGTGGAAGGAGTGACCGCAGACAGGCTTCGAAGGCCTAACATAACAAACTTGGGCTGGCTGTAGGCACTTTTAAATTGGTTCCAGGGGTACACGGGCAGCAGTGGTCTGGTCAGTGGAAGTCTAGTGGAAGGAGTGACCGCAGACAGGCTTCGAAGGCCTAACATAACAAACTTGGGCTGGCTGTAGGCACTTTTAAATTGGTTGCAGGGGTACACGGGCAGCAGTGGTCTGGTCAGTGGAAGTCTAGTGGAAGGAGTGACCGCAGACAGGCTTCGAAGGCCTAACATAACAAAATTGGGCTGGCTGTAGGCACTTTAAATTGGTTCCAGGGGTACATGGGCAGCAGTGTATGGTCAGTGGAAGTCTAGTGGAAGGAGTGACGGCAGACAGTCTTCGAAGGCCTAACATAACAAAATTGGGCTGACTGTAGGCACTTTTAAATTGGTTCCAGGGTAACACGGCCAGCAGTGGCCTGGTCAGTGTAGTAGTTGTAGAAAGAAGGGACCGCAGACAGGCTTCGAAGGCCTAACATAACAAAAATGTCAAAACAATGGTATTGTCAGTGCCAGGCATTGAAGGATGTCAGCGCCTAGACTACACATTGGTGAAGCTGTGAGAGATAATTTTGCTAGTGGTAGAGCACTGTTTGAGCTGGGGGGGGGAACTGTCTTGTGGCCGGCGGTACAGGCACAGGGCCCCTCATATTACAACGGTGTGTTTGACGTTGGGTGCGCACCACCACCGCCAGAGACACTTTATTGTACTATGAGGGACCCAGTGGCAGTGCCGTCGACCAAAAGCGGCCACACCCACCTCTTCAGACAAACAGCACTCTCAAGGGTCCAAGCGCAAAGTGGCGATAGCACGGCCCCGTGTGGGGAGTTTGGCCATTTCGTGAGGTGGAAACATGTCGTATGCTGGACAATCAGGTGAAGAAAATTACGAGATTGGAAAAGTCATTCAGAATAGTCCACAGGCAAGACCTTTTCATAGGAAAGCTAGGTGTCAGCCGGGCAGGGTGGGGCAAAAGATTTTGAAATCCAGTTGTGGTTCATTTTAATGAAGGTTAGATCATCTACATTTTGGGTAGCCAGACGAGTCCTTTTTTCTGTTAGTATTGAACCTGCAGCACTGAATACTCTTTCTGATAGGACACTAGCTGCCGGGCAAGCAAGCTCCTGCAATGCATATTCTGCCAATTCTGGCCAGGTGTCTAATTTGGATGCCCAGTAATCAAATGGGAATGACGGTTGAGGGAGAACGTCGATAAGGGATGAAAAATAGTTTGTAACCATACTGGACAAATGTTGTCTCCTGTCACTTTGAATTGATGCTGCAGTACCTGTCCTGTCTGCGGTCATAGAAAAATCACTCCACAACCTGGTCAGAAAACCCCTCTGGCCAACGCCACTTCTGATTTCTGCCCCTCTAACACCTCTGGTCTGCTGGCCCCTGGAGCTCGTGTGAGAACGATCACGGGCGCTGTGTGCAGGGAATGCCAGAAGCAAACGGTCAACAAGAGTTGATTGTTTTGTTGCTAATATTAGTTCCAAGTTCTCATGTGGCATAATATTTTGCAATTTGCCTTTATAGCGAGGATCAAGGAGGCAGGCCAACCAGTAATCGTCATCGTTCATCATTTTTGTAATGCGTGTGTCCCTTTTGAGGATACGCAAGGCATAATCCGCCATGTGGGCCAAAGTTCCCGTTGTCAAATCTGCGGTTGTGCTTGGTTGAGGGGCAGTTGCAGGCAAATCTACGTCACTTGTGTCCCTCAAAAAACCAGAACCCGGCCTTGCCACGCCACCAATTTCCCGTGCCCCCGGGAAAGCTTCCTCATTAAAAATATACTCATCCCCATCATCCTCCTCATCCTCCACCTCCTCTTCGCCCGGTACCTCGTCATGTACACTGCCCTGACCAGACAATCGCTGACTGTCATCAAGGCTTTCCTCTTCCTCTGGTGCAGACGCCTGATCCTTTATGTGCGTCAAACTTTGCATCAGCAGACGCATTAGGGGGATGCTCATGCTTATTATGGCGTTGTCTGCACTAACCAGCCGTGTGCATTCCTCAAAACACTGAAGGACTTGACACATGTCTTGAATCTTCGACCACTGCACACCTGACAACTCCATGTCTGCCATCCTACTGCCTGCCCGTGTATGTGTATCCTCCCACAAAAACATAACAGCCCGCCTCTGTTCGCACAGTCTCTGAAGCATGTGCAGTGTTGAGTTCCACCTTGTTGCAACGTCTATGATTAGGCGATGCTGGGGAAGGTTCAAAGAACGCTGATAGGTCTGCATACGGCTGGAGTGTACAGGCGAACGGCGGATATGTGCGCAAAGTCCACGCACTTTGAGGAGCAGGTCGGATAACCCCGGATAACTTTTCAGGAAGCACTGCACCACCAGGTTTAAGGTGTGAGCCAGGCAAGGAATGTGTTTCAGTTGGGAAAGGGAGATGGCAGCCATGAAATTCCTTCCGTTATCACTCACTACCTTGCCTGCCTCAAGATCTACAGTGCCCAGCCACGACTGCGTTTCTTGCTGCAAGAACTCGGACAGAACTTCCGCGGTGTGTCTATTGTCGCCCAAACACTTCATAGCCAATACAGCCTGCTGACGTATGCCAGTAGCTGCCCCATAATGGGAGACCTGGTGTGCAACAGTGGCAGGTGCGGATGGAGTGTTTGTGCGACTGCGGTCTGTGGACGAGCTCTTGCTTCTGCAGGAGGACGAGGAGGAGGAGGAGGAGGAGGGGGTGCGAACGGCTACAGACAACTGTTTACTAGACCGTGGGCTAGGCAGAACTGTCCCAAACTTGCTGTCCCCTGTGGACCCTGAATCCACCACATTTACCCAGTGTGCCGTGATGGACACGTAACGTCCCTGGCCATGCCTACTGGTCCATGCATCTGTTGTCAGGTGCACCTTTGTGCTCACAGATTGCCTGAGTGCATGGACGATGCGCTCTTTAACATGCTGGTGGAGGGCTGGGATGGCTTTTCTGGAAAAAAAGTGTCGACTGGGTAGCTCGTAGCGTGGTACAGCGTAGTCCATCAGGTCTTTGAAAGCTTCGCTTTCAACTAACCGGTAGGGCATCATCTCTAACGAGATTAGTCTAGCTATGTGGGCGTTCAAACCCTGTGTACGCGGATGCGAGGCTAAGTATTTCCTTTTTCTAACCATAGTCTCATGTAGGGTGAGCTGGACTGGAGAGCTGGAGATCGTGGAACTAGCGGGGGTGCCGGTGGACATGGCAGACTGAGAGACGGTGGGAGATGGTATTGTTGCCGCCGGTGCCCTAGATGCAGTGTTTCCTACTACGAAACTGGTGATTCCCTGACCCTGACTGCTTTGGCCTGGCAAAGATACCTGCACAGATACAGCAGGTGGTGCGCTAAATGGTGGTCCTACACTGCCGGAAGGGATGTTGCGTTGATGACTAGCTTCATTGGCCGAGGGTGCAACAACCTTAAGGGACGTTTGGTAGTTAGTCCAAGCTTTCAAATGCATGGTGGTTAAATGTCTATGCATGCAACTAGTATTGAGACTTTTCAGATTCTGACCTCTGCTTAAGGAAGTAGAACATTTTTGACAGATGACTTTGCGCTGATCAATTGGATGTTGTTTAAAAAAATGCCAGACTGCACTCTTTCTAGCATCGGATACCTTTTCAGGCATTGCAGACTGAGCTTTAACCGGATGGCCACGCTGTCCTCCACCAGGTTTTGGCTTTGCCACGCGTTTTGGGCAAGATACGGGCCCGGCAGATGGAACCTGTGGCGATGTTGATGCCTGCTGCGGCCCCTCCTCCTCCTCTGCTTCAGAACTGCTGCCGCCTGCACCCTGTTCCCCCAATGGCTGCCAATCGGGGTCAAGAACTGGGTCATCTAATAACTCTTCTTGTTCCTCCTGCGCAACTTCGTCTGTGTCACCGTGTCGTTCGGTGGTATAGCGTTCGTGATGGGGCAACATAGTCTCATCAGGGTCTGATTCTTGATCAGCACCCTGCGAGGGCAATGTTGTGGTCTGAGTCAAAGGACCAGCATAGTAGTCTGGCTGTGGCTGTGCGTCAGTGCACTCCATGTCAGATTCAATTTGTAATGGGCATGGACTGTTAACTGCTTCACTTTCTAAGCCAGGGACGGTATGTGTAAAGAGCTCCATGGAGTAACCCGTTGTGTCGCCTGCTGCATTCTTCTCTGTTGTTGTTTTTGCTGAAGAGGACAAGGAAGTGACTTGTCCCTGACCGTGAACATCCACTAACGACGCGCTGCTTTTACTTTTACCAGTTTCACGAGAGGAGGCAAAAGAGCTAGAGGCTGAGTCAGCAAGATAAGCCAAAACTTGCTCTTGCTGCTCCGGCTTTAAAAGCGGTTTTCCTAATCCCAGAAAAGGGAGCGTTCGAGGCCTTGTGTAGCCGGACGACGAACCTGGCTCCACAGCTCCAGACTTAGGTGCAATATTTTTTTCCCCACGACCACCTGATGCTCCACCACTACCACTACCCTCATTACCAGCTGACAATGAACGCCCCCGGCCACGACCTCTTCCACTAGACTTCCTCATTGTTTTAAAAACGTAACCAAACTAACGTTATTTGTTGCAGTCACACAACTTACACGGTGAGCTATAACTTCAGTATGATTTAGCTACCCCTTTACAGGTTGGTGAGACCACAGCGAAAATCAGGCCCAATGTTACACACTCTTTTTTTGGTGGCTGCAAATTAGAGAGATGCCCCACACGCAGGACTGTCACTGAAGCACAAATGTTAATATTAATGTCACACTATTATTTTTTTTTTTTTTTTTTTTTTTTCAGGAACACTTTAGAAACCCCCCCCCAAAAAAAAAATAGATTTTTGCAGGGAGAATTTAGAAAACAAATGTAACAAACTATATGCTTTCTATGGGCCACTGAGTGAGAGATGACGCACACAGGAATCAGGAGTGGCACACAAGCCCAGAGGCCAATATTTTTCTACCAATGATTGATGGAGTTATTTTCTCTGGTAGATTTTGGAACCCAAATCAAGGAAAAAAAATATAGGCTTTCTATGGACCACAATTGGAGAGAGAGAGAGAGAGAGAGAGAGAGAGAGATGGCACACCCAGGAGTCAAGACTGGCACACAAGCAGAAAGGCCAATATTAATCTCCCACTGTTTTTTTTGTTTGTTTTTTTTTTTTTTTTTTCAGGGAGACTTTAGAAAAAAAAATAATAAAAAAAATATGATTTTATCAGGAAGAATTTAGAAACCAAATAAAATAAAATGATTTTTTCAGGGAGAATTTATAAAAAAAATAAAAACAAAAATAGGCGTTCTATGGCCCACTGACTGAGAGATGACGCACACAGGAGTCAGGAGTGGCACACAAGCCCAGAGGCCAATATTTTTCTACCAATGATTGATGTAGTTATTTTCTCTGGTAGATTTTGGAACCCAAATCAAGGAAAAAAAATATAGGCTTTCTATGGACCACAATTGGAGAGAGAGAGAGAGAGAGATGGCACACCCAGGAGTCAAGACTGGCACACAAGCAGAAAGGCCAATATTAATCTCCCACTGTTTTTTTTGTTTGTTTTTTTTTTTTTTTTTTCAGGGAGACTTTAGAAAAAAAAATAATAAAAAAAATATGATTTTATCAGGAAGAATTTAGAAACCAAATAAAATAAAATGATTTTTTCAGGGAGAATTTATAAAACAAATAAAAACAAAAATAGGCGTTCTATGGCCCACTGACTGAGAGATGACGCACACAGGAGTCAGGAGTGGCACACAAGCCCAGAGGCCAATATTTTTCTACCAATGATTGATGTAGTTATTTTCTCTGGTAGATTTTAGAACCCAAATCAAGGAAAAAAAATATAGGCTTTCTATGGACCACAATTGGAGAGAGAGAGAGAGAGAGAGAGAGAGAGAGAGAGAGAGAGAGATGGCACACCCAGGAGTCAAGACTGGCACACAAGCAGAAAGGCCAATATTAATCTCCCACTGTTTTTTTTTTTTTTTTTTTTTTTTCAGGGAGACTTTAGAAAAAAAAATAATAAAAAAAATATGATTTTATCAGGAAGAATTTAGAAACCAAATAAAATAAAATGATTTTTTCAGGGAGAATTTAGAAAACAAATAAAACCAAAAATAGGCGTTCTACGGCCCACTGACTGAAAGAGAGAGAGAGATGGAACGCTTAGTACTGGCACACAAGCCCAAAGGGCAATATTAATCTCCCTTTTTTTTTCCAGGGAGAATTTCTAAAACCCAAAAAAAAAAAAAAATAGGCTTTCTATGGCCCACTATTTGTGAGAGAGATGGGACGCTCAGGACTGGCACAGATGGCACGCTCAGGACTGGCACAGAAGCCCAGAGGCCAATATTAATCTCCCTTTTTTTCTGGGAGAATTTATAAAACCAAAAAAATATTTAAATAGGCTTTCTATGGCCCACTATTTGTGAGAGAGATGGCACGCTCAGGACTGGCACAGATGGCACGCTCACAACTGGCACACAAGCCCAGAGGCCAATATTAATCTCCCTTTTTTCAGGGAAAATTTATAAAACCAAAAAAAAAATTAAATAGGCTTTCTATGGCCCACTATTTGTGAGAGAGATGGCACGCTCAGGACTGGCACAGATGGCACGCTCACAACTGGCACACAAGCCCAGAGGCCAATATTAATCTCCCATTTTTCAGGGAAAATTTATAAAACAAAAAAAAAAATTAAATAGGCTTTCTATGGCCCACTATTTGTGAGAGAGATGGCACGCTCAGGACTGGCACAGATGGCACGCTCACAACTGGCACACAAGCCCAGAGGCCAATATTAATCTCCCTTTTTTTCAGGGAGAATTTATAAAACCAAAAAAAAAATTAAATAGGCTTTCTATGGCCCACTATTTGTGAGAGAGATGGCACGCTCAGGGCTGGCACAGATGGCACGCTCAGGACTGGCACACAAGCCCAGAGGCCAATATTAATCTCCCTTTTTTTCAGGGAGAATTTATAAAACCCAAAAAAAAATAAAATAGGCTTTCTATGGCCCACTATTTGTGAGAGAGATGGCACACTCAGGACTGGCACACAAGCCCAAAGGCCAATATTAATCTCCCACTGTATTTTTATCAGGGAGAGTTTATACACCCCACAAAAAAAAATACAGAAAAATGAAAAGGCTTTCTATGGCCCACTATGTGAGAGAGATGGCACACACAGGGATGGCACTCTAGCAGAAATGCCAAATTGCCAATCTTAATCTCCCACCAAAAAAAAAAAAAAAAAAAAAACAGGGAATGTCCTACAATTACTATCTCCCTGCCTGCAGTAATCTCAGCCAGGTATGGCAGGCAGCTACTATCTCCCTGCCTGCAGTAATCTCAGCCAGGTATGGCAGGCAGCAATAAGGAGTGGACTGATGCACAAATGAAATAAAAAGTGTGGACAAACAAAAAAGATAGCTGTGCAGAAAGGAAGGAACAAGAGGATTTGTGCTTTGAAAAAAGCAGTTGGTTTGCACAGCGGCGTACACACAGCAATGCAGCTATCAGGGAGCCTTCTAGGGCAGCCCAATGAGCTACAGCGCTGAGGGGAAAAAAAAAAAAAAAAAAACTTCCACTGTCCCTGCACACCGAGGGTGGTGTTGGACAGTGCAAATCGCTGCAGCACAAGCGGTTTTGTGGTTAATGGACCCTGCCTAACGCTATCCCTGCTTCTGACAAAGCGGCAGCAACCTCTCCCTAAGCTCAGATCAGCAGCAGTAAGATGGCGGTCGGCGGGAACGCCTCTTTATAGCCCCTGTGACGTCGCAGACAGCAAGCCAATCACTGCAATGCCCTTCTCTAAGATGGTGGGGACCAGGACCTATGTCATCACGCTGCCCACACTCTGCGTTTACCTTCATTGGCTGAGAAATGGCGCTTTTCGCGTCATTGAAACGCGACTTTGGCGCGAAAGTCGCGTACCGCATGGCCGACCCCGCACAGGGGTCGGATCGGGTTTCATGAAACCCCGACTTAGCCAAAAGTCGGCGACTTTTGAAAATGTTCGACCCGTTTCGCTCAACCCTAGTACCTACGATTAAAATTACAGACCTTTCCATTCTTTGTAGGAGCAAAAACTTACAATATCGTCAGTGTATGAAATACTTATTTTCCCCAGTTTAAGTGTAAGCAGGTTGCGGGATGCAGTGAAGGACAGGAGGCAGAGCAATTGTTAACAACTTTACTAAATGGGATACTCCACACGCAGGGAGGTAATGGGTTAAACGGGAATAAACAGTACAGATTGTAAAGGATATTCAGAGATAAAGAGCAACAGATAGAGTGACACCAGTTCTGTTAAATTCTGGCTACAAAGTCAGTAGCTCCTCAGACTATGAAGTCAATAGCACCGACAATGGCAGGCGCGGTGTCTTTTCCAATGGTATCCTGTAAACAACAATGCCTCGTCTTCTGGCTGCAGCGGTCAGTCTCCAGTACCTTCCGCTACCCCTAGTCCATATGCTGCAGTGGCTGACAAGGGTGTGGGCCACAGTCCTGTATGAGCCCAACGTGGCTCTGCAAATATACACTGGCAAAGTCAGGGTCTCCTGTGAGCGGGAAAGTATTTGCTGGAAAGGTGGGTTACACAAGTCTATCCAGTAATCGGTTCTCTCTTTGCGGCACGAGGGCTGTACTCTTGGTCATGAAGCACACGGCACGTCGATCTGTCAGCAACTGGGTGTGCTGCACTTTCCTCTCTATGTTGGGTGCTGCCTATTCCCGCCAAGACTGAAGCACTGACAACCACTGGCACGCTGCTTCACCGGCGGGGTACTGCACCCAATCTCTCTCTGGCGGCACGCACACAGTACTCACTAGCCGGGAACATTCAACACCTTGCTCCATGGTGACCAACGAGCACCCTGCCCGTCTCTCATCACAGTCTGTGTCGGCAGTGGCGGTGCTTGAGCATGGGGCTGCACTGTACGGATGCTCTGGGACCGCTGATGAGTGCCTCTTTAAGCACCATTTTTTTGAAAACACGAGTGGAAGCAAAATAACTATTGCACACCTAAGTGAATTCCCTGATTGTAATGTGCAAAACAGAGTTTTTGGAATTTCTGCTGTTCTGGCACCTTAGGGGCTTTGAAAATACCTCCCATAATCTATAAAAAAAATTGTGTCCAAAACCTTAATAGTGCTCATTCTCTTCTGAGCGTTGCGATATGCCCAAAGGGTAAACAGTAATGTATGACTATATGGGGTATTGCCTTACTTGGCAGAAATTGCATAAAAAATTTAAAGGTACTGTTTCTCTTAATAGCCAAAGTAAAAATGAAAAATTTTGAGTTAAATCTACTTGTTATCATAACAAATGTAATTTTTCACGTTCACTTAGCCCAATGGTGAACAAAGCAGAGATATACTTGTTTGGTAAAAATGCTCATTACACCCCTAGATGATTTAATTGAGGGGTGTATTTTGGGAAACGGGATCACTTTTGCTATTTTCCGATGTTCTAGCACCTCTGGTGCTCAAAAACGATGGCAGCCAAAGTTGTGCTCCAATAACCGAATAGCACATATTCCTTTCAAAGACCTGCCTTGTGTCCAAACAGTAGTTTTTGAAAATATATAGGATATTGTTGCATTCGCGAGAAATTGCTTTACAAATAGTTAGGTCCATTTTCTCCTATTACCCCTTGTAAAAATGAAAAATGTAAAGCTTAAGCAACATTTTAGTTGATAAAAATCCATTTTTCTTTTAAGCAGCTGGGCATAGTTTCCAAGTCTTGTGTATGTGTTTGTGGGGGTCTCTGCTCTTTTGGCTCCCTAGATGCTCTGCAGATACAATACGGCATTCATAATCTATTACAGCCAATATTACACTCTAAAAGCAAAATAAGAATCCTTCCTTTCCAAGCCTTGCTGTGTACATAAACTGTACTTTCCAACTTCATATAGGGTATCTGTGTACCCGAATTCTGTGTCTTCTCTCCTGCTACTGCTTGAAAAAATTAAATATTTGAAGCTATGGTGGAAAGTTTATTCTTTCTATTCAATCCTTCTGTCTCCTCAGCTGTGCACTTCTCAGGGGTTTTGAGTGACCCAGACCTGGGCTACCACCAATCTGCTGGCAGGTAAAGAGACAAAAAATAGGAAAACTTTTTAGCAATTCATAGTTACTCTTAAAAAACTTATTTAAACATTGTGAGGCCTGTTTTATATACTACTATTAAAGCTGGGGTTTTCTTAGTTCACTAAAGATCATAATAGTATATTGTTTGAGTTACATCATGATTTTCTAAAATAATTTAGAGAAAGATCTAATATTTTACAGTCTATAGCGAAACTAAATATTGAGCACTAAGCAGTACAATGTGCCCCTGATGTTACCCTGATTTCTTTCACATTTACATTTAGCTTTTAAAAAATTTGGTACATTTTTTATGTAAGTAATATAGTTCATTTATGTTATAAATAATGCTATTACCTAAATAGAAAACTTGCAGATAACATTGAAAAAACGGCTAACATTTGATTTGCAGCAAATCCTATCAGAAAACAAAGCTGTCATTCATTTAATATTTGAAGAAAGAAAGGCATTGAAGTGAGACGTGTTTGCACTTAACTAGCATGTTATATGCCATTGATCATATTGCAGTGGGAAATATTATAGTGGTGTTATTGATTCCAGATTTCATGACTTAAGGATTCTTGTGTTGCATTCTTCAATGCACGTCCTTTACTTGGATTTTTATTTTGACAAGTCAATGTAAAATAAAAAGTAAGCCAACGCCTGAGCTAGTTGTACTTACTTGTTGAGGCAGAGTCATTAGTCTGTGACATGATACTCATGATGGGAAGCCTTCTATTTACATTTTACAATCTGATCGGGAGGTTGGCTTACTGCAACGAGCTGGAAACGTTTGGGTTCATGTCATAGTCACATTTCATTTGCATTTGGAAAGGAAAAGTGTTAAACTGTTGGTTTGAATTTAATTGAGTATTAGCTTGTCTGGGCAAAGAACTGGAAACTTGTGAACCATAACAAGAAATAAATTGCATTACTACAGAGAAATGGTAATAGGATGTTGAATCTTACCTGGATGAAGAGCAGATATTTAGGAAAATTATTTTACAACACTTAACACTTAACAACAGAGTTACTAAACATTGAAACATTGTGATAAAAAGCTGAGTCAAATCTACAAAATCCCAATTATTTGCAAGATTTGTCATTTTAACCCCTTTCCGACATCATGCGTAATAGTACACCGATGTGTGACTCCCTCCCTTTGATGTGGGCTCCAGCGGTGAGCCCATATCTTTTCCAGCACAGGTCAGCTGTTTCGAACAGCTGAAATGTGCTGCTAACAGCCGCGGGTGGAATGACGATCCACCCGCGGCTGCTAACCCATTAAATGCCACTGTCAAACTCTGACAGTGGCATTTAACATTCTGGCATTCTGGCAAGGGCACTGGAAATCCCACCTATCCGCGACTGTGTCACATGATGGTGCCAAAGGGTTGCCATGACACCTAGAGTTCTCCGACTGACCTCTATGGTTGTCACTGCCGGATTACTATGAGCACCACCTGGTGGTCAGTGCTCATAGCAAGTCAGCAATTCTGCTACATACAGGTGATCTGATCATTGCCTCTATGTAGCAGAGGCGATCAAGTTATGGCAGCTTCTAGTCTCCCATAGAGACTATTGAAGGATGCCAAAAGTAAAAAAAAAAAATATTTGTAAAATTTTTTTAAAAATACAAAAAATATAAAAATTCAAATCACCCCCCTTCTGCCCCATTCAAAATAAAACAATAAAAAAATCAAACATACACTTATTTGGTATCAACACTTTCAGAATTGTCTGATCTATGAATATAAAAAAATAATTAACCCGATTACTAAACGGAGTAATGAAAAAAAAGGTCAAAACGCCAGAATTACGTATTTTTGGTCGCCGCAACATTGAATTAAAATGCAATAACAGGCGATAAAAAATTGTATCTGCACCAAAATGGTATCTTTAAAAACATCAGCTCGCAAGGTAAAAAAATAAGCCCTCTCCCGACCCGAAACCACGAAAAATGGAGATGCTATGGGTATCGGAATATGACGCAATTTTTTTTTTAACAAACTTTGGAATTTTTTTTCACCACTTAGATAAAAAAACCTAGACATGTTTGGTGCCTATGAACTTGTAATGACCTAGAGAATCATAATGGCAGGTCAGTTTTAGCATGTAGTGAACATCGTAAAAAAGTAAAACAAAAAACAATTGTAGATTTGCACTTTTTTTTGCAATTTTACTGCACTTGGAATTTTTTTCCATTTTCCAGTATACAATATTTTAAAACCAATGGTGTTGTTCAAAAGTACAGTTTGTCTCACAAAAAATAAGCCCGCACATGGCCATACTGACCAAAAAATGAAAAAGTTATGGCTCTGGGAAGAAGAGAAGCAAAAAACGAAAATGCAAAAACGAAAATACAGTTGCGCTCCAAAGTTTACATACTTCAGCAGAATTTTAGTTTTTTTTGCCTTTTTTCAGAGAATATGAATGATAACACCAAAACTTTTTCTCCACTCATGGTTAATGGTTGGGTGAAGCCATTTAATGGCAAACTACTGTTTTCTCTTTTTAAATCATAATGACAACCCAAAACATCCAAATGACCCTGATCAAAAAGTCACATATCCCATTTCTTAATACTGTGTATTGCCCCCTCTAACATCAATGACAGGTTAAAGTCTTTTGTGGTAGTTGAGAATGAGGTTCTTTATTTTCTCAGATGGTAAAGCTGCCCACTCTTCTTAGCAAAAAGCCTGCAGTTCCTGTAAATTCCTGGGTGCATGGGAGAGCTCGGAAGGGAATGAGCGCCGTTTGACTTATCAATGTAAAATTGACAGGAATTTAGATGGGACGCTATGTTGCGTTTGGAGAGCCACTGATGTGCCTAAACATTGAAACCCCCCTCAAGTGACACCATTTTGGAAAGTAGACCCACTAAGGAACTTATCTAGATGTGTGGTGAGCACTTTGACCCACCAAGGGCTTCACAGAAGTTTATAATGCAGAGCCGTAAAAATAAAACAAAAATTTTTTCCAACAAAAATTATTTTTTAGCCCCCAGTATTGTATTTTCCCGATGGTAACAGGAGAAATTGGACCCCAAAAGTTGTTGTCCAATTTGTCTTGAGTGCGCTGATACCCCATATGTGGGGGGGGAACCACCGTTTGGGCGAATGGGAGGGTTCGGAAGGGAAGGAGTGCCATTTGGAATGCAGACTTAGATGGAATGGTCTGCAGGCGTCACATTGCGTTTGCAGAGCCCCTAATGTACCTAAACAGTAGAAACCCCCCACAAGTGACACCATTTTGGAAACTAGACCCCCCAGGGAACTCATCTAGATGTGATGTGAGAGCTTTGAACCCCCAAGTGTTTCACTACAGTTTATAACGCAGAGCCGTGAAAATAAAAAATCCTTTTTTTCCTACAAAAATTATTTTTTAGCCCGCAGTTTTGTATTTTCCCAAGGGAAACAGGAGAAATTGGACCCCAAATGTTGTTGTCCAATTTGTCCTGAGTACGCTGATACCCCATATGTTGGGGTAAACCCCTGTTTGGGCACACGGGTGAGCTCGGAAGGGAAGGAGCACTGTTTTACTTTTTCAACGCAGAATTGGCTGGAATTGAGATCGCACGCCATGTCGCGTTTGGAGAGCCCCTGATGTGCCTAAACAGTGGAAACCCCCCAATTATAACTGAAACCCTAATCCAAACACACCCCTAACCCTAATCCCAACGGTAATCCTAACCACACCTCTAACCCAGACACACCCCTAACCCTAATTCCTACCCTATTCCCAACCATAAATGTAATCCAAACCCTAACCCTAACTTTAGCCCCAACCCTAACTTTGGCCCCAACCCTAACTGTAGCCTTAACCCTAGCCCCAACCCTAACCCTAGCCCATCCCTAGCCCTAACCCTAGCCCCAACCCTAACCCTAGCCCTAACCCTAACCCTAGCCCTAACCCTAACCCTAGCCCAAACCCTAACCCTAACCCTAGCCCTAGCCCTAACCCTAGCCCTAACCCTAATGGGAAAAAGGAAATAAATACATTTTTTTAATTTTTTAATTTTTCCCTAACTAAGGGGGTGATGAACGGGGGTTTCATTTACTTTTATAGTGGGTTTTTTAGCGGATTTTTATGATTGGCAGCCGTCACACACTAAAAGACGCTTTTTATTGCAAAAAAATATTTTTTGCGTTACCACATTTTGAGAGCTATAATTTTTCCATATTTTGGTCCACAGAGTCATGTGAGGTCTTGTTTTTTGCGGGACGAGTTGACATTTTTATTGGTAACATTTTCGAGCACGTGACTTTTTTGATCGCTTTTTATTCGATTTTTGTGAGGCAGAATGACCAAAAACCAGCTATTCATGAATTTCTTTTGGGGGAGGCGTTTATACAGTTCCGCGTTTGGTAAAATTGATAAAGCAGTTTTATTCTTCGGGTCAGTACGATTACAGTGATACCTCATTTATATGTTTTTTTATGTTTTGGCGCTTTTATAAGATAAAAACTATTTTATAGAAAAAAAATAATAATAATTTTTTCATCGCTTTATTCTGAGGACTATAACTTTTTTATTTTTTTGCTGATGATGCTGTATGGCAGCTTGTTTTTTGCGGGACAAGATGACGCTTTCAGCGGTACCATGGTTATTTACATCTGTCTTTTTGATCGCGTGTTATTCCACTTTTTGTTAGGCAGTAAATAAAGCGTTTTTTGCCTCGTATTTTTTTTTTTCTTACAGTGTTTACTGAAGGGGTTAACTAGTGGGCCAGTTTTATAGGTCGGGTCGTTACGGACGCGGCAATATTAAATATGTGTACTTTTATTGTTTGTTTTTTTATTTAGATAAAGAAATGTATTTTGGGGAATAATATTTTTTTTTCCATTATTTATGATTTTTTTTTTTTTTACACGTGTGGAAATTTTTTTTTTAACTTTTTTACTTTGTCCCAGGGGGAGACATCAGAGATCGGTGATCTGACAGTTTGCACAGCACTCTGTCAGATCACCAATCTGACTTACAGAGCTGCAGGCTTCGCAGTGCCTGCTCTGAGCAGGCGCTGTGAAGCCACCTCCCTCCCTGCAGGACCCGGATGCCGTGGCCATCTTGGATACGGGCCTGGAGCAGGAAGGGAGGTAAGGAGACCCTTGCAGCAACGCGATCACATCGCGTTGCTGCGGGGGTCTCAGGGAAGCCCGCAGGGTGCCGCCTCCCTGTGCGATGCTTCCCTGTACCGCCGGCACACCGCGATCATGTTTGATCACGGTGTGCCGGGGGTTAATGTGCCGGGGGCGGTCCGTGACCGCTCCTGGCACATAGCGCCGGATGTCAGCTGCGATAGCCAGCTGACACCCGGCCGCGATCGGCCACACTCCCCCCGTGAGCACGGCCGATCGCGCTGGACGTACTATTCCGTCCTTGGGAAGTAGGGCCCACCCCACATGGACGGAATAGTACGTCCAATGGCAGAAAGGGGTTAAAAAGATAAAACAGTAGTTTGGCAATAAATGGCTTCACCCAACCACTAAACATAAGTGGAGAAAAGGTTTTGGTGTTATCATTCATATTCAATGATATTACAGATTTAGTATCCACTTGTGAAGTTTGCGCACACGCTAAAGTCTGTCATACCCATCCAGCGGGTTGGCTCCATTTCACTGTAGATTCATCTGTCCATGAATTTCATCATGGATTTGTCTCTGTCTGTTGGGAAAACTGTTATTTTGGTGGTTATTGATTCATTCAGTAAATACTTTATTCCTTTGTGAGGGTTACCTATTCTAGAGACTATCTCCAACTTGTTTATTTGTCATGTTGTGAGATTGCATGGAATTTCTCTAAATATTGTATCTGATACGGAAGTGCAGTTTGTATCTAAATTCTGGAAAGATTTTTGTAAAAAATTGGGGCTTGACTTGTAATTATCCCCTGCCTACTGTTAGGTGTCGAGTTCCCGCCTCTGCATAGGGGGAATCTCGAACCGTCTCTGCTGCGGTCTCCCATTCATCTCCGGCCACAGTGGAGTCTGCTCAGCGTAGATGTTGGTCCCAGCGTCTTGCTCAGTCTCACTCTGTGCATAGGGTTTCTGATGCTTTTCCTGCTTCTGCCATTGAAGTCAGTGTTGGGCAGCGGCGAGCAGATGCTTTTGGGACTAAGTCCTGCTTTTCTCCTTCTGGGCATGTTCAGGGCAAGATCTCCCGTTGGAGATCGAGGGACACATGCTCAGATACTGCAGCACATCCCATTGGTCCTTTATTGGAAGGTCCTGAATGTGCTGCAGCTATATAAGCTTCGCATGACCGCACGGCCATGCGCTAGTATTGACTTGATAATGTGTGATAATGTGTGTGAATTATGGAAGCTATCTAGCGCCCATCCAAGCCATCAGCACGTAACACACATTACAGCAGCGTCTAATTGCTGTGACCGCCAGTGCGGCGCCGTGCGCTTTCTCAGCGCTTTCCTGACCCAAGCCTGGGTGGTTAGTGGCGTGCGGCACCGCATGCACTCTCGTGCTTCTTTAATCCAATTATTTCTGTCTCTCTGACACCCCAGTAGCGGTGTCGAGCGCATGAGGTCTTTATGAACTCAAATTCTGTGTCTTGGGATTGAGTTCTGAGAATCCTTGCTTGCACTCTTGGTGCGGTACCGTGGCCCTGTGACGCAACACGGTTCGCTTCTTTCATACAGGGTGAAGTTAACCCGTGTGTGTATTCACATTGTACCGCCATATCGTCCGTCATTACTAGCAGCAGGTTTTCACCTGCACGGTGGACCTCGGACTGCGAACGCTCCTAATACTATTTCATCTTAAACTTGGTGCGTTCCACCAGTCCTAACACCTACCATCCTGAAAACAGCAGTCACATAGAAAGGATAAATTAATCTTTGGAACAATTTTTAAGGTGTTTCACCCCAACTCAATAGGAGGACTGGTCGTCATTATTACTTCTGGCTGAGTTCGCCTACAAAGGTCGGGTCAACCAGCCCACTGAAACCTTGGATTTTTTTTGCAATTTTGGTTTTCATCCCCATTTTTTTTAAATTCTCTAGTATAAGGTCTGAGTGACCTGGGGTAGAGGTCGTCATACAGAAACTCAAGGATGTCTGTAGGGACGTTACAAAAAATATATGGGGCAGCTTAGATTTACTAAAAACAGAAGGCTGATAGAAAATGTTTGGTGGGTCCTGTTTTTAAAATTGGTGATAAGGTTTGGCTGTCATCCACAAATATTAAACTCAAGGTACAGTTTGCAAAGTTTGGTCTTAAATTCTTTGGTCAGTATGAGATTTTGTAAATAGTCAATTCAGTGGCTTTCCCCATTTTGGAAATTACACCCTGCTGGGAATTTATTTACAGGTGTGGTGGTGATTTTGACTCCATGGGTGTTTTCCAGAAACAAGCTGTAGTGGATGTTTGCTGATTGAAAATGGCAAATCTGCCATTGTAATACCTGTACAGTGCAGTACCCATACATTGTAGTGCCTATATATTGTACCCAGCTCAATCTTCTGGAGATACGCACACAATAAATTAAGTGGGCTCTTATCGCTACGGAAATGCCAAACATGTGGACATGTGTGTTATTTAGGCACACTGAGACTCAGAAGGGAGAGGGGAATTTGGATTTTGGAGTGCAGAATTCACTGCATTTCTTTGGGCCAGGAGCCATTGCACTTTTCAAAAGCCTTTGTGATACATGTAACATGGGAGTCCCTTAAATCTCCATTGTCAGATGATGGACACTTGTTTTATTGTGGATTGAGTTGAAGTTTTTATAGCGAACATTTTATATAACATTTTGATCACATTTATACTGCATACTGCTCTATACCCTCAACACTTACATTGGGGTTTACTTCTAAATCATCAAATGACGTGATTTAGGTGAAACCCCTGAGGGATCCTTTCACTATAGTAAGGCAGAAGAGTTAGTCTGGACTCCATCTGGTCTCTTTTGAGCTGTGTCCTTCTTTTGAAAGGTCTGACAAACTTTTATGCTCATTTAAAAAGACATCCATGGATCCATGGATCAAAGGCCAGCCAGAGTATACAGTGTCTCCATCTGTCTTATTATAAGGAAACTTCCAGCAGGGAATTCTGTCTGAATAATGCATTTCAGACATTTACACGGAAACCCCAGTGTAAGTGCTCAGCGTAGAGCACCGAGTCTTACTGCGATCTTTGGGAGACAGTATAAACAAATGAACAGCAGTTCAAGAATTGTTTTTATTTATCTTTCCTCTTCTTGTGCAGTATAAGTGATTAGACAACTTTATTCTTTGGGTCTGTGCAATTATATCAATATCAGGTTTATATCGGATTTTTATGTTGGCTAAAATTACACTCTTACACTCTTAAAACTGCTTTTTTTTGCAAAAACAAGTTTTTGTATCATCGTGTTTTGAGAGCTATAATTTTTTCAATATTATGCCTACAGAGTTATGTGAGGGCTTGTTTTTTGTGGGTTGAGTTGACAATTGACCCGGAGTTGCAATGGCAACTATTGGGCCCTTGCGATGATGTCATGGTTGTGCCGATCATAAGGGAGAGATAGTCCCTCCCTCTTCTTGGCCCCCAAATGCTGCAATCAATTTTTATCTGAGAATTTAGGGAATTTAACAGCCGAGGTACAGTATGAGCACCGCTTCTTGCAGTGATAGCTGGTGTTCGACTATCACGTAAGCCAAGCTTCTGTTGGAAATCGCACATGCACAGCTCCTGTTCCACCCATGATTGATATGACGTACCCATACGTCATAGGTTGGAACCCCCTGCCCGACCTTGATGAATGAATGCATCAAAGGTCATAAACAGGTTAATGAATGTTGCACTGACTTTGTAGAGGACAGATACTGGCACACAACTGACATGATGTAGGAGTACTAACATATCCTCCACTATCTCAGTTGACTTTGTGATCTCTTTTGAAATATTGGCAATTACAGAAGAATAGATAACTGCTAACAATTCTGTAAGTAAATAATCATTTATGATAAGTTTTGGCTATTATAAGCTTGTGTGACTAGGGAAGGGTGGACTCGTGCATGTTCAGGTCTGTCGAGTACCAGAATGATACCCTAAACCGCTTTAAGTATGTATTCTCAGAAAAGGAGTGTCAACAATCCATCCACATCTTGCTTATGATTGTCCTATTAACTTGCTCCCTGGAGCAAAACTGCCCAAAACTTTCTGACCCTGAAAGGCAGGCTATGAACGATTATGTCACCTAAAGCCTTTCAAAGGGACATATTAGACCCTTATGTTCTCCTGGGGCTTCAGGGTTTTTTTTGTCAAGAAAAAAGATGGGGGTCTGCGTCCTTTTTTAGACTTTCCTGATGTTTTTTTCTGTTCAGATATGGAAAGGCAGATTCAAATGAAATTACCCATTTGACCACAAAAGAAACAGACCCCTTTTCTTACAGTGAACTACAGATGGCTCAGACTGAAGCAATGTCCCTCAACTGCATGGGTTTATCAGAGCATTTGGGAGGGATTTCACCCCTAGAAGGTACTAAAGGGGAAGGAGTCACCACAGGTCTATCTGTGAGGCGTCTATCAAACTGAATGGCTAAGACCATGGCGGCCTCTAAGGACTCATGAGTTTCATACATAACAAGAACATTTTTTAACTTTTCTTAGAGACACTAGCAAAAATGACTTCTAAGGGCAGGGTCGATCCACTTGGTGTCAGTGGCCCATCTGTGGAACTCTAAACAATGCTCATTCGCGGGCTGATCACCTATTCTGAAGATTACGCAGTCTGGACTCTGCAAGGGAGACTCAGTCAGGATCATCATAAATGAGGCTCAGGGCCGCAAAAAACTCATCTACTGAACAGAGGGACTGTGAGTCAGTTGGAAGGCAAAAAGCCTTGAATGATGCCCTTAAAGGAGAGAAACAACAATCCCCACCCACTGTTCCAGACTCCAAGAGGAAAATGGATGTAGCATGAGATAGAGTTTGCAAGCATCCTTAGACACCACAAATTTATCCCATCACCCCAGAAAATCTGTCCTGGAGGGCCACATTGGGTTCAGGTTGAGTATGGATGGACGCGGAGAACATCAGACTGAGGTCTGCTGTTGCTGCTGCAAAACCAATATTCGCAGATCTGTCACTTTCAGAGACAGACTCTGCATCTGTGCCACAAGACCTGAGACTGAACCTTGCGCTCCCTATCGTTCCTTGTTCTTAAGTGGGTCTTTTCCCCATTCGTGATCATGTGCCTAAGCCCAGGCTTGCCATAAACTAACCCTGACTAATGAGTAGGACAGCAAGACACTAGTCTCATTACTACAGAAAAAAAACACAAGGAGGGAGACAAACAGGCAGAAATCAAACAACAAATGAAACTCCACAGTTTTAACTGGAACAACTGCTCCAGGGACTGGAACAGCTTCTCCGTGGAGGTCAGCAAAGAAATCCTATAACTGGCATGGGAGAGAGCTAGGATTAAGTTTCAATAATAGAAGGAAGTGGCAGCAAGATGCAAAAACTGATATTAGAGCCGTATGGAATCCCTGCAGGATCAATATGAAATCTTACCCCATTCACCACTAAGCAAAAATCAATCCAGTCCACTCAAGTTAATCGCCAAGTGGACTCCAAAGAAGACTTGTGATCTGCCAATCGATGGGACCTTCTTATCCTAGATACCTCAAAGGTTTCAGCAGAACACTGTACATTTGTGGCATTTATATTGCAACCCTAAAAGGGTTTTACAGGCATATATATATATATATATATATATATAACCTATATTGAAAATAGGGCAATAATATCAGATTGGGGAAGGAAGAGCTCTGCTCCAGCTCTGTCCAGTGTTTAAGGAAGCAATCTTAGCTTTTTTTATTCAATAAATGTGCGTATATATGCAAGTAATGTAGAGTGGGTGTATTAATATACCGTACTCATCAATTGCTGCTCTCTTCGGTTTCTAAGGTCGACCCTCTCTGTTTCTCTGTGACATCACTGCTCTGAGTAACTGGTATTTTTTTTTACAATGAAAGCTTATAAAGAGTCAGGACAGAGACTTTTACGATCATGATTGTCCTGATGAAGGAGTTGTATACTTTGAAACACATTGATAAATAAAGCACTTACTACTGAATTGGCATCTTCCATTCTTTCATTGGCAGGTCAAAATAAACCATTTGCTCTCTCTTTTTATGTATATATCTTCTCTTGGGTCTGCAGCAGCCTTAAGCGCTATCAGTGATTGTGCGCACACAACCCAACCAGGTGAGAACTATTTATGTATTTTTTGGTAATATTGTTACCCAGATAAGACCCTACATTGTGCTTTGTCTCTTATAATTTCTTTTTTCTCAGAACAGAGACAGGCTCACACATAGAGCATAGAGTGAGCTGGCTAGACGCAATTGCTGTGACGTCACTGAGAAGCAGAGAAGAACAGGACACCGGGGAGAGCAGCGGCAGTTGAGTATATTAATTCACTCACACTATATTGCATGTACACACACATTTACTGCCTAAAAATGTTAGTAAGAGTGCTTCTGTGAATCTGGAGCTGAAAACGATTGGTGGGAGTGCCAGGCAACAGACCTCTATTGATACAAATGATTTGATGTTGATAACTTAGCCTGTCAGCAAAAACTGAGGGCAGACTGTCATGCTGTGATGATCTTCAGTAAGGAAGTGGGGCCTCAAATGTCCATGGAACTGAGACCCTAACTATCTATATCCAAGGGTGCTCTTAAAAGTAGAAAAGCCGGAGTCTGTGACCTTATTATGCTCCTGTTAATGTCCTAAGCTGACCCCTCCTGCTCCCACAGGAGGCTTGGAACTGAGATAGTATGTTAGTGTATACACACATAAGACATATAGGGATTACAAAAAGCAACTTGCACACAAAATCACTCACCAAGGGTAGAGAGGAATAAAGGGAAGGATAGGAAGGTACAAACCATTTGGGAATAGGATAATGGAGAAAGCATACACCCAAAAACAGCAAGTAACAATATACAGCAGCAACTACGATTTCCAACTTCAGCACACCAACTCCAGCAAGCCAAGAAGTTAAACTTTCACGGGCAGAGATGAGAAGGTCTGGTCTGGTTTTATAGAGAGAGAAAACAAGCAGGTCAGGAGCAGCTGTAAGATGGTCTAACCAGAATACAAAGAGTCATTAACCTCTTCAGCGCCAAAGGAAATTAAGTCCAATTCACATGAGGAACAAAACACACAGGCTAAATGAAAGACCTGCGATTCACATTATGTAAAGATCACCAAACCCCAGATCTCCAAGGAGGATGTGACACATTTGTGACACAGACTAGTGAAGCTCCGAAGCTGTAATATAAAGCTAATTTTGGTATTTTTAATCTGTGCATTTCTGAAAGTACAAAAAGTTTTTTCTGAAAAACTCATGTAATGTAATTATTCTTTTACAAATTGGCCAGTATAAATTTTGTGCAAATATGTATGTTCTAAAAATCTTATTTCCTTTAAATGGTATTTTCTAGTCAGTCTGCTAAATTTAAATAAAACATGAAAAGGCAGCATGTTAGCTTAGTAATTACCTTCTAAAAGGATGGATTAGTCTAGGTAATCAGTTGTAATTGAGTTAATAGTTGTCAAGGTGGGAAAGTTTTCAATCACGCATAGACAGATATGTTATTAGAAGATCTCTTTTAACACCTGCTCCTCCTTCATCTATTTCTGTTGTAGACATGATGGGAAGCTATGACTTTGTTGTAGCTTTACGTGATGAAGACTACATAATTATTACTTTTCATTTTACAGAGTACAGGTTTACATTACCTGTTGGAACTTTTGGAATTTTTTTATTTTACCTTCTATCTATCAACTTGCAATGCATGAACCAAAGGTAAATACCTGAACTGATGAAGGAACATAAGTACTGGGGAAGCTAACAAACACAAGCATCTAGTACAACATAACTAAAAATGTATTAATTTATATGCTAGCACAGTTTACTGCTGAGTTTTACAGGAAGTTTGTTGCAAAATGTGACAGTTTGTAAATTTATGTATCTACTGTATCTATCTATATTCATATACACTACATTAAAAAGTCACCATTTATTCTTTCAGAATTATTATTATTTATTTATATAGCACCATTAATACAATATTTTGATGTTTGAACTGAATTGCTGCATATTGAGACATCTTATAAATAGTCACTTTTGTCTCCTAGAAAATGTGGAAGTTCTAAATTTTTATGGATTAATGCTGATATAATTTTTTATCTATCTATCTATCTATCTATCTATCTATCTATCTATCTATCTATCTATCTATCTATCTATCTATCTATCAACAGAAAAAAATATTCAGCACCAGCTTGAGAGTGGATAGGTGCTAGCTGACATTTTGTAGCCAATTTCACATAATATAAAAATAAATAAGCAGGCGGGACTCAAAAATAGCAAACTTTTAATAAGTCATATGTGCTACTGAACATATTTCCGCTTCAAAGAGCTTTTTTAAGCTTGAGAAAAAGCTCTGTGAAGCTGAAATGTTCCCTGTTACACATATGATATTAACAGTTGCATTGTACTTTTAAAAGTTTTTATCTATCTATCTATCTATCTATCTATCTACTCTATCTATCTATAATCCAAATATTAGAGGCAGCACACCAAATAGATGATTACCACATGCTATTTAATAGCCCATATGGCGCCGTTTCGTTATAGATATGGACCTTTCTTAAGATGGACCTATCTCTTTTCACCTCTCTAGACCTCCATATGGGCTATTAAATAGCATGTGGTTATCATCTATTTGGTGTGCTGCCTCTAAATTTTGGATTGTATTTTAAAGGACTGGCATGTACCTGGGAGGCTCTGCACTCTATTATTATTGGTGCTGCTTTTTGGTCTCTTTTTCTATCTATCTACACATTCATCTAATTTTCCTTCCTGGATGTATAGACACAGAGCTCATAAATTGAATGGGACACCAGTAGAGGGGTTATGTGTGTTACAGAATACATGTGTGTGAGGAGTTGCACTTCACCTGAGTGGCAAGGAAATGCCTAGTGAATCTGAAAAGGCAATGTCTTACACAGTGTGTTGATGGTAGCCAGGAGATTTGATATAAAATCTGGATGTCGGCCAACATGATATATACACTGAAATAGGGAAAACCACCATCCCCTTATTGGAACTGTGCAAAAGCTATATAAATAGCATGAGCCAAATGCGGGCACATCTTATTGCAGGCCGTTTGTTGTGATTTGTTAACTTGTATAGACTGTTACAATGTAATTCCGTGTCCGGCTCACCCGATTGTGAATGTGGCAGATGTTGTTTCCTGTACAGTATACAGTGGGGCAAAAAAGTATTTAGTCAGTCAGCAATAGTGCAAGTTCCACCACTTAAAAAGATGAGAGGCGTCTGTAATTTATATCATAGGTAGACCTCAACAATGGGAGACAAACTGAGAAAAAAAATTCCAGAAAATCACATTGTCTGTTTTTTTATCATTTTTTTTGCATATTATGGTGGAAAATAAGTATTTGGTCAGAAACAAACAATCAAGATTTCTGGCTCTCACGGACCTGTAACTTCTTCTTTAAGAGTCTCCTCTTTCCTCCACTCATTACCTGTAGTAATGGCACCTGTTTAAACTTGTTATCAGTATAAAAAGACACCTGTGCACACCCTCAAACAGTCTGACTCCAAACTCCACTATGGTGAAGACCAAAGAGCTGTCAAAGGACACCAGAAACAAAATTGTAGACCTGCACCAGGCTGGGAAGACTGAATCTGCAATAGCCAACCAGCTTGGAGTGAAGAAATCAACAGTGGGAGCAATAATTAGAAAATGGAAGACATACAAGACCACTGATAATCTCCCTCGATCTGGGGCTCCACGCAAAATCCCACCCCGTGGGGTCAGAATGATCACAAGAACGGTGAGCAAAAATCCCAGAACCACGCGGGAGGACCTAGTGAATGAACTGCAGAGAGCTGGGACCAATGTAACAAGGCCTACCATAAGTAACACACTACGCCACCATGGACTCAGATCCTGCAGTGCCAGACGTGTCCCACTGCTTAAGCCAGTACATATCCGGGCCCGTCTGAAGTTTGCTAGAGAGCATTTGGATGATCCAGAGGAGTTTTGGGAGAATGTCCTATGGTCTGATTAAACCAAACTGGAACTGTTTGGTAGAAACACAACTTGTCGTGTTTGGAGGAAAAAGAATACTGAGTTGCATCCATCAAACACCATACCTACTGTAAAGCATAGTGGTGGAAACATCATGCTTTGGGGCTGTTTCTCTGCAAAGGGGCCAGGACGACTGATCCAGGTACATGAAAGAATGAATGGGGCCATGTATCGTGAGATTTTGAGTGCAAACCTCCTTCCATCAGCAAGGGCATTAAAGATGAAACGTGGCTGGGTCTTTCAACATGACAGTGATCCAAAGCACACTGTCAGGGCAACGAAGGAGTGGCTTCATAAGAAGCATTTCAAGGTCCTGGAGTGGCCTAGCCAGTCTCCAGATCTCAACCCTATAGAAAACCTTTGGAGGGAGTTGAAAGTCCGTGTTGCCAAGCGAAAAGCCAAAAACATCACTGCTCTAGAGGAGATCTGCATGGAGGAATGGGCCAACATACCAACAACAGTGTGTGGCAACCTTGTCAAGACTTACAGAAAACGTTTGACCTCTGTCATTGCCAATAAAGGATATATTACAAAGTATTGAGATGAAATTTTGTTTCTGACCAAATACTTATTTTCCACCATAATATGCAAATAAAATGTTAAAAAAACAGACAATGTGATTTTCTGGATTTTTTTTTCTCAGTTTGTCTCCCATAGTTGAGGTCTACCTATGATGTAAATTACAGACGCCTCTCATCTTTTTAAGTGGTGGAACTTGCACTATTGCTGACTGACTAAATACTTTTTTGCCCCACTGTAAATAAATAGCGTCTCACAGTTATTCCGCTTTACCTGTATTAATATAACTTGTATTCGTTTATTGCATAAGATACATACATTTTAGAAGCTGACTCACTGTATCGCCTACTTGCAGTTTGATACATTAATGTTCCCAGTCTCGACTACACAGTCCTACATAAGAATTTATGTCCACAAGGAGTATAAAGCTGCCCGTAAGATATACACACACATTTGTTTAGTGATGGACAGGTAACAGTAGCAGCTGAGATTCTCACGGCTGGCATTCTAAGAAGCCTTGTACAGATTAAGCTTCTTTTTTCCTCTCTTTTATGTTACCTGTTTAGCTGCGTTTTAGAACATGTAATTGGAGCTGAGGCCCTGAGTTTAATCTCTCCCTGAGGCCAGGCTTAATATGTTCTCCACTTGTTGTTCTTTATTCTGTAATTCTTCACCACATTATCCCTAAATTAGCTCTTTCTCTTTCCTTTTTCTGGACATTTTATCCTTTTCTTTTACACATTTTTGCTCAACTGACCCATGAAATAATACATGAGGGTAAGTAAAAAATCTACTCCTTTACACACTTATGAAGACAATAATGCACTTACATAAAAGTGTATGCTGGCAATAAACCATCTTAGGAACAAATCAGAACAAAAAAAAAAGAGAAAGTGAAAGACATTTGTAGAATAAAATAATAATATTCAATATATTTACAAACTTTCATATACATTTAAAATATTTGGTATATGCTTACAATATATTAAAATAGTAGCAGGTTTAGATGTACTGGGTAATTATTCTCTTTTTATTATTATTTTATTACATGTGAAATCACCGTAGGTAGACTGCCTGCTCATGGTTAAATCACTGGTCTGTTTTGCAGAAAACGGTAATAAAATTATGATTTCATATGGAGATGTAAAGTGCATGTTTCTGGTCCAAACAAAAATACATAAAATCTGGCTCCATGTAGTGATGAGCGAGCACTAAAATGCTCGAGTGCTCATTGCTTGGGTCGAGCAAATTGTAATACTCGAGTACTCTACCAGAACAACGAGCCCAATGTAGACCTATGGGAAACCCGGGTATTTTTACCGCAATCCCCCCGGGGGTCTTTTTAAGGTCTAAAAACGTCAGCAAATGAAGGAAACACTGCAGAAATGACATGGGAACATCATGGGGATCACCCCTGGAAGCATTCCTGATTCCTAGGTCACAGCTGTAAGCAATGTTGTCAGAATTTCATTTTTACAGGTGCACCAAAAAACATACAAAAACAAAAACAAAATGGATTTTGCTGGGAAATATGTTAAGGTACATCCTTTCCAGGGTAATGACTTGTATATAAGGGAAAATAATCTACCCCCGACCAAAATGTTCCTCCACCACTTGGGATATGTTCACACACAGCGTTTTTCATGCGTTTTTAAACTTTTACATTACTTTCAACCAATACAAATCCATTCACTGGGTAATGTCATTGTACTATTTAACAACACTAGCTGGCCATGTGGTGTGTGACACATAAGGAGACCCATCTTGTTTCATTTCTGAAGGAGGGACTCTTAAAGTCACAAAGCATATTTTTAGAGGGGCATCAGGTGGCATTAATCTTCTTAAAGGGCCATTAATAAACAGTGGGTCTTCTATGCTGTTATTGCCTATGCAGTGAGTGGCTGGCTGCCAAGTGTCACGGACTGCTCCTGGAACATTAACCCCCGGCCCAATGCGATCAAAGCTGATGGCAGCATTCCGGCGGTACAGGGAAGCATAGCGCAGGGAGGGGGCTCCCTGCATGCTTCCCTGAGACCTTCGGAACAACACGATGTGATCGCGTTGTTCCGAGGGTCTCCTACCTTCTCCTCCCTGCAGGCCCCGGATCCAATATGGCCACGCGGCTGCTTCTGGGTCCTGCAGAGCAAGCGCCAGCAAGCCTCCTGCAGTGCCTGTCAGATCGCTGATCTGACACAGTGCACTGCAAAGAAAAAAAATCCTAAATAAACAAAATATATAAAACATACGAGTGACTGGATGTATGGGGTAAAGGAAAGACCTGAGTCAAGTATCACCCCAAAATTTCGGGTTTAGGTACATTATTTAAGGGAGAAAAACCAAGAATTTAAGATTTGAACAAATTTCATCACAGATAGAGGGAGGACATAATATTAGAGACAGCAGACAGATAATCACTGGTATTTCGTAGTAAGGGGGGTTAATATTAGCAGAAGATGTGTATAATTAGGTGTCAGCATAGAAATGGTACAGAAAAACAAATCTGATGATGGTTTGTCTAATAGTAATGCTGATAGTACTGATTCTATTGAATTACTGATCTTTTGCACACTCATTTTATTAGTTAAATTTGACATTGGTACATGACACACCAGTACTGCAGATTGTTGATGCTATTTTCTTTTGACGTATACCTAACATTTTTCATTCATCACTTTTTGGCATGGGAGAAATCGTGGCAAAAAAAATAACCACAGACACGTACAAAAAATATAGACATTTAATTACCGTATATACTCGAGTATAAGCCGAGATTTTCAGCCCAAATTTTGGGGCTGAAAGTGCCCCTCTCGGCTTATACTCGAGTCAAGGTGGGTGGCAGGGTCGGCGGGTGAGGGGGTGAGGGCGCTGAGGTATACTTACCTAGTCCCAGCGATCCTCGCGCTGTCCCTGCCGTCCCACGGGCTTCTGTGCTGCAGTGTCTTCCCCTCTTTAGCAGTCACGTGGGACCGCTCATTAAAAAAATGAATAGGCGGCTCCACCTCCCATAGGGGCGGAGCCGCCTATTCATTCCTCTAATCAGCGGTGCCGGTGACCGCTGATAGAGAAAGAAGCTGCGGCACATAAGACCAGGCAGAGGGACAGCGCGAGGATCGCCAGGACTAGGTAAGTATAGCATATTCACCTGTCCGCGTTTCAGCCGCCGGGCATCGCTCCATCTTCCCGGCCGGCGCCTCCATCTTCCCGGCGTCTGCGCTCTGACTGTTCAGGTCAGAGGGCGCGATGACGCATATAGTGTGCGCGGCGCCCTCTGCCTGATCAGTCAGAGCAGAGACGCCGGGAAGATGGAGGCGCCGGAACGAGACGCTGGGAGCTGCAATCAAGGGAGGTGAGTATGTGTTTTTTTTTTTTTATTGCAGCAGCAGCAGCGGCGGCAGAGATTTATGTGGAGCATCTATGGGGCACAATGAACGGTGCAGAGCACCGTATATGGGCACAGCTCTGGGGCAAAATGAACGGTGCAGAGCACCGTATATGGGCACAGCTATGGGGCACAATGAACGGTGCAGAGCACCGTATATGGGCACAGCTCTGGGGCACAATGAACGGTGCAGAGCACCGTATATGGGCACAGCTCTGGGGCACAATGAACGGTGCAGAGCACCGTATATGGGCACAGCTATGGGACACAATGAACGGTGCAGAGCACCGTATATGGGCACAGCTCTGGGGCACAATGAACGGTGCAGAGCACCGTATATGGGCACAGCTATGGGGCACAATGAACGGTGCAGAGCACTGTATATGGGGCACAATGAACGGTGCAGAGCACTATATGGCACAGCTATGGGACAAAATGAACGGTGCAGAGCACAGTATGGGGCACAGATATGGGGCAAAATGAACGGTGCAGAGCACTATATGGCACAGCTATGGGGAAATAATGATCTATTTTTATTTTTGAAATTCACCGGTAAATGCTGCATTTCCACCCTAGGCTTATACTCGAGTCAATAAGTTTTCCCAGTTTTTTGTGGCAAAATTAGGGGGGTCGGCTTATACTCGGGTCGGCTTATACTCGAGTATATACGGTAGGTTAGTTAGTGTCTACCTCACAAAACGTGTGTCACAAACTACCTATTTTTTGCACACCTAATTCGCTCATCAAATTTGCCACATGTACAATCGACTTCAATACTTCAGCCTGTTGCTGCTGCCATTTTTTCAGCATGTACATAGCATGTTGGGTGTTGAGTTCCCACCGCTGCACAGGGGAAATCTCGAACCATGTCCACTGCGGTCTCCCATTCTTCTCCAGCTGCAGTGGAACCTGCTCAGCGGAGACGTCGGTCCCAGCATCTGGCTAGAGCTGATACTGTGCTACTGTTTGCTGCTGCCTTTCCAGGCTCTACCTTTGTGGCCAGTACTGATCAGCAGCGAGCAGGCTTTTCTGGGACTTTTCTCATATTGAGAATGCCCATGGGACGACCTGCCATTGGAGGTCGGGGGTCACATGTTCAGGTCCTGTTGTGACTCCTATTGGACGATCTGGAAGGTCCCGGTGTCCTACTGCTATAAAAGCTTTGCATGGCCGCTCGGCCATGCGCTAGTTTATACTTACTAACGTGTGTGTGTAGGTGAATGTCTGTCGATGACTGAAAGCTCCTTAATCATTCCCATTCCTTGTGTTGATGACTGCTCGTGAATGGTGGAAGCTACCTAGCGCCCGACAGTGCTAATCTGCACACTCAGCAAACATTACAGCGTCTCTTCGCAGTTCCCACCAGTGTGGGGCCGGGCGCTATAGCGCGCTTTCCTGACTACTGGTCAGTGTAGGGTGGGAATTCCCGCTTGGACTCAGCATCTCACTCAGGGCGTCCTCAGGCGCGGGCTCAAAAGCCACCGAGGGTCAGAGTGATTACAATTGTCAGTTTATTGGGGGTGTGTTATGATCAGGTGACCTTGGAGCAGCATGAAAACTTTCACTGGAGTAGGTGGTAACTATACTGACCGCAAACCCTGATCTTAACACCGCAACTAGAAGTAGCCGTGCGGTGTGCCTAACAAAACCTAGACACCTCGACACAGCCGGAGGACTAAATACCCCTATAGATGGAAATAGGAATTCTACCTTGCCTCAGAGCAGAACCCCAAAGAATAGGCAGCCCCCCACAAATAATGACTGTGAGTAGTAGAGGAAAAGACACACGCAGGCAGGAAACAGGATTTAGCAAAACGAGGCCACACTAGCTAAAATAGGAAAGGATAGGACAAGATACTAAGCGGTCAGTATTAAAATCCTTCCAAAAATATCCACAGCAGAAAATACAAAAACTCCACCAAAACTGGGAACCTCTGTCGGACTCAATATTCTCCGGAATACCATGCAAACAAACCACATGCTGAAAAAACAACGGAACCAAATCTGAAGAGGAAGGCAATTTAGGCAAAGGCACCAAATGAACCATCTTAGAGAACCGGTCACAAACAACCCAGATAACAGACATCTTCTGGGAGACCGGAAGATCAGAAATAAAATCCATCAAAATATGCGTCCAGGGCCTCTCAGGGACTGGCAATGGCAAAAGCAACCCACTAGCACGGGAACAACAAGGCTTGGCCCGCGCACAAGTCCCACAGGACTGCACAAAAGAACGCACATCACGCGACAAAGAAGGCCACCAAAAGGACCTACCAACCAAGTCTCTGGTACCAAAAATGCCAGGATGACCAGCCAACATGGAACAGTGAACCTCAGAAATCACTCTACTAGTCCATCTGTCAGGAACAAACAGTTCCCCCACAGGACAGCGGTCAGGTTTGTCAGCCTGAAACTCCTAAAGAACCCGTCGTAAATCAGGGGAAATGGCAGAAAGGACCACCCCTTCTTTCAGAATACCGACCGGTGCTAAGACCTCAGGAGAATCAGGCAAAAAACTCCTAGAGAGGGCATCAGCCTTAATATTCTTAGAACCCGGAAGGTGCGAGACCACGAAATCAAGACGGGAAAAAAACAAGGACCATTGAGCGTGTCTAGGAATCAGCCGTTTGGCAGACTCGAGGTAAATCAAAATCTTATGATCGCTCAAGACCACAATACGGTGCTTAGCTACCTCAAGCCAATGTCGCCACTCCACAAACGCCCACTTCATAGCCAACAACTCCCGATTGCTGACATCATAATTGCGTTCAGCAGGCGAAAACTTACGGGAAAAGAAGGCACACGGTTTCATTAAGGAACCAACAGGATCCCTCTGAGACAAAACGGCCCCTGCCCCAATCTCAGAAGCGTTAACCTCAACCTGAAACGGAAGAGAAACATCCGGTTGGCGCAACACCGGAGCAGAAGTAAATCGATGTTTAAGCTCCTGAAAGGCAGAGACAGCCTCAGAGGACCAATTCGCCACATCAGCGCCTTTCTTCGTCAAATCGGTCAAGGGTTTAACCACGCTGGAAAAATTAGCAATGAAACGGCGATAAAAATTTGCAAAACCCCAACATTTCTGAAGGCTCTTCACGGATGTGGGCTGAATCCAATCATGAATGGCCTGAACCTTAACCGGATCCATCTTTATAGACGAGGGAGAAAAAATAAAGCCCAAAAAAGAAACCTTCTGCACCCCAAAGAGACACTTAGACCCTTTCACAAACAACGCATTGTCATGAAGGATCTGAAATACCATCCTGACCTGTTGCACAGGAGACTCCAAATCATCGGAAAAAATCAAAATATCGTCCAAATATACAATCAAGAATTTATCAAGATAAGTCCGGAAGATATCATGCATGAAGGACTGAAAAACAGATGGAGCATTAGAGAGTCCGAATGGCATCACAAGGTATTCAAAATGGCCTTCGGGCATGTTAAACGCAGTTTTCCATTCATCACCCTGCTTAATACGAACAAGATTATATGCCCCCCGAAGGTCAATCTTTGTAAACCAACTAGCTCCCTTAATGCTAGCAAACAAATCGGAAAGCAAAGGTAAAGGGTATTGAAACTTGACCGTGATCTTATTCAAGAGGCGATAATCAATACAGGGTCTCAAGGAACCATCTTTTTTAGCAACAAAAAAGAACCCCGCTCCCAACGGTGAAGAAGATGGTCGAATATGCCCTTTCTCCAAAGACTCCTTAATATAGCTCCGCATGGCGGTATGTTCAGGCACAGACAGGTTGAAAAGTCGACCCTTAGGAATCTTACAGCCTGGAATCAAGTCAATAGCACAATCGCAGTCCCTGTGCGGTGGAAGGAAACTGGACTTGGGCTCATTGAATACATCCTGAAAATCAGACAAAAACTCTGGAATTTCAGAAGAGGAAGAAGAGGAGATTGACATCAAAGGAACATCATTATGCACCCCCTGACAACCCCAACTAGTCACAGACATGGACTTCCAATCCAACACAGGATTATGTACCTGCAACCACGGAAAACCCAGCACGATAGCATCATGCAAATTATGCAACACCAGAAATCGACAATCTTCCTGATGGGCTGGCGCCATGCGCATGGTCACCTGTGTCCAAAACTGGGGCTTATTTTTAGCCAAGGGTGTAGCATCAATGCCCCTTAAAGGAATAGGGTTCTGCAAAGGCTGCAAGGGAAAACCACAACGCTTGGCAAACTCAAAGTCCATTAAGTTCAAGGCGGCGCCTGAATCCTCAAACGCCATGACAGAAAATGATGACAATGAGCAGATCAAGGACACAGATAACAAAAATTTACGTTGTACAGTACTGATGGTAATTGAACTGGCGATCCTCTTTGTCCGCTTAGGGCAGACAGAAATGACATGAGAAGCGTCGCCACAATAATAACACAACCTATTCTGACGTCTGAAACCTTGTCGTTCCGTTCTAGACAGAATCCTATCACACTGCATTGGCTCAGGAATTTGCTCTGAGGATAACGCCACAGCGCGCACAGTTCTGCGCTCCCGCAAGCGCCGGTCAATCTGAATGGCCAGAGATAGGGTTGAGCGACTTTTACTTTTTTAGGGTCGAGTCAGGTTTCGCAAAACCCGACTATCTCTAAAGTCGAGTCGAGTGAAATCAGCCGATTATGGCGTAAAGTCGGGGATCGACCGAAACACGAAACCCAATGCAAAGTCAATGGTTTTTTTTTTTTCTCTCTCTCTCTCTCTCCCCTCCGTCCCTGAACAGAAAAGCTGGTGTTACACATTTCAAATCGCTACAGCGCACAAGCGACAAGATGACGATAGGCGTCCACGCCCCTAAGACCTATGTCATCACTCTGCCCACGCTCCTTCATTGGCTGAAAAAATGGCGCCAAGCGCGTCATACGAAACGCGACTTTGGCGCGAAAGTCGCGTACCGCATGGCCGACCCCACACAGGGATCGGGTCGGGTTTCATGAAACCCGACTTTGCCAAAAGTCGGCAACTTTTGAAAATGAACGATCCGTTTCGCTCAACCCTAGCCAGAGACATAGAATCACTCAGACCAGAAGGCATGGGAAACCCCACCATAACATCTTTAACGGATTCAGAAAGACCCTTTCTGAAAATTGCCGCCAAAGCATCATTATTCCATTTAGTCAACACAGACCATTTTCTGAATCTCTGACAATACAATTCTGCCGCCTCTTGACCCTGACACTGCGCCAACAAGGTCTTCTCAGCTTGATCCACAGAATTAGGTTCATCATATAATAATCCTAAAGCCTGAAAAAAGGAGTCTACATTAAGCAAAGCCGGATTCCCAGATTCCAGGGAAAATGCCCAATCCTGCTGGTCGCCACGTAGCAGGGAGATGACGATTTTAACCCGCTGAATGGAATCACCGGAGGATCGAGGTCTCATAGCAAAAAACAGTTTACAGTTGTTTTTAAAACTCAAAAATTTGGACCTGTCATGAAAAAACAAATCAGGAGTAAGAATCTTCGGTTGTAAAACAGGAGTCTGAACAATATAATCAGAAATACCCTGTACCCTAGCAGCAAGCTGGTCTACACGAGAAGCTAATTCCTGAACATTCATGCTAGCACAAGGCTCTTCAGCCACCCAGAGATAAAGAGGGAGGAGAAGACAAAGTAGACTGAAGAAAAAAAATGGCTCAAGACCTTTCTTCCCTTCTTCTGAGATGCATTTAACTCATTATAGGCCAGTTGTACTGTTATGATCAGGTGACCTTGGAGCAGCATGAAAACTTTCACTGGGGTAGGTGGTAACTAGGGTTGAGCGAAACGGGTCGTTCATTTTCAAAAGTCGCCGACTTTTGGCAAAGTCGGGTTTCATGAAACCCGATCCGACCCCTGTGCGGGGTCAGCCATGCGGTACGCGACTTTCGCGCCAAAGTCGCGTTTCAATGACGCGAAAAGCGCCATTTCTCAGCCAATGAAGGTAAACGCAGAGTGTGGGCAGCGTGATGACATAGGTCCTGGTCCCCACCATCTTAGAGAAGGGCATTGCAGTGATTGGCTTGCTGTCTGCGGCGTCACAGGGGCTATAAAGGGGCGTTCCCGCCGACCGCCATGTTACTGCTGCTGATCTGAGCTTAGGGAGAGGTTGCTGCCGCTTCGTCAGAAGCAGGGATAGCGTTAGTCAGGGTCCATTAACCACCAAACCGCTTGTGCTGTAGCGATTTCCACTGCCCAACACCACCTTCGGTGTGCAGGGACAGTGGAAGCTACATTTTTTTTTTTCCCCTCAGCGCTGTAGCTCATTGGGCTGCCCTAGAAGGCTCCCTGATAGCTGCATTGCTGTGTGTACGCCGCTGTGCAAACCAACTGCTTTTTTCAAAGCACAAATCCTCTTGTTCCTTCCTTTCTGCACAGCTATCTTTTTTTGTTTGTCCACACTTTTTATTTAATTTGTGCATCAGTCCACTCCTTATTGCTGCCTGCCATACCTGGCTGAGATTACTGCAGGGAGATAGTAATTGTTGGACACTCCCTGTTTTTTTTTTTTTTTTTTTTTTTTTGTGGGAGATTAAGATTGACATTTCTGCTAGAGTGCCATCCCTGTGTGTGCCATCTCTCACTCAGTGGGCCATAGAAAGCCTATTTATTTTTTTGCTTGATTTGGGTTATAAAATCTACCTGAAAAGATCACTACATCAATCAGTGGGAGAAAAATATTGGCCTCAGGGCTTGTGTGCCACTCCTGACTCCTGTGTGCATCATCACTCACTCAGTGGGCCACAGAAAGCCTATTTTTTTTTTTTTTTGCTTTATTTGGGTTCTAAATTCTACCTGAAAAAATCAATAAATCAGCAGTAAATGAGCAGTAAATATTTTGGCCGCTCACACACATCCTTACACCTGCTTCAGACTGGGCGGCCTCTGCTGATCCCTTCTCGCATGCCGCGGCCATGAGGCTGCACAGTCTGAAGAAGGCGGAAGGAGATGAGTTAAGACAGGTGAAGATATGCACTGCTCGTGCCCATCAATCACACCCTCGCAGTCAAAATAAGACAACGAGGAGCATTGTTTCAGGCAGGGCGGACGCACAGGCGCAACAAGCCAACCAATGATGTCAGAAGACGGGAAGCGCTACCAAGGGGGGTGCTGCGTATCATTAGAAAGGAAAGTCACACCTCAGGGACAGTGGAATGGTCTCAATGAGACACATTTTGTACGTTTTGAGTTCCACGTGGGCAAGGACAAAAAGTCAGCCACCTTGTACAAATGCAGCAGTACTGCTGTACAAGGTGGCTGTTATACATAGAAACACCTGGGGGTGGGGGGCAGGCTCCCTTCAATTTCAGTTCATGTGCCTGCGTGGCGTTTGCAGGACACGTTGCCAGCTACACAGCAGGGGAACAGCTGGCGGTGCTGAACCCCACTAACACATTGGCTGGTGTTTTTCTCTGTGCAGCTAGCATGTCCGGGCAGAAACTGGCGTTGTTTGAGCCCAGGGTCAGCAGGAGGAGGAGAGGAGCAAAGTGTAGGCCGAAGCCTGCACTGGTGGAATCTTTTGTTCAGTTGTGCCAGCGTGGCTTGTGCTGGACACGATGCCGACTACACAGCAGGGGAACAGCTGGCGGTGCTGAACCCCACTAACACATTGGCTGGTGTTTTTCTCTGTGCAGCTAGCATGTCCGGGCAGAAACTGGCGTTGTTTGAGCCCAGGGTCAGCAGGAGGAGGAGAGGAGCAGAGTGTAGGCCGAAGCCTGCACTGGTGGCAGCTTTTGTTCTGTTGTGCCAGCGTGGCTTGTGCTGGACACGTTGCCGACTACACAGCAGGGGAACAGCTGGCGTTGCTGAACCCCACTAACACATTGACTGGTGTTTTTCTCTGTGCAGCTAGCAGTTCCGGGCAAAAACTAGCGGTGTTTGAGCCCAGGGTCAGCAGGAGGAGTAGAGGAGCAGAGTGTAGGCCGAAGCCTAGTTGAACCAATTTCAAAGGTTACCTTTAACCCCCCCCTCAGGTGTTGCAAGGTACAAGAGCCACACCTTGAACAGCATTAATGATGCACAAGTCAAAGGTTGCTCTATTTAATTTTGCTCCTTGCACACGCTGAATAAAACACGTACACTATTTAGCCCATTATACTGTCAAACAGTAGTGGAGGCGTGACTACTAGTCTTTTTAAGGAGATGCAGCACAGGTGTCAAAATTTACACCTAGCTGCTGTGCGCAGATTCCTGAGCGTTGTTATTTGCTGTACAGGAGTCTGCGCTATTGGGATCCCTTGGCCATGCGCTGTGAGCGCTTCCTGTCTTCTGACCTCATTTAATGTCGGCCGTTACGGTTAGCGATGGACATGAATCCCAGACCCACAGTGTGTTTTCAAAAAATCACACTGCGTGGCTGGGATTCGTGGCCTTGTTCAGTAAATATGTTCGCCGCTCACACATGTCCTTATACCTGCTTCAGACTGGGCGGCCTCAGCTGATCCCTTATCGCATGCCGCGGCCATGAGGCCGCACAGTCAGAAGAAGGCGGAAGGAGGGGAGTGAAGACAGGGGAACATATGCACTGCTCATGCCCATCAATCACACCCTCGCAGTCAAAATATATGAGACAACGGGGGGCGTTGTGTCGGGCAGGGGGGACGCACAGGCACAGCCAGCCAACCAATGATGTCAGGAGATGGGCAGCGCTAACAATGGGGGTGCTGCGTGTCATTAAAAAGGAAAGTCACACCTCAGGGACATTGTAATGGTCTGTAATGAGACACATTTTGTACTTGTTGAGTTCCACGTGTGCAAGGAGAAAAAGTCAGCCACCTTGTACAAATGCAGCAGTACTGCTGTACAAGGTGGCTGTTATACATAGAAACACCTGGGGGGGTGGGGGGCAGGCTCCCTTCAATTTCAGTTCATGTGCCTGCGTGGCGTTTGCAGGACACGTTGCCAGCTACACAGCAGGGGAACAGCTGGTGGTGCTGAACCCCACTAACACATTGGCTGGTGTTTTTCTCTGTGCAGCTAGCATGTCCGGGCAGAAACTGGCGTTGTTTGAGCCCAGGGTCAGCAGGAGGAGGAGAGGAGCAAAGTGTAGGCCGAAGCCTGCACTGGTGGCAGCTTTTGTTCAGTTGTGCCAGCGTGGCTTGTGCTGGACACGATGCCGACTACACAGCAGGGGAACAGCTGGCGGTGCTGAACCCCACTAACACATTGACTGGTGTTTTTCTCTGTGCAGCTAGCATGTCCGGGCAGAAACTGGCGGTGTTTGAGCCCGGGGTCAGCAGGAGGAGGAGAGGAGCAGAGTGTAGGCCGAAGCCTGCACTGGTGGCAGCTTTTGGTCGGTTGTGCCAGCGTGGCTTGTGCTGGACACGATGCCGACTACACAGCAGGGGAACAGCTGGCGGTGCTGAACCCCACTAACACATTGGCTGGTGTTTTTCTCTGTACAGCTAGCATGTCCGGGCAGAAACTGGCGTTGTTTGAGCCCAGGGTCAGCAGGAGGAGTAGAGGAGCAGAGTGTAGGCGAAGCCTAGTTGAACCAATTTCAAAGGTTACCTTTAACCCCCCCCTCAGGTGTTGCAAGGTACAAGAGCCACACCTTGAACAGCATTAATGATGCACAAGTCAAAGGTTGCTCTATTTAATTTTGCTCCTTGCACACGCTGAATAAAACACGTACACTATTTAGCCCATTATACTGTCAAACAGTAGTGGAGGCGTGACTACTAGTCTTTTTAAGGAGATGCAGCACAGGTGTCAAAATTTACACCTAGCTTCTGTGCGCAGATTCCTGAGCGTTGTTATTTGCTGTACAGGAGTCTGCGCTATTGGGATCCCTTGGCCATGCGCTGTGAGCGCTTCCTGTCTTCTGACCTCATTTAATGTCGGCCGTTACGGTTAGCGATGGACATGAATCCCAGACCCACAGTGTGTTTTCAAAAAATCACACTGCGTGGCTGGGATTCGTGGCCTTGTTCAGTAAATATGTTTGACGCTCACACATGTCCTTACACCTGCTTCAGACTGGGCGGCCTCATCTGATCCCTTATCGCCTGCCGCGGCCATGAGGACACCCAGTCTGAAGAAGGCGGAAGGAGATGAGTGAACACAGGCAAACATATGCACTGCACATGCCCATCAATCACACCCTCGCTGTTCAAAAAAATAAGACACCGAGGGGCGTTGTTTCGAGCAGGGCAGACGCACAGGCGCAGCCAGCTAACCAATGATGTCAAAAGACGGGCAGCGCTAACAAGGGTGGTGCTGCGTATCATTAGAAAGGAAAGTCACACCTCAGGGACAGTGGAATGGTCTCAATGAGACACATTTTGTACGTGTTGAGTTCCACGTGGGCAAGGAGAAAAAGTCAGCCACCTTGTACAAATGCAGCAGTACTGCTGTACAAGGTGGCTGTTTTACATAGAAACACCTGGGGGTGGGGGGCAGGCTCCCTTCAATTTCAGTTCATGTGCCTGCGTGGCGTTTGCAGGTCACGTTGCAAGCTACACAGCAGGGGAACAGCTGGCGGTGCTGAACCCCACTGACACATTGACTGGTGTTTTTCTCTGTGCAGCTCGCATGTCCGGGCAAAAACTGGCGGTGTTAGAGCCCAGGGTCAGCAGGAGGAGGAGAGGAGCAATGTGTAGGCCGAAGCCTGCACTGGTGGCAGCTTTTGGTCAGTTGTGCCAGCGTGGCTTGTGCTAGACACGATGCCGGCTACACAGCGGGGGAACAGCTGGCGGTGCTGAACCCCACTAACACATTGGCTGGTGTTTTTCTCTGTGCAGCTAGCACTTCCGGCCAGAAACTGGCGGTGTTTGAGCCCAGGGTCAGCAGGAGGAGGAGAGGAGCAGAGTGTAGGCCGAAGCCTGCACTGGTGGCAGCTTTTGGTCAGTTGTGCCAGCGTGGCTTGTGCTGGACACGATGCCCACTACACAGCAGGGGAACAGCTGGCGGTGCTGAACCTCACTAACACATTGACTGGTGTTTTTCTCTGTGCAGCTAGCAGTTCCGGGCAAAAACTAGCGGTGTTTGAGCCCAGGGTCAGCAGGAGAGGAGCAGAGTGTAGGCCGAAGCCTAGTTGAACCAATTTCAAAGGTTACCTTTAACCCCCCTCAGGTGTTGCAAGGTACAAGAGCCACACCTTGTGCAGCATTAATGCTGCACAAGTAAAAGGTTGCTCTATTTGTTTTGCTCCTTGCACACGCTGACTAAAACACGTACACTATTTAGCCCATTATACTGTCAAACAGTTGTGGAGGCGTGACTTGTCTTTTTAAGGAGACGCAACACAGGTGTCAAAATTTGCACCTAGGTACTGGGCGCAGATTCCTGAGCGTTGTTATTTGCTGTACAGGAGTCTGCGCTATTGTGATCCCTTGGCCATGCGCTGTGAGCGCTTCCTGTCTTCTGACCTCATTTCATTTCGGCCGTTGCGGTTAGCGATGGACATGAATCCCAGACCCACAGTGTGTTTTCAAAAAATCACACTGCGTGGCTGTGATTCGTGGCCTTGTGCAGTAAATAGGTTTGCCGCTTACACATGTCCTTACACCTGCTCCAGACTGGGCGGCCTCAGCTGATCCCTTATCGCCTACCACGGCCAGGAGGCCGCACAGTCTGAAGAAGGCGGAAGGAGATGAGTTAAGACAGGCGAACATATGCACTGCTCGTGCCCATAAACCACACCCTCGCTGACAAAATAAATATGACAACGAGGGGCGTTGTTTCTAGCAGGGCGGATGCACAGGCGCAGCCAGCTAACCATCATGACAAAAGACGGGAAACGCTACCAAGGGGGGTGCTGCGTATCATTAGAAAGGAAAGTCACACCTCAGGGACAGTGGAATGGTCTCAATGAGACACATTTTGTACGTGTTGAGTTCCACGTGGGCAAGGAGAAAAAGTCAGCCACCTTGTACAAATGCAGCAGTACTGCTGTACAAGGTGGCTGTTATACATAGAAACACCTGGGGGGTGGGGCCAGGTTCCCTTTAATTTCAGTTCATGTGCCTGCGTGGCGTTTGCAGGTCACGTTGCCGGCTACACAGCAGGGGAACAGCTGGCGTTGCTGAACCCCACTAACACATTGGCTGGTGTTTTTCTCTGTGCAGCTAGCACTTCCGGGCAAAAACTAGCGGTGTTTGAGCCCAGGGTCAGCAGGAGGAGGAGAGGAGCAGAGTGTAGGCCGAAGCCTGCACTGGTGGCAGCTTTTGTTCTGTTGTGCCAGCGTGGCTTGTGCTGGACACGTTGCCGACTACACAGCAGGGGAACAGCTGGCGGTGCTGAACCCCACTGACACATCACCTAGTGTTTTTTCTGTGTAGACAACACTTCCAGGTGGCAACTGACAGTGTTGAAACCCAGGGAATCAAAGAGGAGCAGAGTGTAGGCCGAAGCCTGCAGTGGAGCAAGTTGAAAGGGAACCTTTAACCCCCCCCCCCCCCAGGCATTTGTTGCTGAAAGAGCCATCTTGTACAGCAGTAATACTGCACATGGAAAATGGTGGCTCCGAATATTATGCTCCTTGCAAACGCTGAAGTACACACTCATATAATGTGTCCCCTCACACCGTCAAACCATCCCGGAAGTGGGACTTTCCTTTGTAATGTGACACAGCACAGCCGTCATTCCAACCCCCTTGGTGCCAGGCGCCAACTCCTCAACGTTGTTTGGTTCTGTCACGGAGCCCGCGCTGTAATGTTATCCCTTGGCCATGCACAGTTAGCGGTGCCCGTCTTCTGACATCATGTAGGTGTCAGGCTGGCAGTGCCTGTGCGTCCAAGCTGCCCGAGATCCAACCTTGCAGTGTCATCTAATGTAGTCCCACTGCGGGCCAGGGATCCATGGGCATGCGCAGTGCATATCATCGCCTCTCACTCACCTCCTTCCTGCTTCTTCAGACTGTGCGGCGTCACGGCCGTGGCATGCTATTAGGGATCAGCTGACGCCGCCTAGTCTGAAGAAGCGTGAAGAAGGGGAGTGAGAGGCTAGTATATGCACTGCGCATGGCCATGGATACCAGGCCCACTGTGGGATCACATTAGACGACACTGCGAGGTGTGATTTCGGGCAGCGTGGACGCACAGGCGCAGCCAGGACGACAACAAATGATGTCAGAGGACGGGCAGCGCAAACTGTGCATGGCCAAGGGATAACATAACAGCGCAGGGTCCATGACGGAATCAAACAACGCTAAGGAGGCAGCGCACGGTGCCAAGGGGGTAGCAATGACGGCTGTGCTGCGTCACATTACAAAGGAAAATCCCACCTCCGGGACGGTTGGACGGTGTGAGGGGACACATTACATGAGTGTGTAGTTCAGCGTTTGCAAGGAGCATAATTTCAAGAGCGACCTTTCCCTTGTGCAGTATTAGTGCTGCACATGGTGGCTCTTTCAGTAACAAACGCCTAGGGGGGGGGGGGGACAGATCCCCTTACATTTTAGTTGTGCCAGCGTGGCGGTCGCATGACACGTTGCCGGATACACAGCTGGGGATCAGCTGACGTTTCTGAACCCCAATAACAGAGGAGCGACTGTTGACTGTGCACACAGCACTTCCAGGCACCAACTGGCGGTGTTAGAGCCCAGGGACAGCAGGAGGAGCAGATTGGAGGTATTGCCGCACACACAGCTGGGGATCAGCTGACGTTACTGAACCCCAATAACAGAGGAGCGACTGTTGACTGTGCACACAGCACTTCCAGGCACCAACTGGCGGTGTTAGAGCCCAGGGACAGCAGGAGGAGCAGAGGAACAGAGTGTAGGCCGAAGCCTGATTGGAGCAAGTTGAAAGGAAACCTTTAACCCCCCCCCAAGACGTTTGTAGCTGAAAGAGCCATCTTGTGCAGCACTAAGGATGCAAAAGGAAAAGGTTGCTCTTTTAATTATGCTCCTTGCAAACACCGAAGTAAACACTAAAAATGTGTCCCTTTATACCGTTAAACCGTTCCGGAGGTGCGAATTTCCTTCGTAATGGGACACAGCACAGCTGTCATTCCTATCCCCTTGATGCCGTGCGCTGCCTCCTCAGCGTTGTTTTAAGCTGTCACGGAGCCTGCGCTGTTCTGTTAGCCCTTGGCCATGCCCAATTAGCGCTGCCTGTCTTCTGACATAATTTGGTGTCAGGCTGTCAGTGCCTGTGCGTCCACGCTGCTCCAGATCCCACCTCGCAGTCTCGTCTAACGTAATCCCACTGCGGGCCTTGGAACCATGGGCATGCACAGTGCATAACCTCGACTCTCACTCCCCTCCTTCCCTCTTCTTCAGACTGTGCGGTGTCACGGCCGTGGCATGCTAGGGATCAGCTGACGGCGCACAGTCTAAAGAAGGCGGAGGGAAATGAGCGAGAGCCCGAGGGGAAGATATGCACTGCGCATGCCCATGGATCCCAGGCCCGCAGTGTGACTCAATCAGAAGACACTGCGAGGCGGGATCTCGGGCAGCGCGGCCGCACAGGCGCAGCCAGCCTGACACCAAGTTATGTCAGAAGACAGGCAGCGCAAATAGGGCATGCCCAAGGGATAACAGAACAGCGCAGGCTCCGTGACAGCTTAAAACAACGCTGAGGAGGCAGCGCATGGCACCAAGGGGGTAGGAATGACGGCTGTGCTGTGTCACATTACGAAGGAAAGTCCCAGCTCTGGGACGGTATAACGGTATCAGTGAACACATTTTATAAGTGTTAAGTTCTGCGTGTGCAAAGAGCTAAAAAAAAAGAGCTACCTTTTCCTTGTGCAGCATTACTGCTGCACAAGATGGCTCTTTCAGTAACAAACGACAGGGGGGGGGGGGGACAGGTTCCCTTACATTTAGGTTGTTGTGCCAGCGTGGCGGTCGCAGGACACATTGCCGGCTACACAGCTGGGGATCAGCTGACGTTACTGAAACCCAATAACACTGGGTCGTATGTTTTTACTGTGCAGCCTGCACTTCTGAGCCGCAACTGGCGGTGTTGGAGCCCAGGAATAGCAGTTCAGGTGGTAGAAAGATGAACACAGCAGGAGACCTGAATGACACCAAATTACTTAATCAGGCAGAGGAGTGGAAAATTCCTGCGAGATCCAGGCCTGGTTCATTTTCAGGAAAGTAAGCCGGTCAACGTTATCGGAGGATAGTCGCATGCGACGGTCTGTTAGTACACCACCTGCGGCACTAAAGACACGTTCCGATAAGACACTAGCCGCAGGGCAAGCCAGCACCTCCAATGCATACTGGCTTAGCTCTGGCCATGTATCCAGCTTAGAGACCCAAAACTTGAACGGGGAAGAGCCGTCTGGGAGTACAGTAAGAGGGCAAGCCATGTAGTCTGTCACCATCTGACGGAACCGTTGCCTCCTGCTGACTGGAGCCGCCGGTGATGGTGTAGACATTTGGGGCGGGCACACAAAAGTGTGCCAGAGTTGTGCCATACTGGGCTTGCCTTGGGCAGAGGCACTGCTTCTGCTCCCTCTTTGGGCAGAGCCTCCCCCACTGCCTCGACGCACTGAGCTGCTTTGTAAAGCACTAGCAGCACTCCTCTCAGTTGGACAGGAGAAGATGATGGAATTCACCAGTGTGTCGTGGTACTCCCACAATTTACGCTCCCGGGTCAACGCAGGGATGAGGTTTTGGAAGTTGTCCCGGTAGCGAGGATCGAGGAGGGTGAACACCCAATAATCAGGCATGTTGAGAATGTGGTCGATGCGGCGGTCGTTTCTCAGGCACTGCAGCATGAAATCCACCATGTGCTGCAGAGTGCCAACTGGCCCAGAAATGCTGTCCCCTGCTTGAGACATGATCTCTGCCCGCTCGTCATCACCCCACCCTCGCTGTACACACTGACCACTGGACAATTGTGTCGCTCCCTCCTCTGGACGGAGCTCTTCCTCCTCCATTGACTCCTCCTCATCCTCCTCACAAATTGGCCCCTGCGTACCCCTTTGTGAGGAACCACGTGGCGCTGACTCTCCAGAAGCTGATGGAAAAGGTGACTCCTCATCCTCCACCTCTTCCACCACATCATCCCTTAACCCTTGCAAAGTTTGCTGAAGCAGGCAGATAAGGGGGACAGTCATGCTGACTAGTGCATCATCTGCACTTGCCATCCGCGTGGAATAATCAAAAGGACGCAAAACCTGGCAGTCGTCCTTCATAGTGGCCCACTCTGTGGTTGTGAAGTCTGATCGGCGCTGACTGTGATTTCTTTGCGCCTGATGCAGCTGGTACTCCATAACTGCTTGCTGCTGCTCACACAACCGCTCCAACATATGTAACGTGGAATTCCACCGGGTAGGTAGGTCACATATGATGTGGTGTTCCGGAAGGCGGAATCGGCGCTGCAGAGCAGCAATGCGGGATCTGGCCAAGCTGGAACGCCGCAAGTGAGCACACTCTAGGCGGATCTTGTGCAGCAGGGCATCAAGATCCGGATAGTCCCTCAGAAAACTCTGCACAACCAAATTGAGCACTTGTGCCAGACATGGGATGTGAGTGAGGTTGCCAAGGGCCAAAGCTGCCACCAGATTTCGGCCATTGTCACACACTACCATGCCTGGCTGGAGATTCGCTGGCAGTAACCACACATCGCTCTCCTGCTTGATGGCATTCCAGAGCTCCTGCGCTGTGTGGCTTCGATGCCCCAATGAAACTAGTTTCAAGACGGCCTGCTGACGTTTGGCCACGGCTGTGCTCATGTCGGTCATAGGTAAACGTTCACGGGTCCATGTGGAGGTGGACTGTGACGGATCCTGCAGAGAGGAATCAGAGGAACTGGTGTAAGAGGAGGAGTCGATGCGTACAGACTGGATTCCTGCAATCCTTGGAGTGGGCAGGACACGTCCTGCGCCACTCGCACGATCTGTACCTGGCTCAACAACATTAACCCAATGGGCAGCGAGGGAAACATATCGCCCCTGTCCATGCTGACTGGTCCACGCATCGGTGGTGAGGTGGACCTTGCTACTGACGGCGTTCAGTAGCGCATGTTTTATGTTTGCCTCAACATGCCTGTGCAGGGCAGGGACAGCCTGCCTGCTGAAGTAAAAGCGGCTGGGCACCTTGTACTGTGGGACTGCCAATGCCATCAAGTCACGGAAGCTGTCAGTCTCCACCAGCCTGAACGAGAGCATTTCCAGGGACAACAGTTTGGCAATGCCTGCATTCAGAGCCTGTGCTCGGGGGTGGTTGGCCGAGAATGCCCGCCTTTTCTCCCATGCCTGGACTACCGATGGCTGTATAGTAGACTGGGAGTGTGAGGATGACTGGGAAGGTGGTGCTGTGGGTGGAATTACACTAGGTCTCTGGACAACAGTGGAGGAAGAGGCAACACGAGATGAAGAGGTGGTAGCTGCCGCTGTTGGTTGGCCTACGTCTTCACTGTGTTTCTGTAACTCCACCGCGTGCCTGTTCCGCACATGTTTCCACATATTTGTGGTATTGAGGTTGCTGACACTTTTACCTCTTTTTACTTTCTGATGACACAGCTTGCATTTGACAAAACAAATGTCATCTGCAACTGTGTCAAAAAAGGACCAGGCACTGCAAGTCTTGGGAGCGCCCTTTTTGGCTTTGGAAAGAGACAGGCTCCTAACGGGTGCCAAAGTGGAGGCTACAGGCTCCGCAGTCTTCCCCCTCCCTCTCGCTCTTTGGCCCGTAAGGGGAAGCTCTTCCTCAGAGCTGCTCCCACCACCTTCCTGTTCCTCACGCCACGATGGGTCAAGGACCTCATCATCTCCACTACCCTCTGCCACCAACTGCTCCTCCTGGGTAGTCTCGGCAGCACAGTACGCATCAGAAAGCGGCACCTGAGTTTCATCATCAGATGCGTACTGCGCTGTGGTCACCGGAGGCACTGGCCCACCTGCCTCTTCAGAGTCAGAGAGATAAAGCTTTTGGGCATCACTGCACACTGCTTCTTCTTCCATTTCTCCAATGCTGCTTGGCTGGCCCCCTGTTTCCAAGCCAAGAGATTCAGAGAACAGAAGTAGAGACGGCTCCTGTCCTGGGCTCTCTGACTGCCTTGCCAATTTGGCAGGTGGTGAAGAGACAGATGGCTGCTCTCCAGTGCTCTGTGCCTGAGAGGATGTGGCACTAACTGAAGTCGATGCCGAGGCGTTAGCTGCCATCCACCCGACAACGGCTTCAATTTGGTCTTCACGTAGCAGCGGTGCACGGCGCTCTCCGACAAAGCTGCGCATGAAGGACTGTTCCCTGCTGAAACTGAGTGACGACGAGTCCCCGGTGCCCGCAGCAGGCACAGAATCACCACGTCCTCTCCCTGCTCCTCTCCCTGCTCCGCGCCCACGCCCACGTGCCTTACTCCCTGCCCTCTTCATCTTGGGTGACAGATAAAGATAAGCAGAAAAGTACTAAGGCCTTAGTGTGCTTATTCCTGAAATGCTCCTCCTAACAGGTGTAAGAAACACTAATGTTGTAAATTGTGGACTAAACTTTATTATTTTTCAAATGTGGCCTACACAAGTGTTAAGTTGTGTTTGGTGAACTTAACTTTTTTTTTGGTGCAGATCGGGCTACAGAGCTAGTTTAAATCACACGGAGACCGTGTAGACAGCCGTAAACGGCGCTGCAAGGCCAAAAAACCCTCCTCTCGGTTATCCTATATAGTGTTTTTCCACTATTTAGCTGGATACGAGTGGAAAGACACTAATAGGAATTTTTTTTTTTCAAATTTTAAACAGGCTGCACTATTTGAAAAAAAGTAAAATTTTTCTCAAGGTATGAGGCAGTAACGAACCCTGAGCTGAATCCAACCGGCTATGGCTGCACACAGACTACAGGGCGAGCTGGGCTCACACGGAGACCGTGCAGACAGCCGTAAACGGCGCTGCAAGGCCAAAAAAACCTCCTCTAGGTTATCCTATATAGTGTTTTTCCACTATTTAGCTGGATACGAGTGGAAAGACACTAATAGGAATTTTTTTTTTCAAATTTTAAACTGGCTGCACTATTTGAAAAAAAGGAAATTGTTTTTCAAGGTATGAGGCAGTAACGCACCCTGAGCTGAATCCAACCGGCTATGGCTGCACACAGACTACAGGGCGAGCTGCGCTCACACAGAGACCGTGCAGACAGCCGTAAACGGCGCTGCAAGGCCAACAAACCCTCCTCTAGGTTATCCTATATAGTGTTTTTCCACTATTTAGCTGGATACGAGTGGAAAGACACTAATAGGAAATTTTTTTTTCAAATTTTAAACAGGCTGCACTATTTGAAAAAAAGTAAAATTTTTCTCAAGGTATGAGCCAGTAACGAACCCTGAGCTGAATCCAGCCGGCTATGGCTGCACACAGACTACAGGGCGAGCTGGGCTCACACGGAGACCGTGCAGACAGCCGTAAACGGCGCTGCAAGGCCAAAAAAACCTCCTCTAGGTTATCCTATATAGTGTTTTTCCACTATTTAGCTGGATACGAGTGGAAAGACACTAATAGGAATTTTTTTTTTCAAATTTTAAACTGGCTGCACTATTTGAAAAAAAGGAAATTGTTTTTCAAGGTATGAGGCAGTAACGCACCCTGAGCTGAATCCAACCGGCTATGGCTGCACACAGACTACAGGGCGAGCTGCGCTCACACAGAGACCGTGCAGACAGCCGTAAACAGCGCTGCAAGGCCAAAAAACCCTCCTCTAGGTTATCCTATATAGTGTTTTTCCACTATTTAGCTGGATACGAGTGGAAAGACACTAATAGGAATTTTTGTTTTCAAATTTTAAACAGGCTGCACTATTTGAAAAAAAGTAAAATTTTTCTCTAGGTATGAGCCAGTAACGAACCCTGAGCTGAATCCAACCGGCTATGGCTGCACACAGACTACAGGGCGAGCTGGGCTCACACGGAGACTGTGCAGACAGCCGTAAACGGCGCTGCAAGGCCAAAAAACCCTCCTCTAGGTTATCCTATATAGTGTTTTTCCACTATTTAGCTGGATACGAGTGGAAAGACACTAATAGGAATTTTTTTTTTTCTTATTTTAAACAGGCTGCACTATTTGAAAAAAAGTAAAATTTTTCTCAAGGTATGAGCCAGTAACGAACCCTGAGCTGAATCCAACCGGCTATGGCTGCACACAGACTACAGGGCGAGCTGGGCTCACACGGAGACCGTGCAGACAGCCGTAAACGGCGCTGCAAGGCCCAAAAACCCCCCTCTAGGTTATCCTATGTAGTGTTTTTCCACAATAGAGCTGGAGACTGGTGGAAAAACACTAATAGGAAATTTGAGAAAAAATGTGCAGCAGGCTGCACTAAGAGCAAAAAAGGACAACTGTGTGAGGCAGTGTGAACCCCCCCTGAGCTGAATACAACCGGGTATATGGCTGCACACAGACTACAGAGTGAGCTGCACACACACACACACACAGAGACCTTGCAGAACGCTGTTAAAACAGCGCTGCAAGGCAAGAGCAAGGTGAACAGTGAAGAACACACAGCGTTTTGCTAAATTAGCCTTTGGAAAGGAAAATAAAGCAATTAGCTAGCTCGACTGGCCCTCAGTTAGAACACAGCGTCCTGTCCCTAACTGAAATCACAGCAGAGTGAGCGCAAGATGGCGGCAGCGTTTTTTATAGTGCAGAGTGACATCATTTCAGCAGCCAATCCAAGCCTTGCCAGTACTTACATGCCCACCATGCTAAACAGGATGTGCCCACACTTCCAATCATTCCTCATTGGCTGCTGCGTTCAGTTTGAATTCTGGGAACTTCCGATTGCGGTATCCGATACGCGGGAAGTATCGGAATTCGGTATCGGAATTCCGATACCGCAAATATCGGCCGATACCCGATACTTGCGGTATCGGAATGCTCAACACTAGTGGCCATCCATCGAAAATTACCTGAAGATCACAGCGACGACTCATCCAAGAGGTCACAAAAGACCTCACAGCAACATTCAAACAGCTGCAGGCCTCACTTGGTTCAGTTAAAGTCAGTATTCATGACTCCACCATAAGAAAGAGACTGGCCAAGAATGATATGCATAGCAGAGTTACAAGATGAGAACCACTGATGAGCAAAAAGAACATAAAGGCTCATCTCAGTTTTGCCAGAAAACATCTTGATGATCTCCAAGACCTTTGGGAGAATATTCTGAGGTGTAGACAAAAGTTTAACTTTTTGAAAGTTGTGTGTCCATTTACATCAGGCGTAGAAGTAACACAGAATTTCAGAAAAGGAACATCATACCAACAGTAAAATATGGTGGTGGTAGCATGATTGTCTGGGGCTGTTTTGCTGCTTCAAGACCTGAAAGACTTATAATGGAACTAGAGAGAGTACAAAGGAGGGCAACAAAATTAATAAAGGGGATGGGAGAACTACAATACCCAGATAGATTAGCGAAATTAGGATTATTTAGTCTAGAAAAAAGACGACTGAGGGGCGATCTAATAACCATGTATAAGTATATAAGGGGACAATACAAATATCTCGCTGAGGATCTGTTTATACCAAGGAAGGTGACGGGCACAAGGGGGCATTCTTTGCGTCTGGAGGAGAGAAGGTTTTTCCACCAACATAGAAGAGGATTCTTTACTGTTAGGGCAGTGAGAATCTGGAATTGCTTGCCTGAGGAGGTGGTGATGGCGAACTCAGTCGAGGGGTTCAAGAGAGGCCTGGATGTCTTCCTGGAGCAGAACAATATTGTATCATACAATTAGGTTCTGTAGAAGGACGTAGATCTGGGGATTTATTATGATGGAATATAGGCTGAACTGGATGGACAAATGTCTTTTTTCGGCCTTACTAACTATGTTACTATGTTACTATGTATGTTACTTGCTGTGGTTAATGGAACCATTAATTCTGCTGTCTGCCAAAAAATCCTGAAGGAGAATTTCAGGCCATCTGTTCGTGACCTCAGGCTGAAGCGAACTTGGATTATGCAGCAGAACAATGATCCAAAACACACCAGCATGTACACCTCTGAATGGCTTAAGTTAAACTAAATTTAGACTTTGGAATAGCCTAGTCAATCTCCTGACTTAATCCGATTGAGATGCTGTGGTATGACCATAAAAAGGTTGTTCATGCTCAGAAACCCTGAAATGTGGCTGTTTCAACTGTGGCTGTATCAACAATTCTTGAAAGATAAGTGGGCCAAAATTTCTACAGAGTGTTGTAAGAGACTCCTCTCCAGTGAATGCTTGATTGCAGTTGTTGCTTCCAAGAGTGGCCCAACCAGTTATTAGGTTTAGGGGCAATCACTTTTCCACACAGGTCTCTGTAGGTTTTGATTTCCTTTTCCCTTTATAATAAAGACAATCATTTAAAAACTGCATTTTATGTTTACTTGTGTTTCATTTACCTAATATTTAAATTTGTTTGGTGGTCTGAAACATTTGAGTGTGATGAAAACATGCAAAAGAATAGGAAATCAGGAAAGGGGAAACACTTTTTCACACAACTTGTATGTTAAGGTCAAATTGATGTTCTAAATTAACCACTTCATGACGTGCCGTACATTTACTGCTCATGTCATGTCCCTCCCTTTCATTTGGGCTTCGGTGCTAAGCGCACATCTTTCCCAGCACGTCAGCTGTTTTAAACAGCTGATATGTGCCCCCTAAGGCAGGGGTCACACTAGAGAGTTTTACGGATGTATGAGCGGGGCAAAAACACTGACCATTGTTTTCCTATGGGGCAGCTCCTATCTGCCGTATATTTCGCAGCCGTATTTTACGGGCTGAGAAAATCGCAGCATTCTGCATTTGTCATCGTATTGCACAAAAAATCCGCCAATGAAAGTCTATGGGTGAGTGAAAAATATGGATTGCACACGAACCATGCATGTGACTTGCAAAAAATACGCAAGACTTTTGCAGGTGACAGGAAATGTGCCAAGCCCTCAATCAGGAAGCTTAGACATGCTAATCAGCTAAAAACGCCAGACAGACATCCTGGAGGTCTGCTGCACACCTCAACAGAGTCTCCTGCAGCATGGCTTTAATTATAAATGTGGATATGCTGCTGGTCCTGGTCCAAGAGAAGTCCGAAATATGGGACCAAAGAGATGGCCATTACTCCAACCGGGCAAGAAAAGAGGCTGCTTGGAGGAGCATTTGTGCGCTCCTTTTCCAGGATTATGAACAGCGGCCACGTGAAAGCCAGAGGCAAATAAGTAAGTTCACTCATGTTTCTCTATTAATATTCTAAACTGCAGTAACTAGCAGATTTTTACACTATCCCCTTATATCCTATTGTGCTACTTGTGTGTTTCTTATTATTACTGAACATATTTTGCTTCGAAATGCAGCTTACTAGGCCACATTAATATGTTAAATCACTGACACCTTGTGGTACCACTGTGCACAATGGCCTTATACATTATTTTCTTCTCTGTCATTGCAGCGGAAGATGTTATGAGATGATGGCGCAGCATTTGGGATCAATACAGGAGGGAAAGGCAACAGCAGGCCAGGAGTGGGGCTGGTGCTCCTTCAAAAAGAAAAAATATATATATTTTTTATGGATCTGAGACCGTAAATACAAACCTCACAACACATTACAGATATGTTTGTAATGGTCATATATTAAATGTGATTTTATTATTCTCATACTTTCATAACAAAACTCAGTCCAAACTCACTGAGAGGGAGACCGGCTCAGAGGTTGTCATTGATCCGGCCGGGGAAGTGGAAAAGGTGGCTGGCCCATCTTTGGATACTTCCAGGTCCTTCCCTCCTTGTCCATCTTCTGCTGCACCCCAAGGTCAGGAAACAACTAGGCCAGATGCTGCACCACCACCCACAGCAGCACCAGCTCCAATAAGCCAGGATGATCCTGGGAACAGCAGTAGCCCTACTGTCCCACTGGAGACCTCCCCACAGCCTGCTGTAACTTTATGCCGTGGCCACAGAAGGAGAGAGCTGATGGAAAGTAGGACACATGTGGGCACTGGGGTCCTAAATTATCTGACCAGGGCTGCTCAGGATGAGGGTGACGAGGCCTATTCGCGGAGCCTGGCCCAGTGCCTACGTCCCCTAGCCCGTGAGGTGAGCCTACGTGTGGGATGGTGCATTCAAATCCTTCTTGATGAATGCATCCCCCAAATAGCCCATATGAGTTGCTTGAATACATTTAGAGGTGGCAGCTGTCACGACGTAACCTCATGCATCTTCAAACAACTCAACAAGTGCATGCTCAAGAGGGATCTGAAGCACCTCCTCCACGTGTGCCTACACCTCTACCCGTTCCCACCCAGAACCCACCAAGGCCAACACCTTACCAGATGCCATCCTACCAACAACCTTCCCAATATGGCCACTTGTACAGACCCAGTGCTGGAGGCTGAAAGCACACAAAATCTTAATTATTAAGAATCTTAGAATGCTTAGTAAAAATCATAGTGAAGATAAGTAATGTGTGGAAGGAAACCAGTATCCCTTCAAAAATACACACTGGCTACACAAATTTAACATTAACTACAGTACATATTTTATTTTATTTTGGATTTTGTTATAGTTTTGCAATATAAGATTAAACTATTGAATTTAGCTGCTAGGCCACATAAAAAACACATTTAGTTTACAAAAACATCATCAACATACATTATGTGAGGATGGTGAATACATACCATAAAGTAAGGAGAAGACGCTTCTCTGCAGATATACATTTCCGCATCCTGGTGTTCTGATATGTAATGCCTCGTTGTACTGCCTCCAACAAAATATCAAATGTAGATATGCTCATGCGGCAGTACTAGTAAAATTTGTCGGGATGGGTCCGCAGAGATGTATATAGCCGATGAAAATGGCCTTTAGTGAGGCGTTGCCTCAAAAGTGGATGTACCCACATTTTTCTCCTCCTCCGCGGATCCACTATCACTGGGTATGGCTGGCCAAAGTGACATGACAACACCCAGTTATATAACACCCGCTGAGTTGGGGTGAAATGCAGTAGATCAAACATGTTGCAAAAGAACCAACAGCACACCAACAGAAGCACAACACAATGGCCAGATTGGAGGGTGCCACCTGTTGCAAAGGCCTTAAATAGGTTTGCTGATGATGATTTAAATTAATTTCAGGCCTGAAAACTGTTAAATGTCCTTTTTGGAAAGATGAAAAAAAAAACGCAGTACAGATGCCTTACGGATTACATACGCAGAATTACATGCGCAAAATACGCTTCCACACCTTGCCAACGGAACACTGTTTAGGGAACATTTCTGCGTATTATGCATGTAAAAAACAGACCGTATTTCCCTACGCTAAGTGTGACGCCGGCCTAACAGCCGCGGGTGGAATCATGATCCACCCACGGCTATTAACTCATTAAATGCTGCTGTCAATCTCTGCCCAGCAGTCGGCACTCATAGCAAGTGAGCATTTGTACTGCACACAGGTGATATAATCATCGCCTATGTATAGCAGAGACAATTGGATTATTGCAGCTTCTAGTCTCCCTTGGAGACTATTGAAGCTAGTGAAAATTAAAAAAAAATGTTTTAAATTATTAAAAAATAAAAAATATGAATGATCAAATCACCCCCATTTGCCCTATTCAAAATAAAACAAATAATAACAAAAAATACATATTTGGTATCGCTGCTTTCAGAATCACCCGATATATCAATATATAAAACAAATTAAACCAAGCGGTAAACGACGTAGCGAAAAAAAAGTCAAAACACCAGAATTACTTTTTTTGGTCTCCGCAACATTGCATTGAAATGCAATAATAGACTATCAAAAGATCGTATTCACACCAAAATGGTATTATTAAAAACATCAGCTCAGCACGCAAAAAATAAGCCCTCACCTAGCCCCAGATCATAAAAAATGGAGATGCTACGGGTCTTGGAAAATTACGCAATTTTTTTTAACAAACTTTGGATTTTTCTTTTTCACCATTTAAATAAAAGAGAACCTAGACATGTTTGGTGTCTATGAACTCATAATGACCTGGAGAATCATAGTGGCAGGTCAGTGTTAGCATTAGGTGAACATAGCAAAAACAAATCCAAAAAACAGTTGTGGAATTGCACTTTTTTTGCAATTTCACCGTACTTGGAAATGTTTTCCCATTTTTGAGTACACAATATGGTAAAACCGATGGGGTCTTTCAAAAGTACAACTCGTCCCACAAAAAACAATCCCTCACATCGCTATATCGACAAGAAGATAAAAAAGTTATGACTCTGGTAAGAAGGGTAGCGAAAAACAGAAACAAAAAAACAAAAACATACCGTGGGGGAATGGGTTTTAGTCAATGTTCACACGCTCAGTATTTGGTCAGTATTTTACCTCAGTATTTGTAAGCCAAAACCAGGAGTGGATGATAAATACAGAAGTGCTGGCGTGTTTCTATTATACTATTCCTCTGATTGTTCCACTCCTGGTTTTGGCTTACAAATACTGAGGTAAAATACTGACCAAATACTGAACGTGTGAACGTGGCCTAAGAGTTTAAAACGGGTTGGATACAATCATACAATGCAATCATACAATACAGAAGACCTCACAGTCATACATATCTTTTCAGGGTAATTGGAGGCTCTTTAGTATTTTTGGCTTGCAGCAAATCAGTTTCTCGTGAATTGATTATTTTGGTAAAAATTAGCAAAGCACGTGCATTTGTTTTTCAAAATATTCCATAATCTCTACCAGTAACCTAATTGTATGTATGTGGAAAATTATGTTACTACAGCTTTCTAACATTTACTTTTAATGGAAGTCTGTGGCGACATAATACAGTAGCTATTATAGAAGAAGAAAACATGATATAAACAGGGTCCTAACTTTTAATTACGGTATATAATTTACGTGTAATTTGTAGCATATATTAAGAAATGATTGTATACTGCCTTTTCAGTTTTTAATGGTGTTAGTTTTACATTTCTTCCATTTTTATGTTATTATTATTTTTGTGCATTTAATACTTGTTTCTCATAAGGTGCCAGCCTCGCCAGGCTAACTTGCGGAATGTGTTGTCTGACCTTAAAGTGAGAGATCTAAAGCCTTACAGGGCATCTCTATACAAGATTCTGGTCATCTTCATAGCTGCTGCCACATGTTGATCTGTTTTTATGCAAGATATGATCTGACATCTGTGCCACTCGAATGGGTAAATGTGCGGTGTTTGTAAGGACCATGCAAGAACATGAATCCCTTCTGCTACAGCAACTTGATAACAACTAATCTTCGAAAAAAAAAGGTCTAAAGAGAAATATAAAGAGGTTAATCAAAAGTACAACATGATTCCCTGCGAATAAATGGCTTTCATTGTTTACATTAGTTTACTTTATGTAAAATTCTCAAATTTGCTAATCCTTCCTGACAAATGCATAGCACCTCTTATTTCCCAGAACACAAAATACAAAGGCTAATAGGTATATGAGCCATTCTGTAATGACAGACTGCCAGGCGCCATAATGACCCTGCCCTGGTTTGCTGAGGATTTATGGAGCAAACACAAGAACATGAAAATGTAATATACTGAGAATGAATGTCAACATGCTCTGTCTGTTGAATCAGGAGAGAGAAATTGCATCTGCAAACTGTTGCATTCTCAACTACTGTAACATATTTGTCTCAGTTCACTGACTCTTTGTATGTAAACTCTTTCCTTACCTGTATGTGCAGGAACCTGTTTAGACAACCTGCTATTATAATGGATCATCGCTTTTTTAGAGCGCTCATTGAAACCTCATACAAATACAAAATCAAAAAATTCTGAAGTTTTATTTCAGGTCATAATTTATACATTGCCTGTTCCCTTTAAATAGTGAGCAGTTTATAGTATTTAGATAATCTAAGCAATTTGCATGTCCACATTTCTTGCATCCTATGCCAGGAATTTTTGCTCTATGCATGGATCTATTTTTTAGATTTTTTAATTTAATTTTAATATTAAGTTGGAAATTAGGCTCCAGTGATGATATATTAAAGAAATGTGTGTATGAAGGATGAATATTAGGTAGACATGAGCAAACCTTTCAAAATTTGAATTCAGCCTTTTACAAATTTTTGCAACCAATTTGATTTGAGGTTGATTGCTTTGGCGAGAAACTCAATACGGCAAATAATTTAATAGCCCGAAAAAGACATGAAAAACACTCTGAGCTCTCCCAAGACTGAAATAAACCCCTTTTGAGCTCTTTAACGCAAAAAACAGCTTTAGTAATCACTTCCCTCCGCAGCCACTTTTCATTTTTGTGCTTTCGTTTTTTCCTCCCCTTTTTTTCCAAGAGACATAACTTTTTTTTTTCAACATAGCCGTATGAACGCTTGTTTTTTTGCAGGATGAGTTGTAGTTGTAATGCCAGTTCTTTTAAGATTCAATGTATTCAAAAATGGGACAAAAAAAATTGCTAGTACAGTGAAATTATGAAAAAAATTACGATATGTTTTCTTGGGGGGTTGTTTTTGACAGCTTACATTTTCTGCACAAAATTACTCTGAATCGTGATTCTCCAGGTTAGCACATGTATGGAAATACTTGAACAGTTTTGGGTTTTTTTTTCATTTAAGTGCAGAAAGAAAAATCCAAACTGACAATATATATTTTTTTATGTTTCACCATTTTCTGCCACTGGCAACAAATTTATTTCTTTGTTAGACTTATTTTTTGTGTGATAAGCTCATGGTTTAATATCAATTTTGGTTAGGTCCCTTTTTAGGGAAACTGCATTTTTAACATCTGGATTCTTTTCTCGTTATGTCAATTACCAATCAGATTAATTATTTTTTTGTCAGAGTGGACATTTATTAATGGGACAGTACTAGGGATGGGAGAACCCGAATGTTAAATTTAAGATTTCAGGGTTCCTACCGAACATCTAGTGTCCGTGCACAGAAATCAAACATGGATTCTCCCCACTTGCCCTTGTGCGTCGACAAGTGGAGTAATGTTTTTGCGGTTGATATGAGCTTTGTAATGTCTGCTGACATCAAGCTCACAAGTTCATGATGGAGACAGGCGTCTACAAGACACCCTCATTATTAACCCCATAATCCTTTACTTGAAATAAAGCTCCCCATCATCTTGTACCCGTTTATTTACAAAGTTTAAAAATAAGAAAACAGCATATTATTCACCTGACAGCAATCTATATGTCCCACGATGTGCTCCAACTAGGTCCAGGTAAGGCGCCAGAGTTGGCACATCTAATAGATGCGCCTTTTCTGAGGTGGCTGAGGGCTGCTATTTTTAGGTTGGGGAAGGCCAATATCCATGGCCCCTTCCCAGTCTGAGAATACCAGCCCTCAGCTGTCTGCTTTAGCTTGGCTGGTTATCAAAAATGGGGGGGACCCTACGCCGTTTTTTTAAATTATTTATTTATTCTTTCTGCCTGAAGACTTCTCTGTGCTCTGAAAGCTTGCAAACTTATATTTTTTTTCTGGTTAGCCAATAAAGGAGACACTCCGAGAACACTTTTGTCATGGTTGGTCATAAAAGTATTTACATCAAGTTTTCTGGCTAACATGGTACCACAATATAATTTGTTATATATCATAACAGCCTGAGCAAAGCTATTTTATGCAGTCTGTTGAATGTAGTCATTAGCTGCCGCACTCTCCACATGCGACCACATCCACAATTACATACAGTGCCATGTAAAAGTTTGGGCACCCCTGGTCAAAATTACTGTTGTTGGGAACAATTAAGTGAAGACCACACAAGGTTAGAGGAGTCTGTGTTTTAATAAAGCTGGGAAATTTGCATCACCTGGCCATTCCTAATGATGACCGTGAACAAGCCATAACTCTAACAGGCTAATTCGGGTCTGAAAACTTGGTCAAAGTTATCTGAGCACGTAAATCTCCAAGAGTCCTCAAACTTTTGCATCTGCCCATTTTCCTTTTTGCAATTTTAAAATGTAAAAAATGACAATATATACATTTTTTGGCCTAAAATACAAATGAAACATGTAATCATTAACTTTTGCCCTTTTTTCATCTTCAATTTACCTAACTGTTCTCAATAGCAGTTATTTTGATCAGAGGTGCCCAAACTTTTACTTGACACTAGGGTTGAGCGAAACGGATCGGACAAATTGAAAAACAAAAAAAAATTTTTTAACGTTGTTTCAGGTGACAAGGGTCTTCAGGTGGATTAAGAGTATAATAAAATATTAAAACACCCTGTGTCTTTATTTCATTAAAATACTTTTTAATAATGTGTGTGTGTGTTTTATTAACAATTTCGTACTATTGGATTAATACTGGATAGACACCTCTTCATTATTAACCTGGCTTAATGTCACCTTACAATAGCAAGGTGACATTAACCCTTCATTACCCCATATCCCACCACTACAGGGGAGTGGGAAGAGAGAGGCTAAGTGCCAGAATAGGCGCATCTTACAGATGTGCCTTTTCTGGGGTGCCTGGGGGCAGATGATTTTAGCCAGGGGGGTCCTATAACCATGGTCCCTCTCTAGGCTATTAATATCTGCCCTCAGTCACTGGCTTTCCCACTCTGGCGGAGAAAATTGCGCGGGAGCCCACGCCATTTTTTTCCGGGATTTAACCCTTTAATTTAATAGCTAGAGACCCCAAATTTTACACAAAGACACTTCTTACATTACTAAAGAGGAATATGTAATAAAAGAAGGGATATGAGATGGTTTACTGTATGTAAACCATGTCTCATATCCTGTTGGGTTTGTGAAGGAGATAGGAAAAGCCGGCAATTGAATTACCGGCTTTTCTGCTTTTTAGCGCTGAATTAAATATAAATATATTTATATATATATTATAAATAAATATATATATATACGGTATATATGTGTCTCACTGATATATATATGTAGTGCACTGGAAAACAAAACATGGTGAAATTGAAAAAACATAGTGCAGATCCATAATCATTTTTTGGGTTTTTTATTTACCATATTCATTATCTGGTAAAACTGAACTGGCAGAATGATTCCCCAGGTTAATGTGAGTATGCAGATATGAAACATTCATAGTTTATTTTTTACTTAAGTGGTGACAAGTAATTCTAAAATTTGTATGAAAGAAACATTTTTGCATTTGTCGCCAATTTCTGAGACCCATAGTAAAAGGAGCGCGATTTGAAATTTTGTTCGTTTTTTCTATATATAAAACCTTTTTTTTCACTCTTTAATTTATGTAATAGTCTGCTTAGGAGACATGAAGCTGAATGTGATCACATGTACTATACATAGTGCATCAGCACTGCTATGTATAGCAGAAATCGGATCTGCTATAAATGCTGTCCATAAGCTGACATTCACAGGATTATTGTGATGACAGGCACGGGGGTGTTCTGCAGACCAACTGATGTCATGAAAACCCAATGGCACAGATCACGACAGACAGGGCCAGAATGATGTGCTGCCAGGCAGTGCGTGTAAAATCCCGCTGTTAGAGATTGGCAGTGGGATGTAACAGGTTAACAGCCGTGCGTGAATCAGTGTGCCATCAAATCAGCTGTCATGTGCGGGAAAAGATGCGGACTTAGAATCAGAGCTCCCATAAAAGTCATGGACATGACATCTATATACACAAAGTTGAGTGCATGTATGTGTGTATGTATCGAACTACGCCCACTCCACATAGCAGGCACAGGACACATCTAGCTCTGTCGTGTCAAGAATGGAGTTGCTCCTGTGAGGTATGACGTCAATTGAAAGGGAGGAGCCTCATGGATAGAGAGGCCGTGTGTAAGGCCACATTCACACATTCAGTATTTGGTCAGTACTTTACCTCAGCATTTGTAAGCCAAAACCAGGAGTTGGAGAAAAATACAGAAGGGATGACGTGTGTCTAATATACTTTTCCTCTGATTGTTTTACTTCAAGTTTTAGCTTACAAATACTGAGGTAAAAATACTGACCAAATAACTTGTGAATGAGGTCTAATACAGGAGGAGATGACTTACAGGCATATACTATATATACAGGAGGAGATGACATACCGGTATATACTATATACAGGAGGAGATGACATACAGGTATATACTATATACAGGAGTAGATGACATACAGGTACATACTATATACAGGAGGAGATGACCAACAGGTAATACTATATACAGGAGGAGATGACATACAGGTATATACTATATACGGAAGGAGATGACACATAAGTACATACGATATACAGGGGAGATTACATATTTTACCTCAGTATTTATAAGCCAAAACCACGAGTGGGAAAAAAATACAGAAGAGGTGACATGTTTCTAATATACCTTTCCTCTGATTGTTTTACTCCAAGTTTTAGCTTGCAAATACTGAGGTAAAAATACTGACCAATAGGGTTGAGCGACTTTTACTTTTATAGGATCGGGTCGGGTTTCACGAAACCCGACTTTTTCAAAAGTCGGGTCGAGTGAAATCGGCCGATCCTATAAAAAAGTCGGGGTCGGCCGAAACACGAAACCCAATGCAGTGCATTGGGTTTCCAATGGTTCCCAGGGTCTGAAGGAGAGGAAACTCCGGAAAGAAGCAGGGCGCGTCCGAGGGTGAGTATATTCCTATTAGGTATATACTCACCCTCGGACGCGCCCTGCTTCTTTCCGGCAGCCTTCCTTCCTAAGAATCAGTGCTTGAAGGACCTTTGGTGACGTCGCGGCTTGTGATTGGTCGCGCGAGCGGTCACATGGGCGGTGGCGCGACCAATCACAAGCTGCGACGTCATCTAAGGCCCTTCACGCGCTGATTCTAAGGAAGGAAGGCTGCCGGTTAGTACCAGGGTGCGTCAGAGGGTGAGTTGTCATGATCCCAATGGCAGGGGATCACAAAAATGACAAGCACAGATACAAACAAGCTCTAGGGCGATGGAACCTGAGCTGACCGCGACCCTAAACCTAACACACAAATAAAAGTAGCCGGGGAACGTGCCTACGATGATCCTAGACGTCTCGCTCCAGCCGAAGATCTAACTTCCCCTATCAGAAGAAACACAGACCTCTCTTGCCTCCAGAGAAATACCCCACAGCAAATAGCAGCCCCCCACATATAATGACGGTGAAATGAGAGGAAAGCACATACGTAGTATGAAAACAGTTTCAGCAAAATGAGGCCCGCTAAAGCTAGATAGCAGAGGATACAAAAGTGAACTGCGCGGTCAGCGAAAAACCCTTCAAAAAAACCATCCTGAAATTACTTGAACTCATGTGCCAACTCATGGTACATGAAAAGCAATTTCAGCCCACTAGAGCAACCAGCAGCAGAGAATCACATATCTGCAGGCTGGACTAAAAACCAAATTAAGCAAAACACAAAACAGGAAAATCCAAACTTAGCTTGTCCAGAAGGTTCTAGGAGCAGGGAGCAGAGGTAACAAGACACACTGGATACATTGATAACCGGCGAGGAAATGCCAGCAAAGCCAGGTTAAATAGGAAACTCCCATATGCTGATGGAACAGGTGGAACCCAGAAACCCAGGAAAGACAAGTCACCCAGTACCATCAGTAACCACCAGAGGGAGCCCAAAAACAGAACTCACAACAGTGAGTATAGCAATATTTTTTATTTTAATTCTTTATTTTACACTTAAATATGGATTCCGATACCGATTTCCGATATTGCAAACATATCGGAACTCGGTATCGGAATTCCGATACCAGATTCAGAAGATCGCCGACCTCATGGCCGACCCCACACAGGGGTCGGGTCGGGTTTCATGAAACCCGACTTTGCCAAAAGTCGGCGACTTCTGAAAATGGCCGACCCGTTTCGCTCAACCCTACTGACCAAATAACGTGTGAACGAGGTCTAATACAGGAGGAGATGACACAAATGTATATACTATATATAAAGGAGGAGATGACATACAGGTATATACATAAGGAGATGACATACAGCTATATACTATATACAGGAGGAGATGACATATAGGTATATACTATGTACAGGGGAGATGACATACAGGTATATACTATATTCAGGAGATGACGTACAGGTATATACTATGTACAGGGGAGACATACAGGTATACTGTATACTGAGGGGAAAATGAGAGGTTTGAGGTGAAAATGAGAGATGTGAGGTGAAATGAAGAAGTGTGAGTGCAAAATGAGAGGAGTCAGAGGAAAACAATGGAGTGATTGGAAAATGACAGGTGTGAGAGGGAAAATGAGAGGTGTGAGGGTGAGAATGAAAGGAATGAGGGGAAAATGACAGATGTGAGGGGGAAAATGAGAGATGTGAGGGGAAAAATGAGAGGCGTGATGGGAAAATGAGAGAAGTGAGGTGCTATAACTAACCACATTTAGTTAATATGCCCAGGCAACACCAGGCTCTTCAGCTAGTGTCACATAATAAAGCATCATTTGTCATGAAAGGGCTAAATAATGACCCTCCTTGCTTTCACTGTGTGAAAAATAATAAAAAAAAGCTTTTAAGGTGTTTCTACATCAGTAAATCACAGATCAATCAATTTACAGTCACAATGAATGAGCATACAGGTAATGCAGTTCCGTATTTTTCACTTAAATCCTGGATTAATATTCACAGACTGAAACTATCACTCCCATTTTCAATCTGGTGCCAAAGCACTGAAGTCATACACTACAATCGCAATAGGCATTTTCCATCCCTATGCCATGCGCTCTTAGCTTGTATCGCTACACAGCATAGACAAAGACATTTCTTGTCCAGCCCCTGCCCTGTGACTTTTATACTGGATATGACAACTTCCCTAATTGGCTGGATAGCCCATGTGAACTGATTGCTGCAGGACATTATGGGGATGCCCTTGAGGCTACACCTTATGGCATTAGCACACTCACTAGGCGTCATTTCACTCATTGTGAAATGTTGCCTAACATATATACTGTGTATATTTTGTTGATCCTCACAAATCAAATCAAATCAAATGGTAAAACATATTTTAATGATATTTGCTTCATATTAACCTCTAAAAAATCTTACTGTTTATAACAAACTAGCATGAAACAGAAGCTACACGGATAATTTGTTGTTAACCTTTCCCAGAGAACTTTATGATTGATTAAACTAAATTTAAAAATTTACATTATTCCGATTTTTGCTTCTAATTTTAGTAAAAATATAATTTCTACAATATTTGCAGATCTAGGGAGCTCAACAGCCATGTTTTGTCATTTAAAGTGGTTACAAATAAAAGAAGACCTATAGTCTTTTAAACTAAATGTTACAACACCACTTCAGCATTTTTTTAAATTTTACCGCTGGAGTGGTGCTTCTAATCTTTGGCAGTTTCTGCCCTGCCGGATCGCTCCAGTGTTTCATGGAGCGAGCCAGAGATCACAACTCAATACAAGTTTAGGAAAGCATCGTCCTGGCACTCAAAGACTTGCATTGAGAGCTTGTGATGTAACTTTTGACTTCCGGTCAGTCAGAAGTTGCGATCACAAGATGGTGCCTCATCACCTAATATGTGAAATTCCTAATCTTGAGAAAAAGAGAAATCTACTGTTTTTCACAACAAGTAATTAGCAATTTAAGTATTTTTAGCTATCTAGGGTTGGATTTCTGAGAATATTCTGAATATTGTTAGTAGCATTATAAAAGGAAGTATCTTAGATTATAGAGTTATTGGACCTGTAATGTTTGCTCTGAAAATATGGCTCCATTGCAATACAGTTTCATGAATTTGCAGCCAAGGTTGTTGACAATATTGTGAGATGTAGTTAGGCTGCCAGTTAACAAATTGAAACCATCAGTATTGCTTTGTTAGATCTGAAATATAAATCAGTATAAGTGAGCAGCTTTTTACACAATGTTACAATTGTACATAAAATATTGAAATTAAAGTGGTAGAAAAGGCAAGGTAACCTGCGCACAATACAAAAGGTGCAACGAAGAATATTTGTCAAAGGCGAGAGTTGTGCACTGGAGCATACTGTAAGTGCTCTATTATTTTCCAGCAATTCTCTCACCATCTACATTACATATTTTGCCAAAATTGAAGTACAGAGATTTTTCAATGCCTTTTTTCATAGATATGAAGTAATATTACTTTTTTTTTTTACACAAAACAGCAGCGATATTTAATGAAATATAAAAAAACTGTGACCTAAACTGTTTCCATGATAATTTTCAGATAAGGTCAAGTTGCTAGGCTCTGAAAACAACTTTCATTAACTCTTTTTTTTTTTCTAAGCATTTTGCTAATGTCGCTTATGCGGGGCTCACGTGATGTTTTCATGTCACGTGAGCTCTGCGGCCAGTCAGCGCTGCCTTCAGACATATCAGACATCAAGAGGAAATGAGCGGCCAGTCACAGCTCCTACTTTCTCTTGATGTCTGCTTTGTTGGAACAGTACCCGCACTGGAGGTGAGTACAAGTGTTGCACTGTTAGGCTGTCGTCACACTAGTGGTATTTGGTCAGTATTTTACATCAGTATTTATAAGCCAAAACCAGGAGTGGGTGATAAATACAGAAGTGGTACATATGTTTCTATTATACTTTTCCTCTAATTGTTCCACTCCTGGTTTTGGATTAAGGTACCATCACACATAACGATATCGTTAACGATATCGTTGCTTTTTGTGACGTAGCAACGATATCGTTAAGGAAATCGTTGTGTGTGACAGCGACCAACGATCAGGCCCCTGCTGGGAGATCGTTGGTCACTGAGGAAAGTCCAGAACTTTATTTTGTCGCTGGATCTCCCACTGACATCGCTGGATCGGTGTGTGTGATGCCGATCCAGCGATGTCTTCACTGGTAACCAGGGTAAACATCGGGTTACTAAGCGCAGGGCCGCGCTTAGTAACCCGATGTTTACCATGGTTACCAGCGTAAACGTTAAAAAAACAAACACTACATACTTACCTTCAGCTGTCTGTCCCCGGCGCTCTGCTTCTCTGCACTCCTCCTGCATCCTGTGTCAGCGCCAGCCAGCCGGAAAGCACAGCAGTGACGTCACCGCTCTGCTTTCCGGCTGACCGGCGCTGACAGTGCAGAGGAAAGCAGAGCGCCGGAGGACAGACAGCTGAAGGTAAGTTTGTAGTGTTTGTTTTTTTAACGTTTACGCTGGTAACCAGGGTAAACATTGGGTTACTAAGCGCGGCCCTGCGCCTAGTAACCCAATGTTTACCCTGGTTACCGGGGACCTCGGGATCGTTTGTTGCTGGAGAGCTGTCTGTGTTGACAGCTCTCCAGCGACCAAACAGCGACGCTGCAGCGATCAACATCGTTGTCGGTATCGTTGCAGCGTCGCTTAGTGTGACGGTACCCTTACAAATACTGATGTAAAATACTGAGCAAATACCGCTAGTGTGATGGCAGCCTTATCAGAACAAATATGCTAATTGAGAAGGGATTTTCCAAGTAGTGGAAGTAGTGTTCCAAGTAGTGATATGTCCATTACAGATAGGATAGTAAACAAAATATTGATGATTATGATAATGGCAGGAGGCAGCCAGGTATCCTTTACTGGAATGCTGTGGGGACTGTGCATCTTACTTTGCTGACTTTCTTTGAAAAGCTGGCTAGGAACTATGTGTCTCGGCTAACTAGTTCAATGTGCTCACTTCTCCAGATGACTGACAGCTCTCTCTCGCTGAGCATACAAAGGTAGAGACCTGCCAGTCATGGTGAGCAGGGCAGGTATAATTTATCCAATATTTGTCTTACAATTTATGCGGTAAAATATTTTACTTTGCATCATCTTGCAATTACTTAAATATCATATCATATGATCTTATGTCCTGCTTTAACACTTACTTCTTTATATGACATAATGCCAGCCATTCTTGTAATGTCAGTAAATTACCCCTTTGAGAGACACTAAAGATGATTGAATCTTTGAATCTTACACCTGGGAAGTTTACTGAGCTATTTTTTATAGTGTTTTCTTGCACTCCACAGTATCACTGTAATAATAAAAGGCAATAAGGTCTTACTGTTCCTCTATATGCTTTCATTTTTATACTGATGCATACATATGCTTATTATCTGTTTCATATTGTATTACAGTGAGAAAAAATGTGCATTGTGTCACTAAGTGGTATATTATGGAAGATAATATTAAATATCTCTAGAAGATGGTGTCGTAAAGAGACACCATGCCAAGGCACAACTGTACAACACAACTGTCAACTGGAAAGGGAAAGGCCAATGAATCATTCTGATAAGATTGTCAGCATTGATGCTATTAAATTACAACCAAGGTCCATTCCCTGTCCAATAACCATTAACCCTTTTACAATCTGGTCAGTCCCTTTCTAAGGGTACCGTCACACTATACGATTTACCTACGATCACGACCAGCGATATGACCTGGCCGTGATCGTAAGTATTCAGACCATTTGCATAGACAGTCAGATTTAAGTCACATGCTGTCCATTTCCTTGTGCTCCTCCTTGAGATGGTTCCACTCCTTCACTAGAGTCCAGCTGTGTTTATTTAAACTGATAGGACTTGAGTTGGAAAGGAACACACCTGTCTATATATGACCTCACAGCTCACAGTGCATGTCAGACCAAATGAGACAAAGGAACTAGCGAAGAAGCTCAGAGACAGAATTGTGGCAAGGCACAGATCTGGCCAAGGTTACAACAGAATTTCTGCAGTACTCAAGGCTCCTAAGAGCACAGTGGCCTCCATAATCCTTAAATGGAAGACGTTTGTGACCACCAGAAGTTTTCCTAGACCTGGCCCTCCAGCCAAACTGAGCAATCGTGGGAAAAGAGCCTTGGTGACAGCGCTAAAGAAGAACCCTAAGATCACTGTGTCTGAGCTCCAGAGATGCAGTAGGGAGATGGGAGAAAGTTCGACAAAGTTAACTATCACTGCAGCTCTCCACGAGTCAGGCCTTTATGGCAGAGTAGCCCAACGGAAGCCTCTCCTCTGTGCAAGACATAAGAAAGCCCTCATAGAGATTGCTAAAAAACACATGAAGGACTCCCAGACTATGAGAAATAAGATTTCCTGGTCCGATGAGATGAAGATAGGCTTTTTTGGTGATAATTCTAAGTGGTATGTGTGGAGAAAACCAGGAACTGTTCAAAAAACATGACACAATGAACCAAAAGCATATATAGTAAATGTTATAATGAAATCCTCATTATCAAGAGATTATATAGTTAATCAAAACTAAATTATTATAACATTCCCTTCCTAGTGTTATTATTTAGTCCTTCATGATTTCTTCGAGTACCGTATTTTTCAGACTATAAGATGCACCAGACCATAAGACACACCTAGGTTTTAGAGGAGGAAATTAGAAAGAAAAAGCTGAGTAAAAAAATGTGTTCAATTCTCTACTATTATCCCCTATCCTGGTACATATATATATATATATATCTCCACAATCCAGGTATACATGGTCCCCTCATCCCATTCTGATATGCATGGCCTCCTCATCCCCATCCTGTATGAATGCCCCCCTCATCCCTATCCTGGTATGTATGGGCTCCTCATCCCTATCCTGTATGCATGGCCCCCTCATCCCTATTCATATATGCATGGCCTCCTCATCCCCATCCTGGTATGCATGGCCCCCTCATCACTATCCTGTTATGTATGGCCTCTTTAACCCTATCCTGCTATGCATGATCCCCTCATCCTCATCCTGGTATACATGGCCCCATCCTGGCATGCATGGTCCCCTGATCCCTAGCCTGGTAGGCATTGAGCTCTCATCCCTAGCCTGGTAGACATGGTCCCCCTCATTCCTAACCTGGTGGGCATGGCCCCATCAGAAAAACATATAGAAGAACATAAACCATTCTACTTACTTACTAGTCCTGTCTACCATTTTTCATGATTTTTTTGTATTATTTGTAATACAATTTGTATTAATTTTATTTATCTTTTGATTGACTGTTCCTTTGATTTTTCACTCTTGGTGTTCATTATACTTACTACCTGCGCTCCCTTTCAGCTTCCTATTCTAATTCCAGCAGCTGATTGATGCTTGTAAGCAGCGCATGTCAGTGTCGTCATGCGCTGCCTACAAGCAGAGGACATCTGCTGGAATGCTCACTGCTCCCCACACTGGGACTATAGGCCTGCAGAGCAGTGAATATTCATTTTTCTCTAATAGCGGGCTTAGTGTTAGCCTCAGCCGCTGGCTTCCTGCAGCTGCCAGGCGTTCATGTGTGCCAGCTACTTAAGGGAATAAATATTCACTGCCCTACACTCCCATCGGCATGGAGAGCAGTGAAAATCCATTCTCTTTAATAGCAAGCACACATGACCACCCAGCAGTTTCAGGAAGCCAGTGGCTGCGGCTAACAGTGTGCCCGCTATTAAAGAGAAATGAATATTCACTGCTCTCCACGCCCATCCCATGTAGACTCTTGCATTTCTCCCTGTTACTGTACATACCATTCTATAAGTCGCTGCCCATTGTTCAAACTTACCTACAGTGCCTTCCAAATGTATTCGGCTCCCTGGAACTTTTTAACCTTTTTCCACATATCATGCTTCAAACATAAACATACCAAATGTAAATTTTGGGTGAAGAATCAACAACAAGTGGAACATAATTGTGAATTTGAATGAAATCTATTGGTTATTTTACATTTTTGTAGAAATTCAAAAACTGAAAAGTAGGGCGTGCAATATTATTTGGCCCCTTTAACGTAATACTTTGTTGCGCCACCTTTTGCTGCGATTACAGCTGCAAGTCGCTTGGGGCATGTCTCTATCAGTTTTGTATATCGAGAGACTGAAATTCTTGCCCATTCTTCCTTGGCAAATAGTTTGAGCTCAGTGATGTTTGATGGAGATCGTTTGTGAACAGCAGTTTTCAGCTCTTTCCACAGATTCTCGATTGAATTGAGGTCCGGACTTTGACTTGACCATTCTAACACCTGGATACGTTTATGTGTGAACCATTCCATTGTAGATTTTGCTTTATGTTTGGGATCATTGTCTTGTTGGAAGACAAATCTCTGTCCCAGTCTCAGGTCTTTTGCAGACTCCAACAGGTTTTCTTCAAGACTGGTCCTGTATTTGGCTCCATCCATCTTCCCATCAATTTTAACCATCTTCCCTGTCCCTGCTGAAGAAAAGCAGGCCCAAACCATGATACTGCCTCCACCATGTTTGACAATGGGGATGGTGTGTTCAGGGTGATGTGCTGTGTTGCCTTTATGCCAAACATATCATTTGGCATTGTTGCCAAAAAGTTTGATTTTGGTTTCATCTGACCAGAGCACTTTCTTCCACATGTTTGGTGTGTCTCCCAGGTGACTTGTTGCAAACTTTAAATGACACTTTTTATGTATATCTTTGAGAAATGGCTTTCTTCTTGCCACTCTTCCATAAAGGCCAGATTTGTGCAGTGTACAACTGATTGTTGTCCTATGGACAGACTGTCCCACCTCAGCTGTAGATCTCTGCAGTTCATATAGAGTGATCATTAGCCTCTTGGCTGCATCTCTGATCGATCTTCTCCTTGTTTGAAATGAAAGTTTAGAGGGATGTTCGGGTCTTGGTAGATTTGCAGTGGTATGATGCTCCTTCCATTTCAATATGATCGCTTTCACAGTGCTCCTTGGAATGTTTAAAGTTTTGGAAATCATTTTGTAACCAAATCAGGCTTTAACCTTCTCCACAACAGTATCACGGACCTGCCTGTTGTGTTCCTTGGTCTTCATGATGCTCTCTGTACTTCAAACAGAACCCTGAGACTATCACCGAACAGGTGCATTTATACTGAGACTTGATTACGTGGATTATATTTATCATCAATAGGCATTTAAGACATTGGATCATTCAGAGATCCACAATGAACTTCTGGAGTGAGTTTGCTGCACTGAAAGTAAAGGGGCCAAATAATATTGCACGCCCCACTTTTCAGTTTTTGAATTTCCACAAAAATTTAAAATAACCAATACATTTCGTTCAACTTCACAATTGTGTTAAACTTGTTGTTGATTCTTCACCAGAAATTTACATTTGGTATCTTTATGTTTGAAGCATGATATAGTAACATAGTAACATAGTTAGTAAGGCCGAAAAAAGACATTTGTCCATCCAGTTCAGCCTATATTCCATCATAATAAATACCCAGATCTACGTCCTTCTACAGAACCTAATAATTGTATGATACAATATTGTTCTGCTCCAGGAAGACATTTGTCCATCCAGTTCAGCCTATATTCCATCATAATAAATACCCAGATCTACGTCCTTCTACAGAACCTAATAATTGTATGATACAATATTGTTCTGCTCCAGGAAGACATCCAGGCCTCTCTTGAACCCCTCGACTGAGTTCGCCATCACCACCTCCTCAGGCAAGCAATTCCAGATTCTCACTGCCCTAACAGTAAAGAATCCTCTTCTATGTTGGTGGAAAAACCTTCTCTCCTCCAGACGCAAAGAATGCCCCCTTGTGCCCGTCACCTTCCTTGGTATAAACAGATCCTCAGCGAGATATTTGTATTGTCCCCTTATATACTTATACATGGTTATTAGATCGCCCCTCAGTCGTCTTTTTTCTAGACTAAATAATCCTAATTTCGCTAATCTATCTGGGTATTGTAGTTCTCCCATCCCCTTTATTAATTTTGTTGCCCTCCTTTGTACTCTCTCTAGTTCCATTATATCCTTCCTGAGCACCGGTGCCCAAAACTGGACACAGTACTCCATGTGCGGTCTAACTAGGGATTTGTACAGAGGCAGTATAATGCTCTCATCATGTGTATCCAGACCTCTTTTAATGCACCCCATGATCCTGTTTGCCTTGGCAGCTGCTGCCTGGCACTGGCTGCTCCAGGTAAGTTTATCATTAACTAGGATCCCCAAGTCCTTCTCCCTGTCAGATTTACCCAGTGGTTTCCCGTTCAGTGTGTAATGGTGATATTGATTCCCTCTTCCCATGTGTATAACCTTACATTTATCATTGTTAAACCTCATCTGCCACCTTTCAGCCCAAGTTTCCAACTTATCCAGATCCATCTGTAGCAGAATACTATCTTCTCTTGTATTAACTGCTTTACATAGTTTTGTATCATCTGCAAATATCGATATTTTACTGTGTAAACCTTCTACCAGATCATTAATGAATATGTTGAAGAGAACAGGTCCCAATACTGACCCCTGCGGTACCCCACTGGTCACAGCGACCCAGTTAGAGACTATACCATTTATAACCACCCTCTGCTTTCTATCACTAAGCCAGTTACTAACCCATTTACACACATTTTCCCCCAGACCAAGCATTCTCATTTTGTGTACCAACCTCTTGTGCGGCACGGTATCAAACGCTTTGGAAAAATCGAGATATACCACGTCCAATGACTCACCGTGGTCCAGTCTATAGCTTACCTCTTCATAAAAACTGATTAGATTGGTTTGACAGGAGCGATTTCTCATAAACCCATGCTGATATGGAGTTAAACAGTTATTCTCATTGAGATAATCCAGAATAACATCCCTCAGAAACCCTTCAAATATTTTACCAACAATAGAGGTTAGACTTACTGGCCTATAATTTCCAGGTTCACTTTTAGAGCCCTTTTTGAATATTGGCACCACATTTGCTATGCGCCAGTCCTGCGGAACAGACCCTGTCGCTATAGAGTCACTAAAAATAAGAAATAATGGTTTATCTATTACATTACTTAGTTCTCTTAGTACTCGTGGGTGTATGCCATCCGGACCCGGAGATTTATCTATTTTAATCTTATTTAGCCGGTTTCGCACCTCTTCTTGGGTTAGATTGGTGACCCTTAATATAGGGTTTTCATTGTTTCTTGGGATTTCACCTAGCATTTCATTTTCCACCGTGAATACCGTGGAGAAGAAGGTGTTTAATATGTTAGCTTTTTCCTCGTCATCTACAACCATTCTTTCCTCACTATTTTTTAAGGGGCCTACATTTTCAGTTTTTATTCTTTTACTATTGATATAGTTGAAGAACAGTTTGGGATTAGTTTTACTCTCCTTAGCAATGTGCTTCTCTGTTTCCTTTTTGGCAGCTTTAATTAGTTTTTTAGATAAAGTATTTTTCTCCCTATAGTTTTTTAGAGCTTCAATGGTGCCATCCTGCTTTAGTAGTGCAAATGCTTTCTTTTTACTGTTAATTGCCTGTCTTACTTCTTTGTTTAGCCACATTGGGTTTTTCCTATTTCTAGTCCTTTTATTCCCACAAGGTATAAACCGCTTACACTGCCTATTTAGGATGTTCTTAAACATTTCCCATTTATTATCTGTATTCTCATTTCTGAGGATATTGTCCCAGTCTACCAGATTAAGGGCATCTCTAAGCTGTTCAAACTTTGCCTTCCTAAAGTTCAATGTTTTTGTGACTCCCTGACAAGTCCCCCTAGTGAAAGACAGGTGAAACTGCACAATATTGTGGTCGCTATTTCCTAAATGCCCAACCACCTGCAGATTTGTTATTCTGTCAGGTCTATTAGATAGTATTAGGTCTAAAAGTGCTGCTCCTCTGGTTGGATTCTGCACCAATTGTGAAAGATAATTTTTCTTGGTTATTAGCAGAAACCTGTTGCCTTTATGCGTTTCACAGGTTTCTGTTTCCCAGTTAATATCCGGGTAGTTAAAGTCCCCCATAACCAGGACCTCATTATGGGTTGCAGCTTCATCTATCTGCTTTAGAAGTAGACTTTCCATGCTTTCTGTTATATTTGGGGGTTTGTAACAGACCCCAATGAGAATTTTGTTACCATTTTTCCCTCCATGAATTTCAACCCATATGGACTCGACATCCTCATTCCCTTCGCTAATATCCTCCCTTAAAGTGGACTTTAGACAAGACTTTACATAGAGACAAACCCCTCCTCCTCTCCGATTTTTACGATCCTTTCTAAACAGACTGTAACCCTGTAAGTTAACTGCCCAGTCATAGCTTTCATCTAACCATGTCTCGGTTATTCCCACTATGTCAAAGTTACCTGTAGATATTTCTGCTTCTAGTTCTTCCATCTTGTTTGTCAGGCTTCTGGCGTTTGCGAGCATGCAGTTTAGAGGATTTTGTTTTGTTCCAATCTCCTCACTGTGGATTGTTTTAGAAATGTTCTTACCTCCCTTCTGAGTATGTTTTCCTGGGTCGTCTTTGTTCGAGTCTAATGTTTTTCTTCCCGTCCCCTCTTCTTCTAGTTTAACGCCCTCCTGATAAGTGTAGCGAGTCTTCTGGCGAATGTGTGTTTCCCAGGTTTGTTGAGGTGTAGTCCGTCTCTGGCGAGGAGTCCATCATACCAGTAATTCACACCGTGGTCCAGGAATCCAAATCCTTGTTGTCTGCACCATCGTCTTAGCCAGTTGTTTGCATCAAGGATCCTGTTCCATCTCCTGGTGCCATGCCCGTCTACTGGAAGGATAGAAGAAAAAACTACCTGTGCATCCAGTTCCTTTACTTTCTTCCCCAACTCTTCAAAGTCCTTGCAGATTGTCGGTAGGTCCTTCCTTGCCGTGTCATTGGTGCCAACATGTATCAGAAGAAATGGGTGGACGTCCTTGGAGCTGAAGAGCTTTGGTATCCTATCGGTCACATCCTTGATCATCGCACCTGGAAGGCAGCATACTTCTCTTGCAGTTATGTCCGGTCTGCAGATGGCTGCTTCGGTGCCTCTCAGTAGTGAGTCTCCCACCACCACCACTCTTCGTTGCTTCTTGGCTGTACTTTTTGCTGTCACTTGTTGCTGTGTGCCCTTTTCTTTTTTGCTTGCTGGTATTGCTTCATTCTTAGGTGTGCCATCTTCATCCTCTACAAAGATATGATATCGGTTCTTCAGTTGTGTGGTTGGTGATTTCTCCATGGTCTTCTTGCTTCTTTTGGTCACATGCTTCCACTCATCTGCTTTTGGAGGTTCTCTGACACTTTTTGCACCTTCTGTGACCAGTAGAGATGCTTCTGTTCTGTCTAGAAAGTCTTCATTCTCTTTGATGAGTTTCAAAGTTGCTATTCTTTCTTCCAGACCCCGCACCTTTTCTTCTAAAAGGGCCACTAGTCTACACTTCTGACAGGTGAAATTGGATTCTTCTTCTGGTCGATCTGTGAACATGTAGCACATGCTGCAGCTCACCATGTAGGTTGTCACATCTGCCATGTTGCTCCTAGATCCTGCTGACTTGCTGTGTGTTTTCCTTCTTGTGTAATCTACTCAGCCAAGCTCTCTTGCAATAATGTCCTACAGGCGCGCGGTTTGGTGATGCTTTCGAAGCAGCTGGTCCCGGCTGTACCCAACGATCTTCTAGCTTAGGGAGACTTCGCTTCTCCCAGAAGGCACCTGGAATATGCAAATTAGCCTCCTGAAGCTTGAATCCCTGGTTTGGTGATGCTTTCGAAGCAGCTGGTCCCGGCTGTACCCAACGATCTTCTAGCTTAGGGAGACTTCGCTTCTCCCAGAAGGCACCTGGAATATGCAAATTAGCCTCCTGAAGCTTGAATCCCTGGTTTGGTGATGCTTTCGAAGCAGCTGGTCCCGGCTGTACCCAACGATCTTCTAGCTTAGGGAGACTTCGCTTCTCCCAGAAGGCACCTGGAATATGCAAATTAGCCTCCTGAAGCTTGAATCCCTGGTTTATGTGGGAAAAGGTTGAAAAGTTCCAGGGAGCCGAATACTTTCGCAAGGCACTGTAGATACTTCTGAATCCTTTCTCTGTCTTTTCTAGTGTTAGCTATCCCTAGGTTTGCATCGTCTGCAAATTTGATTAATTTACTCATCATGCCCAGAAGGATTCGAATCCTGCAGTAATCTGATTTCTTGCCTCAAATTCCTTTGTGACCTCCCCTTGGTACTCCTATTTCATCTATATAGATCTGTGAATTGAAGGACCCTCTAGGCTGTTCCCTCTTGTCTCTGTGCCACTCTCTCCACATACCGTCTATGGGACCCTTTGCACTGCCTATTGATAACAGGTGTATGGGCATCAGGATCTGCACCAAAGCACAACTCCCCCGCCACCTGAAAGGGAGGCTAGGCCTCAGTTTCCCATCCCTGCATATCCACCATATATCCGCTCTCAAAATGTCCTGGTTTTCGAACCAGTCAGTTGAGTAATTGGCATTGGGCCCTGTTAGGTTCCCCATTAGTGCACAGAAGTCCTCTCTTAGCCTCTTAATGTTCCTACTATTAACTATAATGTAGCCTCAATCTTGTGATGACACCAGTCAAGCTGATGAAACTGGTTGGGGAGGCTTAGGAGCCCATGTCAGTGAATCTATGTTGGGCAATAGATATGGTATGTAGGTAGCGGCCGCACGTTAATCCATACTCCTATATTAAATTGAATACATTATAAGGACTATGAGCATTTTATAGGATGTGAGTCGAAGCAATAGCACACTAGCGTCCATGAAGACACACTGACTAGGGCAGTTTTTAAGATTTATGTTTCCTTTAGTAGTACCATTAAAAATTATATTTTAAGTCTTCAGTTTAGGGATTATTTGCCTTTTGGAAATGTATTATTTAATTCTAAAGATCCTACCCAACTTTTGTCCAACGGGAGAGGATAATTGGAATCTTCACCGGGTTGAGACAAATTCTCTCTTTTAGAGAACCCCCCTTTGCAACCGGACTTGTTTCAGTAAGCTGGCTTGTTTCCTTCTCTGTCCTTCTTTTTCCCTTAGATGTCTTAATATTAAAATGCAATAGGTAAATCCATGAAGTTATTTATGCTATCTTATCTGCTGTCGATGTGGCTAGCAAACCTTGGTATGTTCCCTCCCATCTCGGCATATACCAGTGTTTCCTTTTTACTACCTTACAAGGTTTTAACTATGGGAGTAGGAAAGGTCTACCATATGTTATCTCAAAAGGAGTTATTCCAGCTGTGGTTGCTATGATATTGAGTCCCCCACCAGGGCCGTAGGGTACTCAGTGATCATGACTAAGGGTGCCCTGTCACCTGAAACGCGTAGATAGTGTGTTTTTTATCTTCATTGTGCTGATGTTTTATCCTCTGCTTCCTATATGAAGTGAATAAAGTACCAAGTTTTTACTTTTCACTGCCTCGTTGAGCTGGAATTCCTTTTCATTTTCTACTCAGTACCGGGACCTGAGTTCACAGGGGGATGTCACGGTGGCTGCGACCCGGTCTGTGGCCCTGGGCTCCCATGTAAAAGGGAAAGGTCTTTAAAGGGAATAAAGTTTGTGTTTGTGATGCCACCTGTGGTATTCGGTCAATGGGGACAGAAGCTGCTTTAAGGGGTCCTCTGGGGTGATGTTATGGCAGCTAGATGGTATACCTTCCCACAGGTGAAGTATATCCCCAGTGCTCCCGGTGTGTAGATGAAAGATGGTGAGAGGTGCAGTAAAGAATGAGGACACAGGTTTGCAGTCTCTTTACCTTGTTTACTGAAGACTTCAGGCAGCCACAGTCCAGGGCACCAGATCACAGGCAGGCAGGCTCCGTATAGGATAGGACATGACCCGTATGACTGGTGACTTGAGGCGGTTTATAAGGACTCTAGCGTGCCCCAGCCTCTAAGGGTGTCACCATGCCTTCTGGGTACAAAGGCGGACAAGGAACATGGAATTCAGCTGTCCTGACGGTCTCTGATGTAAGTTGTGGAGAGCCTTACGATCCTCGGTGTTCTGGCTACCGGTCTATGCACCTCAGAAGGAGGCAGCCTGCTCAGGGCTGGTCTCCCCCTTCTATTCTTGCCTGTGCTTTGCTCTCCTGCATGTTCACTGCAATGTATTCGGCTTTCTAAATGTCTCATTCCGGGAACTGCTGCACTGCGGCTACACAGCTCTGTAAACCCTCTTCTGCCTCAGACTGTTCCAGTCTGTTTCCTGGCAAGAACTCACTGACTTTCCCTACAGACTACTATAATTAATATATATATATATATAGAGAGAGAGAGAGAGTCACCTAGTAAATAGGATCAAAAGCTCCCCCTGGTGGCCTGGAGTGTGAATGTGTTGCATGTTTGTGGTTACAGTTATCCCTTCTTGCCTTCAAGCATAACATCACTCTCCCCGTGAGGAAGCCAATGCTACTGTGATGACAAGGACCCTGGGGCGCCACACTATGCATGTTCAAAGTGACCAAGGAAATACAATAAACCAATTGCTTCCTGATTCTTACATAGTTTTCCTTAGTTTACTTTTAATTATACCATTATGTATTTTACCAAACCTGCTGACTGGGAATGATATGCACTGGTTCTTTAATACATTATACAATGTTGTAGCTAACAGAGATATTACCGAATTCACAAAGTGTGGAAAGTTGTCACTGTATATTCTCTCTAGAATACCGAACCTGGGTATTATCTTTTTTAGAAGAGCCTTTGCTACAGTCTCTTGAGTCAGAATGTGTGGATGGAAGCACTTCAACCCATTTGCTGAATGCGTCTATTATCAACAAGCAGTACTTCTTTCCCTCACATATACAGTATTCAGTTCAATAAAGTTCATACAGATATGTTGGCAGAGATACTGTGGGGGAGGAAATTGGCCTTTCTTTGGCCACGTATTACCCTGTGAATTGTTTTTTTTTTTTTTTAAATCAGTTCATTTTTATTGATTATTTGATTTTATAAACAATTACATACATTATACATTACAGTACAAACACAATAAACTTAATAAGCAAGTTTAACCCTTAACTTTCATATAGTCCTATACCAGATACCAAGCTGAATTTTCTTTTTTTGGTAGTTATTGAATCCATAGGCTTTGAACATCTTAGATGTAGTCTATACCATCCCTCCTATTGAGGCATGGCTAATACCATGACTCAATACTGCAGCATATCTAAAGAGATTGGAGGGCATTTTTTTTTATTTTCAGTAGATATATATATAAAGGTACCGTCACACTAGACGATATCGCTAGCGATCCGTAACGTTGCAGCGTCCTCGCTAGCGATATCGTCCGGTGTGACAGGCAGCAGCGATCAGGCCCCTGCTGTGCTGTCGCTGGTCGGGGAAGAAAGTCCAGAACTTTATTTGGTCGCTGGACTCCCCACAGACATCGCTGAATCGGCGTGTGTGACACCGATTCAGCGATGTCTTCACTGGTAACCAGGGTAAACATCGGGTAACTAAGCGCAGGGCCGCGCTTAGTAACCCGATGTTTACCCTGGTTACCATCCTAAAAGTAAAAAAACCAAACAGTACATACTTACCTACAGCTGTCTGTCCTCCAGCGCTGTGCTCTGCTCTCCTCCTGTACTGTCTGTGAGCGTCGGTCACACAGACAGTACAGGAGGAGTGCAGAGCACAGCGCTGGAGGACAGACGGCTGTAGGTAAGTATGTACTGTTTGTTTTTTTTACTTTTAGGATGGTAACCAGGGTAAACATCGGGTTACTAAGCGCGGCCCTGCGCTTAGTTACCCGATGTTTACCCTGGTTACCGGCATCATTGGTCGCTGGAGAGCGGTCTGTGTGACAGCTCTCCAGCGACCAAACAGCGACGCTGCAGCGTTCCGGATCGTTGTCGGAATCGCTGCAGCGTCGCTAAGTGTGACGGTACCTTAAGCCATCAATCAAGGTAAGTCCTTTAGCTATTCACTTAGCTTGCTCTGTTTTGGGGGATGCATGTTGGATATCCCAAGAACCTGTATGTTTTCATCTTCTGATTTTTGCAACATCACTAATTAGAGATAGGAGAACCCGATCAGTAAAGTTCCGTGTCCGTACCAAATACCTACTGTTCGGGTACGGATACTGTTCAGGTTCAGTCCCCTGAACACCAGGTGTTTGTCTCGCCATCATGTGCATGACAGGATGGGAAACACTGTTTCTGATCGGCTGTACTGTCACTGTCACTTTCCCACGCTCAAGAGTTCACCTATGAACTCTTTTCCTATGCAGTGAATGAAAGGGCTGCCAAAAATTTGGAGGCACTCCAATGCCCTTTTGGCGAGATGTACAGGAGGGCCTCATGAAAAAAAGTTCCCATTATTAGGAATTGGGTCTCCCATAGTGTTTGCCTATGCAGTGAATGAAAGGGCTGCCAAAAATGTGGATGCACCCCAATACCCCTTTGATGAGACGTACAGGAGGGCCTCATGAAAAAATGTTCCCATTAGAAAGGAGCGGGTCACCTATACTTGTAATGCCCATGCACTAAGTGTATGGGCTGACAAACATTTACCCCTGGGGGGTATACATGAACACACTGTCTAAAAAATTGTTTTTACAGACATCATAAACACCCTTTAAAAAAATGATGTGGGTGTTGCATCACAGACCACAGTCACCCTGGTGATATGGTGGTGGAGGATGAGAATGAGGAGGAGGACAACAGCAGATAGTCAAAATAAGGAAGCGTATACCCATATAATGGATGTGAAGAGGTGCATGGGAATAGACCTCCCACAAAAAAACACTGGATTTGAGTTTATGATACATTGCTATCATTCGTTGTTGTTGAGAAGTCTGGCCCAATCCAGCCCTTGTTCATTTTTATAAGAGTCAGCACCAAATTGGCTCTGTCACTACGGGGTTAAATTGCCATGGAAGTGTATTTGTTTGTTTATACAATTATATTTAAAAAAAATTAATCTACTATATCAGTTAAAAAAAATAATTTTTCATAAAAATATGAGGATGTCCACTAGTTTAACATTGATGGCCTATTTAAAACAAAAGAAGGGAGATGTGCAGTACCCGGCAGCGAGCACTATACAGTGGACGGAGCTCAGCTGTCCAACTCTGTAGCAGATCAGTTACTGCCACTGCTGACACCGAGAACAGGTGATTGGTGGGGGTGCCGGATATCGCACCCCCACCGATCAGATATTGATGACCTATCCTATGGACAGGCCATCAGTGTTAAAGATGTGGACAAAATCTTTAATGTTAACCCCTTCCCGACCCATGACGCCAGGTAGGCATCATGAAAGTCGGTGCCAATCCGACCCATGATGCCTATGTGGCGTCATGGAAAGATCGCATCCCTGCAGATCGGGTGAAAGGGTTAACTCCAATTTCACCCGATCTGCAGGGACAAGGGGAGTGGTACTTTAGCCCAGGGGGGGTGGCTTCACCCCCCTGTGGCTACTATCGCTCTGATTGGCTGTTGAAAGTGAAACTGCCAATCAGAGCGATTTGTAATATTTCACCTAAAAAACTGGTGAAATATTACAAATCCAGCCATGGCCGATGCTGCAATATCATCGGCCATGGCTGGAAACACTGATGTGGCTTCACCCCCCTGTGGCTACTATCGCTCTGATTGGCTGTTGAAAGTGAAACTGCCAATCAGTGCGATTTGTAATATTTCACCTAAAAAACTGGTGAAATATTACAAATCCAGCCATGGCCGATGCTGCAATATCATCGGCCACGGCTGGAAACACTGATGTGCCTCCCCCACCGCCACCGATCTCCCCCCCAGTCCTCCGTTCTGTGGTCCGCTCCCCTCCGTCGCCCTGTTTGCTCCCCCGTCCTCCTGTCCGCTCCCCCATGCTCCTATGCAACCCCCCATGCTCTGACACCCCCCCATGCCCCGATCTCCCCCCCTCATACTTACCAAGGCTCCCGGTGTCCGTCTGTCTTCTTCATGGGCGCCGCCATCTTCCAAAATGGCGGCCGCATGCGCAGTGCGCCCGCCGAATCTGCCGGCCGGCAGATTCATTCCGTGTACATTTTAATCACTGTGATAAAACCTATCACAGTGATCAAAATAAAAAAAAAGTAAATGAACCCCCCCTTTATCACCCCCATAGGTAGGAACAATAATAAAATAAAGAAAATATATATTTTTTTTTCCACTACAGTTAGAACTAGGGTTAGGGCTAGGGCTAGGGCTATGGTTAGGGTTAGGGTTAGGGATAGGGTTAGGGTTAGGGATAGGGAATGTGAACACATATTCTGGTCCTCTGCGGATTTTTCCGCAGCGGTTTTTATAAATCCGCAGTGCAAAACCGCTGCGGATTTATCGCGGATTTACCACGGTTTTTCTGCGGATTTCACTGCGGTTTTCTATTGGAGCAGTTGTACAACCGCTGAACCGCAGAAAGAAGTGAAATGTGCGGAATGTAAACCGCTGCGTTTCCGCGCAGTTTTTTCCGCAGCATGTGTGCAGCGTTTTTTGTAAACTCATGGGAAACTGCTGCGGACCCACAGCGGTGGAAACGCTGTGGATCCGCAGTGTTTTCCGCATCGTGTGCACATACCCTTAGAATTAGGCTATGTGCACACGGTGCGGATTTGGCTGTGGATCCGCAGCGGATTGTCCGCTGCGGATTCGTAGCAGTTTTCCATCAGCTTTACAGTACAGTTTCATGTAAACCTATGGAAAACCAAATTCGCTGTGCCCATGGTGCGGAAAATACCGCGCGGGAACGCTGTGTTGTATTTTCCGCAGCATGTCAATTCTTTGTGCGGATTCCGCAGCGTTTTACACCCGTTCCTCAATAGGAATCCGCAGGTGAAATCTGCACAAAAACACTGGAAATCCACGGTAAATACGCAGGTAAAACGCAGTGCCTTTTACCTGCGGATTTTTCAAAAATGGTGCGGAAAAATCTCACACGAATCCGCAACGTGGGCACATAGCCTTAGGGTTAGGGTTGGAATTAGAGTTAGGGTTGGAATTAGGGTTAGGGTTGGAATTAGGGCTAGGGTTGGAAATAGGGTTAAGGTTAGGCTTGTGGTTAGGGTTATGGTTGGGATTAGGGGTGTGTTGGGGTTAGGGTTGTGGTTAGGGGTGTGTTGGGGTTAGGGTTTGGATTAGGGTTAGGATTATAGTTAGGATTGGGATTAGGGTTATGGGTGTGTTGGGGTTAGGGCTGTGGTTAAGGGTGTGTTGGGGTTAGGGTTGTGATTAGGGTTATGGCTACAGTTGGGATTAGGGTTAGGGGTGTGTTGGGGTTAGTGTTGGAGTTAGAATTGAGGGGTTTCCACTGTTTAGGCACATCAGGGGTCTCCAAACGCAACATGGAACCACCATTGATTCGAGCCAATCCTGCGTTCAAAAAGTCAAATGGTGCTCCCTCCCTTCCGAGCCCCGACGTGTGCCAAAACAGTGGTTTACCCCCACATATGGGGTACCAGCATACTCGGGACAAACTGGGCAACAAATATTGGGGTCCAATTTCTCCTGCTACCCTTGTGAAAATAAAAAACTGCTTGCTAAAACATCATATTTGAGGAAAGAAATTTTTTTTTTTTTTTTCATTTTCACGGTTCTGCGTTATAAACTTCTGTGAAGCACTTGTGGGTTCAAAGTGCTCACCACATATCTAGATAAGTTCCTTTGGGGGTCTAGTTTCCAAAATAGGGTCAATTGTGTTTTTTTTACTGTTTAGGCACATCAGGGGCTCTGCAAATGCAACATGACGCCCGCAGACCATTCCATCAAAGTCTGCATTTCAAAACGCCACTACCTCCCTTCCGAGCCCCGACGTGTGCCCAATCAGTGGTTTACCCCCACATATGGGGTATCAGTGTACTCAGGACAAACTGGGCAACAATTATTGGGGTCCAATTTCTCCTGATACCCTTGTGAAAATAAAAAATTGCTTGCTAAACATCATTTTTGAGGAAAGAAAAATGATTTTTTTATTTTCATGGCTCTGCGTTGTAAACTTCTGTGAAGCACTTGGGGGTTCAAATTGCTCACCACATATCTAGATAAGTTCCTTGGGGGGTCTAGTTTCCAAAATGGGGTCATTTGTGGGGGGTTTCTACTGTTTAGGCACATCAGGGGCTCTGCAAATGCAACATGACGCCCGCAGACCATTCCATCAAAGTCTGCATTTCAAAGAATCACTACTTCCCTTCCGAGTCCCGACGTGTGCCCAAACAGTGGTTTTCCCCCACATTTGGGGTACCAGCATACTCAGTGCAAACTGGGCAACAATTATTGGGGTCCAATTTCTCCTGTTACCCTTGTGAAAATAAAAAAATTGCTTGCTAAAACATCATTTTGAGGAAAGAAAAATTATTTTTTTATTTTCACGGCTCTGCGTTGTAAACTTCTGTGAAGCACTTGGGGGTTTAAAGTGCTCACCACATATCTAGATAAGTTCCTTGGGGGGTCTAGTTTTCAAAATGGGGTCACTTGTGGGGGGTTTCTACTGTTTACGCACATCAGGGGCTCTCCAAACGTAACATGATGCCCGCAGACCATTCCATCAAAGTCTGCATTCCAAAACATCACTACTTCCCTTATGAGCCCCAACGTGTGCCCAAACAGTGGTTTCCCCCCATATATGGGGTATCAGCATACTCAGGACAAACTGGTCAACAACTTTTGGGGTCCAATTTCTCCTGTTACTCTTGTGAAAATAAAAAACTTGTGGGCTAAAAAATAATTTTTGAGGAAATAAAAATGATTTTTTATTTTCATGGCTCTGCGTTATAAACTTCTGTGAAGCACTTGGGGGTTTAAAGTGGTCACTGCACATCTAGGTTAGTTCCATGGGAGGTCTAGTTTCCAAAATGGGGTCACATATGGGGGAGCTCAAATGTTTAGGCACACAGGGGCTCTCCAAATGCGACATGGTGTCCGCTAACAATTGGAGCTAATTTTTCATTCAAAAAGTCAAATGGCGCTCCTTCCCTTCCAAGCCCGGCCATGTGCCCAAACAGTGGTTCTCCCACACATGTGAGGTATCAGTGTACTCAAGAGAAATTGCCCAATACATTATAGGAACCATCTTATCCTGTTGCCCATGTGGAAATGAACAAATTAAGGCTTATTGAAATTTTTTGTGAAAAAAAGTACTTTTTCATTTTTATGGATCAATTTGTGACGCACCTGGGGGTTCAAAGTGCTCACTATGCATCTATATAAGTTCCTTTGGGGGTCTAGTTTCCAAAATGGGGTCACTTGTGGGGGAGCTCCAATGTTTAGGCACACAGGGGCTCTCCAAACGCGACATGGTGTCCGCTAAAGATTGGAGCCAATTTTTCATTGAAAAAGTCAAATGGCGCTCCTTCCCTTCCGAGCCCTGTCGTGCGCCCAAATAGTAGTTCCCCCTGCATATGGGGTATCGTCATACTCAGGACAAATTGTACAATAACTTTTGGGGTCCAGTTTATCTTTTTACCCTTGGGAAAATAAAAAAAATTGTTGCTAAAAGATCATTTTTGTGACTAAAAAGTTAAATGTTCATTTTTTCCTTCCATGTTGCTTCTGCTGCTGTGAAGCACCTGAAGGGTTAATAAACTTCTTGAATGTGGTTTTGAGCACCTTGTGGGGTGCAGTTTTTAGAATGGTGTCACTTTTGGGTATTTTCAGCCATATAGACCCCTCAAACTGACTTCAAATGTGAGATGGTCCATAAAAAAAATGGTTTTGTAAATTTTGCTGTAAAAATGAGAAATCGCTGGTCAAATTTTAACCCTTATAACTTCCTAATTTTTTCCAAAATTGTGCTGATGTAAAGTAAACATGTGGGTAATGTTATTTATTAACTATTTTGTGTCACATAACTCTCTCGTTTAACAGAATAAAAATTCAAAATTTGAAAATTGCAAAATTTTCAAAATTTTAGCCAAATTTCCATTTTTTTCACAAATAAACGCAAAAATTATCGACCTAAATTTATCACTGCCATGAAGCCCAATATGTCCCGAAAAAACAATCTCAGAATCGCTAGGATTCGTTGAAGCGTTCCTGAGTTATTACCTCATAAAGGGACACTGGTCAGAATTACAAAAAACGGCCAGGTCATTAAGGTCAAAATAGGCTGGGTCATGAAGGGGTTAAAAAAAATAACAATTTTTTGTTACAAAATTGATAATGTTATAAGAGAATGTGTTTGTTGTTATTATTTTGTTGATGTTATTATTATTACTGGCAGTATTATTTAATAAAGTAATCATTATAATTTCAAGTTCACATTTCGCCTCATTATTTGCACTTGCTGCTATTGCTTTATAATTTACCATAAAACATTTAACCTTATTAGAGTTTTTTCTTTTTAGACATTGATGTAAATAAATAATAACTACGGTGCTTTGTTTTTATATTAATATTAACATATATGAAAAAAACATATTGGACAGTGGAATGCTTACATTAAACAAATCATTTCTAGGAATGCTTGCATCTAACAAAAACTACACAGAAATGTACATACAGCACCTACTAACAGTAATATGTAACCTTGTTGAATTTTAGACATAATTTCCTAATCATGGGCAGGCTAATATTTTCCTAGTTAGTGTTTGACACTTATGTTCATATTGGTTTAGTTGTCAATCAAAGATACATCATAAATTAAAGTCTGTTACATGCTGCCACTGGTATCATGGATCCAATATTTGTCTTACCAATTACACTGTCAAAATATTTTACTTTGCATCATCCTGCAATTACTTAAATGTCATATCGTGTGATGTTATGTCCTGCTTCAACACATACTCCTTTATATATCAGAATGAAAGCCCTGGAGATTTACGGGACAGTATAGTGACCCATGTATTTCTTGAAGTGTCAGTTCTTTAAGGTTATGCTACAGTAAAGTACCCCTTTGAGAGTCACTAGAGATGATTGAATTTTTGAATCTTTCACCTTGGAAGTTCACTGAATTATCTCTAGTAATCAGGACCAGGAAAAGGTATTTTGGTGCCCTGGGCAGATCAGGTAATGGCGGCCCTACTGATCAAAAGAAATGAAGAAGGTTCCCAGAGCTCTGGTCCGACAGTCACAGAATAGGTGATGAGTCGAGAAAATTGTAATGCTCGGGTGCTCGACCAAAGTAATGAGCATAATGGAAGTCAATGGGAAACTCGAGCATTTTTTCAGGCTGCTCCTCGCCCATCATGGAGGTCTGGAGATGTCTAAAAATTGCTCAAATCGATGAAAACAGCATAGAAAACAGTTTTTTCCCAATTATTAAAGAGTGGGTTTCCTAGACTGGTAATGCCCATGCAATAAGTGCATGGGCATTTACCCCTGGAGAGTATCTATATATGTAATTGTCTAAGGGGTACTTCCGTCTATTTGTCTGTAACGGAAATCCCGGGTCGCTGATTGAATCAGCGACAGGCAGTCTGGCCGTGAATTGGCCCCTCCCTACTTCCATCCAGTCAGTGCCCCTCCATACTCCCCTCCAGTCAGCGCCCACATAGCGTTTTAGGACTGCGTTACACTGCGGCATAACGACGTGTAACGCAGTCCGTTAACGCTGCCATTAACCGTATAAGTGTGCCCAAGTCTTTACTATTGACGCTGCCTATGCAGCATCAATAGTAAAAACATATAATGTTAAAAAAAAAATCTCACCTTCCGCCGTCAACCAATTGAATTAAATCAGATCAAATCTCAACCATTGTCCCTAAATTTAGAGGTTGGATTTCAAATATCCATAAATACCGTAAATTAATAAGAGCAATGCCAAATTTAAATAGAGGTAGTGCACCATTCAAATTGAAACCATCAAATATTATATGCATTTATAGATCCCTGCATTTATGGAAAATTAGTATGCTGTCAAATAGCCCATTATATGTCCTCATTGTGGGCACCATAGTAAGCATAGAGCTTGATTATATTTGACAACCTTATGGTGTATTAGAAAAAATCTGCAGTGTTGAATAGTAATGCTGACAATAGATGGTCAATGTAAACCATAATCGGGCCAGCAGGCAATATAGGTTTAATGCCCCCGCTGATTGACACTATAGTAATCACCACAGTCAAATGACCTATACATGTGTCCTCACTGTGAAAATCACAGTAGATATAAGGTTTAATTATTAGCTCCCTAATGGTATATGTGAAAGAAGTGGTTAATTTCTATTCTGAATAAAATAGAAGAAAATAGTATTATGCAAGAATGGCCTATGTTCCAGTTATCATCTGTCTACATGCTGATATCCACATTGGCCAATAATAAATTGGCAGTGTAAGCCTTAGTTCAAACTGGGCATTTTTGCTGCGTTTTTTTCTGCAGCAATACCTGAATTCTTGACGGGAAAGAACTAAGGAAAAAACGCGTGTTTTGTTGTGGTTTTGGTGCATTTTTTTCATGCATTTTTGGGGCCAACTTGTATCTCTTTGTGCATGCTAATAAAGTTGAGTGCCCCCAGAGGAAAAAAAAAATTCTTGTAGAACCATACCTCTAGATCCTTTGGAAAGCCCGCAATTAATGTGCCACGTACAATCACAGAGTGACAGGTTAGAATAGAATAGATAGAATAGATATATGCACATAGAATGCACAGATATATGGATGTCAGTGACACACACACACACACACACATATATATGTATTTATATTATATAGATAGATAGATAGGTAGCTAGACAGATGGATAGATAGATAGATAGATAGATAGATAGATAGATAGATAGATAGATAGATAGATAGATAGAAGAAAAGCCGACAATTCATCTACCGTGTACTGTAATATCACAGGGTGACAGGTTAGAATAGAATAGATAGAATAGATATTTACACATAGAATACATATATATACAGTATATAGACGTCAGTGACATGCACACATACATACTGTATATATATATGTATATATATATTACATAGATAGAAGAAAAGCCAGCAATTCATATGTCGTGTACTCTAAAATCACGACAGGAGCTGACAGGATTGAGTAGATGGATTACATACAGTAAATACACATAAAAATATAGCTATTCAGATGTCTGTGACAAATACAATTAGCACAGTGTGTGTGCAGCTTACTGTACATGTATTTAATTATTAAAAGATTATTTTTTCTGAAAAAAATTGTGTGGGCTCCCGCATAATTTTTTTTAACCAGCATAGGAAAAGCCGACGGCTAGGGGCAAATGTTTATAGCCTGGGAAGGGGGTAATACCCATGGAGCTTCCCTGGCTATTAATTAGTTCACAGCTGTATAATTAGCCTTTACTGGCTATTAAAATGATATATTAAAGTATAATTAATGACCAGCAAAGGTTATGCAGACAGCTGCTAGCTGATATTTATAGCCTAGGAAGGGGCCAAGAATACTGGACATCCCAGGCTAAAAACATCAATTCTCAGCAACCAAAGAAAAGGTGCATCTATAAGATGGCAAGTGGGAAGAGCCAGGCAAAATGCCAGAATTGACGCATCTAATAGATATGCTATTTTTTAAGATGGGGGTAATATCCGTGGCCCCTTACAAGCCTGAAAATTCCAGCCCCAACTGTCAGCTTTAGCACAAATGGTTGTCAAAATTAAGGGGGACCCCACATTGTTTTTTTAGGGGGGACCCCATGCAAACTGTACTGTGTTGTCAGGGCAAGAAGAGGAGGATGGTGACTCCAATGGTGAGGAACGTGATAACACAGAGGATGATGATGAAGAAGTGTTAGATCCCAGTTGGCGTGAACATAGAGGCACACAGCTGAGTAGACCATCTGAGGAGGAAGACGTATTTCGCAGACACGTAGTAATTCAGCCATGACAAGCAATGCTTCCTCGGCCACAACTGTCTCTGAGACCAGCAGCTCCCAGTGGTGGCAAGGGTTGCCTAGCCTGTTCCTTTTTTGACACTGCAAAGGATGAGCCAACTCACGTAATCTGTCAACTTTGCAAAAAACCTGAGTCAAGGTAAAAAGTGCAATAATTTGACTACTACATGTATGAACCTTCACATTCACAATCACTATCAAGAAGCTTTACTGTGGGAATCCCACTGCACAATAATGAGGACCAGCGGACCTCATCAACCGTCAGCAGCCCCATCAATTGCATCTGCTGCTTTTTCCTCCACCTCTATTACCGTGCCAACTATTGAGATGCAGGTCTTTGACCGCAGAACATCGTTCTTTTACCGCTCCAGTCACACTGACTGAGAGCCCGCCTACAGCTGAAACAGAAGCAGACATGCCTGATGTTTTTGACTGATCTCAGAAAAGGAGCGCACCACAAATTTCTCGATCCACCGTAACATCTCCGCCTGCACCTCTCTCACGGTCCAGCAGTTTATCCAGTTCACCATACTCTGCCCTCTCTCAGGACTGCAGTCAGCCCACGGTTCTGCAGTTATGGTCACGTAAAAGATATTTTTCTCCTATGCATGACAAAGCTAAGAGGTTGAACTCCATCATCTCCAATCTGTTGGCCACAGAAATGCTGCCTTTCCGCCTGGTAGATACAGAAGCTGATAGCCGTCGCAGTCCCCCAGTACAAATTGCCCAGTTGCCATTACTTTTCTAAGAAAGCTGTGCCTGCACTACACCAGCATGTCACAGACAACATCACCCATTCCTTGACTAAATCTCTGTCTACCAGGGTGCATTTTACCACAGACACTTGGACGAATAAGTATGGCAAAGGGTGTTACATCTCGCTGACTGGGCAGTGGGTTACTCTGGTGTCTATGGCGATAGGTGCTGATCCATAAGTCTTGGAATCCCCAAGGCTTGCAGGACAAACCTCTACATTTAACACTTCCTCCTATGCTTCTGCCTCCTCTCTCTCCTCTAGGGTCTCCACCTGCACCCTCAACCTCTGCCTTAACGAGACACACGTTCCAACAGTGCAGAGCGAATCCCCACAACCTCCGTACTGTGCAGCCAAAACTCACCGCAATCAGGCAGTATTAAAATTAATATGCCTTGGAGATTGCAGTTATACAGCTGAAGAGTTGTGGACAGCTCTCCAGGCTGAGTTTGATCAATGTCTGTCTCCGTTGAACCTACATCCAGGGAAGGCCATGTCCGATAATGATGTGAATCTGGTGATGGCCCTACGATGAGGCAAGCTCACACACGTGTCTTGCATGGCTCACATCCTTAACCTGGTGGTACAGTGTTCTCTCCACCACTATCCTGGCCTGGGTGAGCTTCTCCAAAATGCATGTAAGCTTTGTGCTCATTTCTACTGTTCGCACCCCTCTGCTAATTGACATGCATCGATACAGAGGTCTTTGTCCATGCCAGTTTACAGGTTGATATGCGGTGTGCTGACACAGTGGAATTCCACTCTGTTCATGTTGCAGTGACTGTGGCAGCAACAATGAGCCCTGATGCAGTATGTCATGTCGTATAGCCTGGGCCAATGGCAGTACGGACGTGGAACATATCACATATACAGAGTGAGCACATATGAAGGACCTCTGCACCCTTCTGCACAGTTTTAAATCGGCTATTGGTTAGGGCTGACAACGCCATCATCAGCCTCACTATTCCGGTCATCTATATGCTGGAGCAGACTTTGAATAGCCTGCGGGAGGAGATGGTGGTCCCAGAAGAAGAGAAGGATGTGGAAAGGATAACATTGTCTCTAAGTTCAATTCTGTTATCACACAGGCGGGTGCCAAGGGGGGATGGATTACTGCAATCTCAGGGGGCTGGTGCTAAAAGACAAACTGTAATTTAACGTGCAAGATCTGAGGAACAAATGGAGGAGGAAGAGGTGATGGGTGAGCAACTGTCAGATGAAGATGATAATCCTCCCCTCTCTGTTATTCGTGGTTGGCAGGAGGGGATGGAAGAAACGAGCCTCATTGTTACCCGACCACCAGCACAGCATGGGCTTGGACCTCATGCTAGAGCCCGACACATGAGTGCCTTCTTGCTGCACCATCTGCAATATGATCCCCATATAGTTATGATTAGGAATAATGCTGACTGGATTGTCACTCTTTTAGATCCACAGTATAAAACAAAATTTTGCCAGATGATTCCCACCCTGGAAAGGTACCCACGAATGCTGGAGTATCGAAACACGCTTTTACAGAACCTTAAGAGAGCTTTTCCCCAAGACAGCAGTGAGGCATACAGTTTGCATCACAGTTCTATACTTCCAACCTCCGGCACATCAATTCATCAATGTCAAAACATTAGCAGCAGCAGTGGTGGAAGTGGAAGAAGCAATTTTTGTGAGTCCTTTGACACTTTTTTTTAGACCAACTCACGCACCAGCACAACAGAGTCAAAATCTTACATGTGGTGAACGAATGGAGAGGATGGTACAGGAGTATCTAGAACTGAATCTAAATACCATCAGGGAGGGTTTGGAACCTTTCGCATTTTGATTTTCCAAAATGGATGAGTGGCCTCAGCTCACCACATACGCCTTGGAGGTTTTATCATGCCCAGCAACCAGCATTCTCTCAGAACGTGTCTTCAGTGCTGTTGGTGGTGTCCTGATGGATAAGAGCAGCCAACTGTCCCCTAAAAGTATAGACTGCCTAACTTTCATCAAGATGAACAAGTCATGGATCTCAAAGGATTTTTGCACCCCAATCGCAGGTGCAATCGAAGGTGATATTGCCTTTTTTAATGTGATGCATTAATGTCACGTAACTGCACTCTGTGATATCTTCAGTGTGGATTCTACACCTGCTCTAGCTGCTGATGCTGATGTTAACACAAATTTGTGGAAATGTGAACAGTCATGGTTGGTCAACATCTGCTGGGTTAGCTGTAGTGGAAGATGTGTCGGTCCCAGTTGTACTATTTCTTTTCTTGTGACAGTTGTTCCACTTTGGTGGTGTCAGGCCCTCGTTTTTTAAAAAGTGAACACTGCTGGTTGGGTGTCCATCTGCTGGATTGGGAGTAGTAAAAGACCTGTCGGTCCCTAATATACTATCTATACTTTGGTGAAATTGGTGCCACTTTTGTGGTGTATGACACTAATTTTTGGAAATGTGAACACTCCTGTTTGGGTGTCCATTAGTGATGGGCGAGGACTTAAATGCTCGGGTGCTCATTGCTCGGGTCGAGCATATTGGAATACTCGGGTGCTCGACCCGAGAAACAAGCCCAAGGTAAGTCTATGGGAAACCTGAGCATTTTTGCTGTGATCCCCCAGGGGTCCTTTTAGGGTCTAAAAACATCTGAAATTGATGGGAACAGTGATCAAGTGACACGGTAACATAATGGCGAAGACCCCTGGAAGCATTTCTGCCTCCACTGGTCAGCTGTGTCCAGTGTTGTCAGAGTGTGATGCCACTTTTACAGGCGCACATTAAACATACAAAAACGAAACCAAAATTGATTTTCCTGGGAAATATGTTAAGGAACATCCTTTCCAGGGTAATAATTTGTATGTAAGGCAAAATAAAAAAACAAAAACAAATGTTCCTCCACCACTTGGGCTATGATCACATGTAGCGTTTTTGATGCCTTTTTCAAATTTAGCACTGCTTTCAACCAATACAAATGCATTCACTGGGAAATGTCATTGTAACATTTAACAACCTTGGCTGGCCTTGTGGTGTATGACACATCATCAGACACATCTTGTTTCATTTATGAAGGAGGGACTCAATGTCACAAAGCCTATTTTTGTAGGGGCATCAGGCGGCATTAATATTCTTAAAGGGCCATTATTAAACATTGGATCTCCTATACTGTTATTGCCTATGCAGTGACTGGCTGCGCTGCCAAAAATTAGGATGCACCACAATACCCCTTTCACGAGACGTACAGGAGGGCCTCCTGAAAAATGTTTCCATTAAAAGAAAGTGGGTCTCCCATAGTGTTTGCCAATGCATTGAATGCAAAGCCTGCCTTGCCCCAAAGTTACAGGCACCTTAATAAGCCTTTGAGCCCATGTACTGGATGGCCACAGGAAAACTAAGTTCACATTTTTCATTTGGTACTGTCATACTGTCTGCTTATGCATAGAATGCAAGGCCTGCCTTGCCCCAAAGTTACACGCACCCCAATAAGCCTTTGAGTCCATGTACTGGATGGCCACAAGAAAACCAAGTTCACATTATTCATTTGGTACTGCCATACTGTTTGCCTATGCATTGAATGCAAGGCCTGCCCTGCCCCAAAGTTACTTTTAGTCCAATAAGCCTTTGAGCCCACGTATTGGATGGCCACAGGAAAACCAAGTTCACATTATTCATTTGGTACTGCCATACTGTTTGCTTATGCATTGAATGCAATGCTTTCCCTGCATCAAATTCACATGCACCACAATGAGCCTTGGAATAGACGTAGAGGTGGGCCTCCTGAAAACAATGTTCCCATTATTAGGAAGTGGGTCTCCCATAGTGTTTGCCAATGCAGGGAATGCAAGTCCTGCAAAAAATTAGGAGGAACTCCAATGCCCCTTGAAAGAGATGTGGAGGATGGCCTCATAAAAAAATGTCCCCATTATAAAGGTCTCCTATACTTGGAATGCTCATATACTAAGTGTATGAGCTGGCAAACATTTCCCCCTGGGAATACACATGATTTTTTTTCTTACGGGCATCATAAACACCCTTGCTAAAAAATAGAGTGGTTATTGCATTACGGAATACGTTCACCCTGGTGTTCTACTGGTGGTGTCTGAAGAGACGTGGAGGATGTCCTCCTATGAATCTATTCCCAATTTAACCCTTTCTGCCATCCAACGTACTATCCTGTCCATATGGGCTGGGCCCATCTGACCATGGATGGGATAGTATGTCATAGCCAATCGGCTGTGCACACGGGTGGTGTGCGTCCAATCGGGGCTGGGTGTCAGCTGACTGTCACAGCTGACACTCACCACTATGTGCCAGGAGCGATCATTGACCGCTCCCGGAACTTTAAGCTCCGAAACACGGCGATCAAACATGATTGCAGCATTCCGGAGCCAGCACAGGGGCTGACAGCCCCTATGCCTTTGGATCAGAGACCCCTTGGCACGCCGTGTTGTCCCAATCGCTGCCATGGAGACTGATGTTGTCATGATGACATCTGGGTCTCCAGAGCTGAGAACCTTCCTGTCGTGCGCAGAGCATGTCAGGAAGTCTCTAAGGTTAGTGCACAGAAGCTGCAGCGCTGACAGCTTCTATAGCATGCAGATCTGCATGCTATAGAAGTGATCAGCCTGCACAAAATGCCAAAAAAAAAATAATAATAAAAATATTAGTATTTATTCGATCAAAAAATAAATATTTGAATTAAAAAAAATCTAAACTATTAAAGTACACATATTTGGTATTGCCGCATCCGTAGCGACCCGACCTATAAAACTGTTCAACTAGTTATCCCCTTCAGTGAACACCATAAAAATAAAACAAGCCAAAAAAACATCGCTTTATCATCATATCGCCAAACAAAAAATAAATAACAAGCGATCAAAAAGACAGATATTAATAAACGTGGAACCACTGAAAACGTCATCAAATTAAAAAATTATAGCTCTTAGAATAAAGGTGTGCAAAAATAATTATTTTTTAAATAAAATAGTTTTTATTGTATAAAAGCACTGACCCGAATAGTAAAACTGCTTTAGCAATTTTACCACATGCGGAACGTTTAAAGCCCCCCCCCAAAGAAATTCATGAATTGCTGGTTTTTGTTCATTCTGCCTCCCAAAAATTGGAATAAAAAGCGATCAAACAAGATCATGTGAGCGAAAAAGGTAGCAATAAAAATGTCTACTCGTTCTGCAAAAAACAGGACCTCACATGACTCTGTGGGCCAAAATATGGAAAAATTATAGCTCCCAAAATGTGGTGATGCAAAAGCTATTTTTTGCAATAAAAAGTGTCTTTTAGTGTTTGACAGCTGCCAATCATAAAAACCCGTTATAAAAACCCGCTATAAATAGTAAATCAAACCCCCCTTTATCACCCCCTTAGTTAGAGAAAAATAATAAAATAAAAAATGTATTTATTTCCATTTTCCCATTAGGGTTAGGGTTGGGGTTGGGGTTGGGGTTAGGATTGGGGCTGGTGTTAGGGTTGGGGCTAATGCTAGGGTTAGGATTGGGGCTAAAATTAGGCTTTAGAGTTGTGGCTAAAGATAGGGTTAGGGTTGGGGCTAAAGTTAGGGTTAGGGTGGGGCTAATGTTAGGGGTAGGGACAGGGCTTAAGTTAAAGTTATAGTTGGGGATAATGTTAGTGTTATGGTTACAATTGGGATTAGGGTTAGGGTTGGGATTAGGCTTAGGGATGTGTTAGGGTTAGGTTTGTGGTTAGGGTTATGGTTAGGGTTGGGATTAGGGTTAGGGGTGTGTAGGGGTTAGGGTTGGAGTTGGAATTGGGGGTTCCCACTGTTTAGGCACATAAGGGGCTCTCCAAACGTGACGTGGCGTCTGATTTCAATTCCAGCCAATTTTGCATTGAAAAGTCAAATGGCAAGCGTTCCCTTCCGAGCTCTGCCATGCCCCCAAACAGTGGTTAACCTCCACATATGGGGTATCAGCATACTCAGGACAAACTGCACAACAACTTTTGGAGTCCAATTTCTCCTGTTACCCTTGGAAAAATAAAAAAATTGAGGGCGAAGAGATCATTTTTGTGAAACAAAATATGATTTTTTATTTTGCGGCTCTGCATTATAAACTTCTGTGAAGCACTTGGGGGTTCAAATTGCTCACCACATATATAGATAAGTTCCATAGGAGTCTACTTTCCAAAATGGTGTCACTTTTGGGAGGGGGGTTCCACTGTTTAGGTACATCAGGGGCTTTCCAAACGCGACATGGTGTCTGATCTCAATTCCAGCCAATTTTGCATTGAAAAGTCAAACGGCGCTCCTTCCCTTCCGAGCTCTGCTATGCGCCCAAACAGTGGTTTACCTGCATATATGGGATATCAGTGTGCTCAGAACAAATTGTGCAACAACTTTTGGGGTCCAATTTCTCCTGTTACCCTTGGAAACTAAAACAAATTGGATTTGAATTAAATTTTTTGTGAAAAAGGTTAAATTTTCATTTTTTTTTAAATTCCCAAAATTCCTGTGAAGCACCTGAAGGGTTAATAAACTTCTTGAATGTGGTTTTGAGCAACTTGAGGGGTGCAATTTTTAGAATAGTGTCACTTTTGGGTATTTTCTTTCATATAGACCTCTCAAAGTGACTTCAAATGTGATGTGGTCCCTAAGAAAAGGTGTTGTAAAGATGAGAAATCGCTGGTCAACTTTTAATCCTTATAAGTCCCTAGCAAAAAAATATTGGTTCCTAAATGGTGCTGATGTAAAGTAGACATGTAGGAAATGTTACTTATTCAATATTTTGTGTGACATATCTGTGTGATTTAAGGCCATGAAAATTCAAATTTGGAAAATTGCTCCTTTTTCAAAATTTTCACCAAATTTGTTTTTTTTTCACACATAAATGGAAGTCATATCAAATAAATTTTACCACCAGCATGCAGTGCAATATCACGAGAAAACAATATCAGAATCACCAGGATCCATTGAATAGTTCCAGAGTTACAAAATCATAAAGGAACAGTGGTCAGAATTGTAAAAATGTGCCTGGTTATTAACATGCAGCAGGTCTCTTATATTTGGAATGCCCATACACTAAGTATGGGCTGAAAAAAATTTCCCCCTGGGGGTATGCATGATTTAAAAAAAAAAATAAAATATTCGCGGGCATCATAAACACCCTTGCCAAAACATAGAGTGTCTGTTGCATCACTGAATACGTTCACCCTGGTGTTCTAGCAGTGGTGTCTGAAGAGACGTGGAGGATGTCCTCCTATGAATCTTTTCCTAGTTTAAATGAGCAGTTCTCCTATCCCCTTAATGACCGCCAATACGTCTTTTAACTGACCTGACATATAAGAGAATAGCCTCCCCATACAGTTAATAATCTATAGTCTGTTGGTTGTGCACTATAGCTGACAACTTGCTGTATCAGCCACGATCAGTGTTTGCACCGTCCAAATCTGTTTAACCCCTTAGATGCTGCTGTAAATAGTGACTACATCATTATATGTGGTTAACAGAGTGTGGGGGCTTCCTCTTTATCCCAGTTGGTGCCCTCAGATCATGATTGTGTGGTCCTGATGTTTGCGATGGCAATTCATGACCAAATAGCGGCCTTAAGGTACCGTCACACTTAGCGAAGCTGCAGCGATACCGACAATGATCCGGATCACTGCAGCGTCGCTGTTTGGTCGCTGGAGAGCTGTCACACAGACCGCTCTCCAGCGACCAACGATGCCGGTAACCAGGGTAAACATCGGGTAACTAAGCGCAGGGCCGCGCTTAGTAACCCGATGTTTACCCTGGTTACCATCCTAAAAGTAAAAAAAAACAAACAGTACATACTTACCTACAGCCGTCTGTCCCCCGGCGCTGTGCTCTGCACTCCTCCTGTACTGTCTGTGTGAGCACAGCGGCCGGAAAGCAGAGCGGTGACGTCACCGCTCTGCTTTCCGGCTGACCGACGCTCACAGACAGTACAGGAGGAGAGCAGAGCACAGCGGTGGAGGACAGACAGCTGTAGGTAAGTATGTAGTGTTTGTTTTATTTACTTTTAGGATGGTAACCAGGGTAAACATCGGGTTACTAAGTGCGGCCCTGCGCTTAGTTACCCGATGTTTACCCTGGTTACCAGTGAAGACATCGCTGAATCGGTGTCACACACGCCGATTCAGCGATGTCTACGGGGAGTCCAGCGACGAAATAAAGTTCTGGACTTTCTTCCCCGACCAGTGACAGCACAGCAGGGGCCTGATCGCTGCTGCCTGTCACACTGGACGATATCGCTAGCGAGGACGCTGCAACGTCACGGATCGCTAGCGATATCGTCTAGTGTGACGGTACCTTTAGAGTCTGTCGGCTGTTATAACCTGTTCAGAAGTTACCGACATTTAGGTGGTAAAAATGCACATTTTCATTTCTGTCATACCACTTTGCATTAATACCTGTAAAGCACCTGAAGGGTTAATAAACTACCTGACAGCCGTTTTCAATATGTCAGGGGGTGCGGTTTTTAAAATGGTATCATGTTTGGGGGTTTGCCAATATATGAGACCCCTAAAGTCACTTCAAACATGGATAACTGCACAAAAAAATAAATTTAGTAAATTTCCTTGAAAAAATGAAAAATTGCTGCTACATTTTTAAACCTCCTAAAATGCTAGCAAAATAAAATAACATTTTACAAATAATGCTGATGTAAAGCCGACATGTGGGAAATATTATTTATTAATGGTTTGCTGTGGTATGACCATCTGGATTAAAGGGATAATCATTCAAATTTTGAAAATTGCTAATTTTTTAAAATTTTTCTCAAATTTTTGATATTTTTTATAGATAAACACCAAACATATTGACCTAAATTTACCATTATCATAAAGTATAATGTGTCACGAAAAAAACAATCTCAAAATCACTGGGATTTGTTGAAGCGTTGCAGAGTTATTACCACATAAAGTGACACTGGTCAGATTTAAAAAATTTGGCTCCGTCACTAAGGGGCTATACTTGCATTGCCCATACACTAAATGTATGGGCTGACAAGCATTTCCCCTTGGGGTACACATGAGTTTTTTTTAAATAAAATATTTATGGGCATCATAAACACCCTTGCCAAAACAGAGAGTGGTTGTTGCATCATGGAATATGTTCACCCTGGTGTTCTAGTGGTGGTGTCTAAAGAGACGTGGAGGATGTCCTCCTATGAATCTTTTCCCAATTTAAAGGAGCGGGTCTGCTATACTTGGAATGTGCATACACTAAGTGTATGGGCTGACAAGCAATGTATATATTTTTTAAATTATGGGCATCATAAACATAAACACATAAACACCCTTGCAAAAAACTAGAGTGGCTGTAGGATCACAGAACACGTTCACACTGGCGTTCTAGTGGTGGTGGATGATGAGGATAAGGAGAAGGTGGAGGATAACACCAAATGCCAAAATCAGGAAGCGTATACCCATGTGTGGGTGTGAAGAGGTGCATGGGAATACACCTCCCAAAAAAGACACTGTGTTGGAGGTTATGTTTCGCTGTTATTATTTGATGGTGTACAGAAGTCTGTTGTCCCAATCCAGCCCTTGTTCATTTTTATAAGAGACAGTCTTTCAGCTTTTTAAGTTGACAGGTGGATGCGTTTATCAGTTATCATTCCACCAGTGACACTAAAAACCCGTTCTGACAAAACGCTAGTGGCAGGGCAGGCCAGGACCTCAAAGGCTTAGAGAGCCAGTTCATGCCATATGTCCAGCTTGGATACTCAGTAATTAAAAGGCACAGAGGAATCACAGAGGACATTGGTACGGACAGCAAGGTACTCCCTCAGATTCCTCCCAAACATTGCAGTCCTCGTGAGAGTACCCCACGCCACCGGGTGAAGGGAGGATCTGAGAAAACTCTTCCAGAACTTTGACAGTGTTCCCCTGCCTTTGCTGGTTTGGAGTTGTGTCTCTCTCGCCTGTACTCCTTGGTTGTCCAACGAACTGTGATGTATTGTGCCAGCCTTCTCATATGGGAATATTTTAATAATTCCACAACAAGGGACCTGTCTGCCTCTGGAAGAAGAGATTGAAAGTTCTCCTTGTAGCGTGGGTCTAGAAGTGTTACCAATCAGTAATGAGTGTCACCAAAAATGTTCATAATGCGAGGGTCATGGGAAAGGCAGCTCAACATAAAGTCAACCATGTAAGCCAGACTGCTAACTGGCAAGTCTTCCGTGTTCACAGCAACAGGATGACTGACCATGCTGTCCTCCTCCTCCCCATCCTCCACCTCCTCCTCCCTTTCCGCAGGCCATCACTGCTGAACAGATGGTATGACACCTGTGCTTGTAGTACCATCTATAGCGCTTGAAAGTAGCTCCTGTTCTTCCTCTTCCTCCCCCTCCCTGTCCTCAAGCCATCCACGCTGAACAGGCAGTGTCACAGTTGTGCTTGTAGCACCGTCTATAGCATATAAAAGTAGCTCCTCCTCTTCCTCATTGTCTACCAATCCACATTGGGATGACATAAGACTGGACTGTGTGCAAACACCTTGTATGGTTTCTTGCTCCATGTCCTCATGCTCCACCTGCAATGCATCCACAGAATGCAGAGAAGTGGGTTGGTGACGCTAATTATGGCGTCATCATTGCTCACCATCTGGTGCAGTCATCAAAGTTTTGGAGCATAGTACATATGTCTGACATCCATGTCCACTCCTGAGGTCATATGTGTGGAATCTGAACTGAATACCGATGGCCTTGCTGATGCTGGTAGTCAATAACTGCCCTCTTCTGCTCACAAATCCTTTTCGACATATGCAGTGTAAGGTTCCAATGCGTGGGGACGTCACACACCAGTCAGTGAACCGTAAGTTTCAAATACTGCTGAAGCATGGCAAGGGCGGCTGAAGTTGTAGCTGACTTCCTAAAATGGGTACTCATGCGGCGTACTTTCACAAGCAAATCCGGCAGCTCTGGGTAGCTTTTGAGAAACTGTTGAATGATGAGGTTAAGCACATGGGCCAGGCATGGTATGTATGTAAGCTCACCTTGCCTCCGAGCCGCCACCAGGTTCCAGCCGTTGTCACACATGACCATGCCTGGCTGTTGATTCAGCGGTGTCAGCCACAAATCTGACTGTTCTTCAGAGCTGTCCACAACTCTTTAGCATTGTGTGGTTTGCCACCTATGCATTTTAGCTTCAGCACAGCCTGTTGCCACTTGGCTGAGGCAGTGCTGCAGGGCTCCCAGCTTGTAACTGATGTGGTCATTTCAGAGATGGAGGCTGAAGAGGAGGAGAAGGAGTTGCAGGAGCTGTAGACAGAGGGGGCAACCCTGATTGACGTAGGGCCCGCAATGCTCTGTGTCGGGAGGATGTGTTCCATCCCACGGTCCAACTGGGTCCTGGCTTCCACTATGTTAACCCAGTGTGCCGCCAGTGAGATGTACTGTCCCTGACCACAAACTTCTGTCCACGTGTCCATGGTTAGGTGGACTTTCCCAGTAACGGCATTGTTGAGGGCATGGGTAATGTTGTGGGACACGTGCTTCTGTAATGCAGAGATATCACACCGCGAGATATAGTGATGGCTGGAGACCGAGTACCTTGGGACGGCCGCCACCATCAGGTTACAGAAAGCTTCCATCTCCACAAGCCTAAAAGGCAACATTTCTAGCTCAAGCAGGCGAGAAATTAGTACTGTGGCCTGAGGAGCATTGGCTGCGTATTTCTGCTTGCGTTCCAATTACTTGGGTATGGACAACTGAAGGCTGCGCTGGGACAAGGAGGTGGATGTGCTTGATGATGTTGCTAGTTGACTGTGGGCAATGACAGGTGCAGGGCACCATGGACAGGGGATTGGCTTGCATGCACAACAGTGGAAAAAGCAGTGGTGTCACTCGCAGACACTGATCCTGGTGCCTGGGGTTCGTGGCACAAAGTTGGGTGCTTTGCTGCCATGTGCCTGATCATGCTGGTGGTGGTCAGACTGGTAGTTTTGCTACCTCTGCTGATGTGGGCATGGTAGGTGGTACAAATGGCCTGTTTGGGGTTATCGGTAGAGTCTTTAAAGAAAATCAAGACTTGGGAAAACCTAACAGTTGGACCAGCAACTTCCGTCATGCTGGTGTTATGGGGAATGGAGGCCTCAAATGTCACAATTTGTAGCCCACAGATAGATGAGACATGTCACCGAGATACCACACTTTAAAATATGTGGCCTGTATTTTTGATTTTTACCGAAAAATGGTGTCAAGAAATTGTATAAGACACTCCAAAAAAATTCTACAGTACCACAAAAAATGGCAAAATTATCTGCGCAGTCAGATGTGACTCTGTATAATATATGAGTTTCACTTTTTCTATTGAAGAACTGAAATAAATTAACTTTTTAATGATATTCTAAGTTTCTGAGAAGCACCTGTATGTTATGCCGTTAGGTGTATAAGTGTCTCCTACAATAGTCACGCACACAAACTGTCAGTTACTATTTGTGCTCAACAGTCTCTCATAGTAGCCGCACATATACCTCTGTGCGGGATTTATCTGTGTTGTACATGTTCATTTGACAACAGTGGAATTATGTTACTGCCATACTAAATATATATCGCACCAGCCTTATAAGGATCAGATAGAATTATTTGATCTGATATATCAATATATACAGTGCCTTGCGAAAGTATTCGGCTCCCTGGAACTTTTCAACCTTTTCCCACATATCATGCTTCAATCATAAAGATACAAAATGTACATTTTTGGTGGAGAATCAACAACAAGTGGAACACAATTGTGAAGTTGAACAAAATTTATTGGTTATTTTACATTTTTGTGGAAATTCAAAAACTGAAAACTGGGGCGTGCAATATTATTCGGCCCCTTTAACTTAATACTTTGTTGCGCCACATTTGGCTGCGATTACAGCTGCAAGTCGCTTGGGGTATGTCTCTATCAGTTTTGTACATCGAGGGACTGAAATTCTTGCCCATTCTTCCTTGGCAAACAGCTCGAGCCCCGTGAGGTTTGATGGAGATCGTTTGTGAAGAGCAGTTTTCAGCTCTTTCCACAGATTCTCGATTGGATTGATGTCTGGACTTTGACTTGACCATTCTAACACCTGGATATGTTTATTTGTGAACCATTCCATTGTAGATTTTGCTTTATGTTTGGGATCATTGTCTTGTTGAAAGACAAATCTCAGTCCCAGTCTCAGGTCTTTTGCAGACTCAAACATGTTTTCTTCAAGAATGGTCCTGTATTTGGCTCCATCCATCTTCCCATCAATTTTAACCATCTTCCCTGTCCCTGCTGAAGAAAAGCAGGCCCAAACCATGATGCTGCCACCACCATGTTTGACAGTGGGGGTGGTGTGTTCAGGATGTGAGCTGTGTTGCCTTTATGCCAAACATATCGTTTGGCATTGTTGCCAAAAAGTTCGATTTTGGTTTCATATGACCAGAGCATCTTCTTCCATAAGTTTTGTGTGTCTCTCAGGTGACTTGTTGCAAACTTTAAATGACACTTTTTATGGATATCTTTGAGAAATGGCTTTCTTCTTGCCACTCTTCCATAAAGGCCAGATTTGTGCAGTGTACGACTGATTGTTGTCCTATGGACAGACTGTCCCACCTCAGGTGTAGATCTCTGAAGTTCATCCAGAGTGATCATGGACCTCTTGGCTGCATCTCTGATCAGTCTTCTCCTTGTTTGAGAAGAAAGTTTAGAAGAACGGTCGGGTCTTGGTAGATTTGCAGTGGTATGATACTCCTTCCATTTCAATATGATCACTTACACAGTGCTCCTTGGGATGCTTAAAGTGTTGTAAATCATTTTGTATCCAAATCCAGCTTTAAAATTCTTCACAACAGTATCACGGACCCGCCTGTTGTGTTCCTTGGTCTTTATGATGCTCTCTGTGCTTCAAACAGAACCCTGAGACTATCACAGAGCAGGTGCATTTATACGGAGACTTGATTACACACATCTACTATATAATTGTCTAAGGGTCACTTCCGTCTTTCTGTCTGTCTGTCTGTCTGTCCTTCTTTCTGTCACGGTTATTCATTCGCTGATTGGTCTCGTGTTGTGAATTCTGTGGCAGAGTTCACTCCTGTGGTCACAAGTGGTACTTCGGCTGATTCTCTCTGGGATCTTCCGTTTGTGGAGGAAAGTGGTACTGCAGCTTCTGAGTTTCCTCCCTCAGGTGATCTGGGGAGGTCGTTAGCTTCTTCTCTACTTAACTCCACCTGATGCTTTAATCTATGCTTCCTGTCAATGTTTCAGTGTGGGACTTGTTTTTTCCCTGGATCATTCCTGTGGCCTGCTGCTCTGCAAAGCTAAGTTTTGCTTTTGTTATTTTGTTGCTATTTTTCTGTCCAGCTTGCTTTATTGGTTTTTCTCGCCTGCTGGAAGCTCTGAGACGCAGAGGGACCACCTCCGTACCGTTAGTCGGTGCGGAGGGTCTTTTTGTCCCCTCTGCGTGTTTTTTTTATAGGTTTTTGTGCTGACCGCAAAGTTATCTTCCCTATCCTCGTTCTGTTCAGCTAGTCGGGCCTCACTTTGCTAAATCTGTTTCATTTCTATGTTTGTGTTTTCATCTTACTCACAGTCATTATATGTGGGGGGCTGCCTTTTCCTTTGGGGAATTTCTCTGAGGCAAGGTAGGCTTATTTTTCTATCTTCAGGATTAGCCAGTTTCTCAGGCTGTGACGAGGCGCATAGGTTCTGGTCAGGAGCGCTCCACGGCTACCTTTAGTGTGGTTTGATAGGCTTAGGGATTGCGGTCTGCAGAGTTCCCACGTCTCAGAGCTCGTTCTATTATTTTGGGTTATTGTCAGTTCACTGTATGTGTTCTGACCTCCATGTCCATTGTGATTCTGAATTGCCTTTCATAACAGTACAGGAAGCCGAAAGTGCTAATGATTCTCAATAGAGGGAAAAAAGAAGTTCTGAGACCATTTTTTTTTCTTTGCACTGTGTTTTGTCTTTTTTTTCCCCTAGACATTTGGGTGGTTCAGGACACAGGTGTAGCAATGGACATTAAAGGTCTGTCTTCATGTGTGGATCAGCTCACGGCAAGAGTTCAAAATATTCAAGATTTTGTGGTCCAGAATTCTTTGCTTGAACCGAGAATTCCTATTCCAGATTTGTTTTTTGGAGATAGAACTAAATTTCTGAGTTTCAAAAATAATTGTAAACTATTTCTGGCTTTGAAACCTCGCTCTTCTGGTGACCCAATTCAACAGGTTAGGATCGTCATTTCTTTTTTGTGCGGTGACCCTCAGGACTGGGCGTTTTCTCTTGCGTCAGGAGATCCTGCATTGAGTAATATCGATGCGTTTTTCCTGGCGCTTGGGTTGCTGTACGATGAGCCTAATTCAGTGGATCAGGCAGAAAAAAATTTGCTGGCTCTTTGTCAGGCTCAGGATGAGATAGAGGTATATTGTCAGAAATTTAGAAAGTGGTCAGTGCTCACTCAATGGAATGAATCTGCGCTGGCAGCTATATTCAGAAAGGGTCTCTCTGAAGCCCTTAAGGATGTCATGGTGGGATTTCCTATGCCTGCTGGTTTGAATGAGTCTATGTCTTTGGCCATTCAGATCGGTCGACGCTTGCGTGAGCGTAAACCTGTGCACCATTTGGCGGTATTACCTGAGCTTAAACCTGAGCCTATGCAGTGTGATAGGACCTTGACCAGAGTTGAACGGCAAGAACATAGACGTCTGAATGGTCTGTGTTTCTACTGTGGTGATTCCACTCATGCTATCTCTGATTGTCCTAAGCGCACTAAGCGGTTCGCTAGGTCTGCCACCATTGGTACTGTACAGTCAAAATTTCTTCTGTCCGTTACCTTGATCTGCTCTTTGTCATCATATTCTGTCATGGCATTTGTGGATTCAGGCGCTGCCCTGAATTTGATGGACTTGGAATATGCTAAGCGTTGTGGGTTTTTCTTGGAGCCCTTGCAGTGTCCTATTCCATTGAGAGGAATTGATGCTACGCCTTTGGCCAAGAATAAGCCTCAATACAGGACCCAGCTGACCATGTGCATGGCTCCTGCACATCAGGAGGTTATTCGCTTTCTGGTGTTGCATAATCTGCATGATGTGGTCGTGTTGGGGTTGCCATGGCTACAAGCCCATAATCCAGTATTAGATTGGAAATCCATGTCGGTGTCCAGCTGGGGTTGTCGGGGGGTACATGGTGATGTTCCATTTCTGTCAATTTCGTCATCCACTCCTTCTGAGGTCCCGGAGTTCTTGTCTGATTACCGGGATGTATTTGATGAGCCCAAGTCCAATACCCTACCTCCGCATAGGGATTGTGATTGTGCTATCAATTTGATTCCTGGTAGTAAATTCCCAAAAGGTCGATTGTTTAATTTGTCCGTGCCTGAGCACACCGCTATGCGCAGTTATGTGAAGGAATCCCTGGAGAAGGGGCATATTCGCCCGTCATCGTCGCCATTAGGAGCAGGGTTCTTTTTTGTAGCCAAGAAGGATGGTTCGCTGAGACCTTGTATAGATTACCGCCTTCTTAATAAGATCACGGTTAAATTTCAGTACCCCTTGCCATTGTTATCTGATCTGTTTGCTCGGATTAAGGGGGCTAGTTGGTTCACAAAGATAGATCTTCGTGGTGCGTATAGTCTGGTGAGAATTAAGCAAGGTGATGAATGGAAAACTGCATTTAATACGCCCGAGGGTCATTTTGAGTATCTCGTGATGCCGTTCGGACTTGCCAATGCTCCATCAGTGTTTCAGTCCTTTATGCATGACATCTTCCGAGAGTACCTGGATAAATTCCTGATTGTGTACTTGGATGACATTTTGATCTTCTCGGATGATTGGGAGTGTCATGTGAAGCAGGTCAGAACGGTTTTTCAGGTCCTGCGTGCTTATTCTTTGTTTGTGAAGGGATTAAAGTGTCTCTTTGGTGTTCAGAAGGTTTCATTTTTGGGGTTCATCTTTTCCCCTTCTACTATCGAGATGGATCCTGTTAAGGTCCAAGCCATCCATGATTGGACTCAGCCGACATCTCTGAAAAGTCTGCAAAAGTTCCTGGGCTTTGCTAATTTTTATCGTCGCTTCATCTGCAATTTTTCTAGTATTGCTAAACCATTGACCGATTTGACCAAGAAGGGTGCTGATGTGGTCAATTGGTCTTCTGCTGCCGTGGAAGCTTTTCAAGAGTTGAAACGTCGTTTTTCTTCTGCCCCTGTGTTGTGTCAACCAGATGTTTCTCTTCCATTCCAGGTCGAGGTTGATGCTTCTGAGATTGGAGCAGGGGCTGTTTTGTCGCAGAGAGGTTCTGGTTGCTCAGTGATGAAACCATGCGCTTTCTTTTCCAGGAAGTTTTCGCCTGCTGAGCATAATTATGATGTGGGCAACCGAGAGTTGCTGGCCATGAAGTGGGCATTCGAGGAGTGGCGTCATTGGCTTGAAGGAGCTAAGCATCGCGTGGTGGTATTGACTGATCATAAGAACTTGACTTATCTCGAGTCTGCCAAGCGCTTGAATCCTAGACAAGCTCGTTGGTCGTTGTTTTTTGCCCGTTTTGACTTTGTGATTTCGTACCTTCCGGGCTCTAAAAATGTGAAGGCGGATGCTCTGTCTAGGAGTTTTGTACCCGACTCTCCGGGTTTATCTGAGCCGGCGGGTATCCTCAAGGAAGGAGTAATTGTGTCTGCCATCTCCCCTGATTTGCGGCGGGTGCTGCAAAAATTTCAGGCTAATAAACCTGATCGTTGCCCAGCGGAGAAACTGTTTGTCCCTGATAGGTGGACGAATAGAGTTATCTCTGAACTTCATTGTTCGGTGTTGGCTGGTCATCCTGGAATCTTTGGTACCAGAGAGTTAGTGGCTAGATCCTTTTGGTGGCCCTCCCTGTCGCGGGATGTGCGTGCTTTTGTGCAGTCCTGTGGGATTTGTGCTCGGGCTAAGCCCTGCTGTTCTCGTGCCAGTGGGTTGCTTTTGCCCTTGCCGGTCCCGAAGAGGCCTTGGACACATATCTCTATGGATTTTATTTCTGACCTTCCCGTTTCTCAAAAGATGTCAGTCATTTGGGTGGTCTGTGATCGCTTTTCTAAGATGGTCCATCTGGTACCCTTGTCTAAATTGCCTTCCTCCTCTGATTTGGTGCCTTTGTTCTTCCAGCATGTGGTTCGTTTGCATGGCATTCCAGAGAATATTGTTTCTGACAGAGGTTCCCAGTTTGTTTTGGCGAGCCTTTTGTGGTAGGATGGGCATTGACTTGTCTTTTTCCTCGGCTTTCCATCCTCAGACTAATGGCCAGACCGAGCGAACCAATCAGACCTTGGAAACATATCTGAGGTGCTTTGTTTCTGCTGATCAGGATGACTGGGTGTCCTTTTTGCCTTTGGCTGAGTTCGCCCTTAATAATCGGGCCAGCTCGGCTACTTTGGTTTCACCGTTTTTCTGCAATTCTGGGTTCCATCCTCGTTTCTCTTCTGGACAGGTTGAGTCTTCGGACTGTCCTGGTGTGGATACTGTGGTGGACAGGTTGCAGCAGATTTGGACTCAGGTAGTGGACAATTTGACCTTGTCCCAGGAGAAGGCTCAACTTTTCGCTAATCGCAGACGCCGTGTGGGTCCCCGACTTCGTGTTGGGGATCTGGTTTGGTTATCTTCTCGTCATATTCCTATGAAGGTTTCCTCTCCTAAGTTTAAACCTCGTTTTATTGGTCCGTATAGGATTTCTGAGGTTCTTAATCCTGTGTCTTTTCGTCTGACCCTTCCAGATTCCTTTTCCATACATAACGCATTCGATAGGTCATTGTTGCGGAGATACGTGGCACCTATGGTTCCATCTGTTGAGCCTCCTGCCCCGGTTTTGGTGGAGGGGGAATTGGAGTATATTGTGGAGAAGATTTTGGATTCTCATGTTTCAAGACGGAAACTCCAGTATCTGGTTAAATGGAAGGGTTATGCTCAGGAGGATAATTCCTGGGTTTTTGCCTCTGATGTCCATGCTCCCGATCTTGTTCGTGCCTTTCATGTGGCTCATCCTGGTCGGCCTGGGGGCTCTGGTGAGGGTTCGGTGACCCCTCCTCAAGGGGGGGGGTACTGTTGTGAATTCTGTGGCAGAGTTCACTCCTGTGGTCACAAGTGGTACTTCAGCTGATTCTCTCTGGGATCTTCCATTTGTGGAGGAAAGTGGTACTGCAGCTTCTGAGTTTCCTCCCTCAGGTGATCTGGGGAGCTCGTTAGCTTCTTCTCTACTCAACTCCACCTGATGCTTTGATCTATGCTTCCTGTCAATGTTTCAGTGTGGGACTTGTTTTTTCCCTGGATCATTCCTGTGGCCTGCTGCTCTGCAAAGCTATTTGTTATTTTGTTGCTATTTTTCTGTCCAGCTTGCTTTATTGGTTTTTCTCGCCTGCTGGAAGCTCTGAGACGCAGAGGGACCACCTCCGTACCGTTAGTCGGTGCGGAGGGTCTTTTTGTCCCCTCTGCGTGGTTTTTTATAGGTTTTTGTGCTGACCGCAAAGTTATCTTCCCTATCCTCGTTCTGTTCAGCTAGTCGGGCCTCACTTTGCTAAATCTGTTTCATTTCTATGTTTGTGTTTTCATCTTACTCACAGTCATTATATGTGGGGGGCTGCCTTTTCCTTTGGGGAATTTCTCTGAGGCAAGGTAGGCTTATTTTTCTATCTTCAGGATTAGCCAGTTTCTCAGGCTGTGACGAGGCGCCTAGGTTCTGGTCAGGAGCGCTCCACGGCTACCTTTAGTGTGGTTTGATAGGCTTAGGGATTGCGGTCTGCAGAGTTCCCACGTCTCAGAGCTCGTTCTATTATTTTGGGTTATTGTCAGTTCACTGTATGTGCTCTGACCTCCATGTCCATTGTGATTCTGAATTGCCTTTCATAACAGTCTCGGCAGCTGGCTGTCATAGCTGCCGCGACCAATCAGCGACGGCCACAGTCCGGAAGAAAATGGCCGCTCCCCGCAGTCAGTGCCCGGCGTCCGCATACTCCCCTCCGGTCAGCGCTCACACAGTAACCTGGGGCCTCGCAGGCCTGCCAGGTTACTTGTTTTCTATTTTCTGTAAAAGTACTTTAGTTAGAATTTTGAAAATCTAGGTAATCCTCAGGTATATAGTTGTTAGTAATTTCCAGTTATTCATATATTTTTATGTTACAGACATTTCGGTATAACAACCTTTTTTGGGGACTGCCCCATATTCACGCACCTGGGGCCTTTTAGGCCTGTACTAGGTTTACATGTGATACTCAGTCTTTTTGTCTGTATTGTTGCTGGGGAAGAACTTTTATGACTCTAAAACACTTGCTAAAAACTCTCTAAACACTCTAAAAACACTTGCTCTACCAATTTTCAATTCAGGAAAAAATATTACAATGGATAATTACTTTACCAATTTTGAAATGGCCAACTTTTTGCTTCAAAAGCAACTTACACTTGTTGGTACTATGAGGCCAAACCGCCGCAAAATTCCTCCAATAATGAAGCACAATGCACAGCGAACAATCTACGAGAGTGTATTCGGTTTCTGCAATCAAGCAACAATGGTGTCTTATAAATCCAAGAAAGAAAAATCCGTGATATTACTGAGTACAATGCATCATGATGGAAGCATTGACACCAATAACAGGAAAAAAAAACCCTGAAATCATACTGCATTATAATAAGACAAAAGGAGGTGTCGACAAGATGGACGAAATGATTGGAGAGTATTCGTGCAAAAGGCAGACTAAACGTTGGCCTGTTGCCCTTTTTTCCAATATCCTTGATGTGTCAGCCCTCAATAGCTACATTGTTTATTGTCAAACTAATCCAGAATTCCATGCCAACAGGAAAGACAAGAGACGTCTATTTTTGACAGAACTTTGTCATGAACTTTTGATGGAGAGAAGCAGCATGCTATGCTTATCAAGGCAAATTACAGAGGCAATGATCCGATGTGGAATACGCTTTCTGGAACATCCAGAGCAAAGGGAAAAAAAAAGAAAGCGCTGCTATATTTGTCCAACAAAGAAGGAAAGAAAATCGGAGCATTTCTGTTCTACTTGCGGACAAAATGTATGCAAGGATCATTCAGCCGAAAAAATAATATGCGAGAATTGTCGGGGGAATATGTAAAGTTACAAATAAATATTCCTGCACCAAGTTTGCTACAACCAAAAAATGTTTTCATAACAAAATTGCATATAGAATGCCTATATTTGGCGTGCCCGTTTACTTACTTTTTTGTTGTTTTATGCACATAATTATGTTTTGAAATATGCACATCTTAGGCTGTGTTCCCAGTAACGCTGGGGTTCGCCAGAATGGGATCCATAATTGATCTGACCTCCTGGTAACTCCAGCTAAGGCTGCCGGAATGGCGGGACTCCGCCAGCCTTAGCTGGGGTCACCAGGAGGTCAGATCCATTATGTATCCCCTCATGGCGGACCCCAGCGCTAGTTGGAATGCATCCTTACCTTGCAATTGCAAATTACATTTTGAAAAGTATTTTTATTTGAGTTATTCCATGTTATTTGCACACAGGACTAAAAGGCCCCAGGTGCGTGAATATGGGGTAGTCCCAAAAAAAGGTTGTTATACCGAAATGCATATAACATAAAAATATATGAACAACTGGAAATTACTACCAACTGTATACCTGAGGAATACCTAGAGTTTCAAAATTCTAACTAAAGTAATTTTACAGAAAATAGAAAACAAGTAACCTGGCAGGCCTGCGAGGCCCCAGGTATGCGTCCGCCAGCCTTAGCTGGGGTCACCAGGAGGTCAGATCCATTACAGAATCCTGTCCTGGCGGACCCCTGCGCTGGTGGGAGTGCATCCTTACTTTGCAATAAACTTTGAAAAGTATTTTTATTTGAGTTATTCCATGATAATTGTAAACAGGCCTAAAAGGCCCCAGGTGCGTGAATGTGTAGATTTCTATGGGTATGCGTTCTAGGGTTAATGGCAGCATTGACCAAGGTGTAACACACTCGGTTAGCGCTGCTATTAACCCTGTGTGACCACCTTTTTACTATTCATGCTGCCTATGTAGCATGAATAGTAAAAATATCTAATGTTAAAAATAATTTAAAAAAATAAAAAATAGTTACATACTCACCCTCTGGTGGCCCCCCCGGATCAGGAACCGGGCCTTTCCCGCTCCACACGATGCCCCGGTGACCACTGCATGCATTGCGGTCTCGCGAGATGATGACATACGGTCTCGTGAGACCGCTACGTCATCATCTCGCGAGACCGCAATGCAATCTTCAGACTGGAGCGGGCGACAAGCATCGGGAACCGCCCGCTTCGATCCGGAGGCTCCAGGGGGTGAGTATGTTACTATTTTTTATTTGAATGCTTTTTTTAACAGGGATATGGTGCATACTACGTGACTGGCCAATATACTACGTGGCTCTGTGCTGTATACTACGTGGCTCTGTGCTGTATACTACGTGGCTCTGTGCTGTATACTACGTGGCTTTGTGCAATATACTGTGTGACTGGGCAAGCTGGGCAATATACTACGTGGCTGGGCAATATACTACGTGGCTGGGCAATATACTACGTTGCTGGGCAATATACTATGTGACTGGGCAATATACTACGTGGCTGGGCAATATACTATGTGGCTGGGCAATATACTATGTGGCTGGGCAATATACTATGTGGCTGGGCAATATACTACGTGGTTGGGCAATATACTATGTGGACATACATATTCTAGAATACCCGATGTGTTAGAATTGGGCCACCATCTAGTTTGTATTATATTTATCATCATTAGGCATTTAGAACAACATTGGATCATTCAGAGATCCACAATGAACTTCTGGAGTGAGTTTGCTGCACAGAAAGTAAAGGGGCCGAATAATATTGCACGTCCCACTTTTCAGTTTTTGAATTTCCACAAAATTTTAAAATAACCAATACATTTCATTCAACTTCACAATTGTGTTCCACTTGTTGTTGATTCTTCACCAAAAATGTAAATTTACATTTGGTATCTTTATGTTTGAAGCATGATATGTGGGAAAAGGTTGAAAAGTTCCAGGGAGCCAAATACTTTCGCAAGGCACTGTACTTATGTCATATTGGCTGGTGCTACATAGGAGTAAGTACAGACCTCTTTACCCCATCATAAAGATGGGGGAAATACCTTATATATCCCACAAGGTTTGCTTTATAGTGACTCTGTAAATATGAGTAATAATGTATCTGACCAGTTATTAATAAGGGACTTTAGTCAAGAATCCAACTTAATAAAATTCTCTTCACACCCTGGTATCCAATCAGGATTTAATGGACCACAGCTATGATCACAATCCTTTGAGGTTTGATCTTACATACGTACACAAATGGATGGATGTAGATTTTATGTCAATTTTTGGTGATTATGAAATAAAAGTTAATTCTTATTTATATCTATACACTCCTTTTCCCCTCACTATTAGTCTACAATCTTTCTAGAAGTGTGCACCTATGTTAATAATGTTCAACGAGATATGACAATTTTGTCATTCTCCAATACCCTACATGTAACCTGGAACTACTTTTGAGGCACAGTGCAAAGCTCAGAAGGGAAGGAGAGCCTTATTATAGTGCAAATTTTACTATAAAGGTTTGCAGCTGACATGACCCACAGAGAGAGCCTCTGGAGTGCCAGAACAGCAGAACCCCCGTAAGTGATCCTGCTTTATGAACGACACCTCTTAATGAATTCATCTAGGGGTGCAGATATCATATTGATACCATGAGTGTGTCAAAGCATTTTATACCACTGGACAGTGACGAAAAATTAATTACATTTTTACCAAACCAATTTTAGCCCCAGATTTTACACTTTTACATGGGAAAATGGGTAAAAATGACCCCAAAATTTGTCACACATTTTCTACTGAATGCAGGAATACCCCATATATGGCTGTACAATACTGCTTATCTACATGGTGAGACTAGGGAGGGATGGAGAGCAATTTGCCTTCTGGAGTACAGATTTTTCTAGAATAGTTTGCGGACTCTATATACAGAATGCAAGAAGAGCTGAATATCCCCCTCAAGTCACCCCATTTTAGTAATTTTACCCCTTTGGGAATTTGTCTACAGGTTTAGTGATGATTTGATCCAATGGGTGTTTTCCAGAAACAAGCAGCAGTGGATGTTGCTGAGTGAAAATTGCAAATCTGCTATAGTAGTGCCCAGTACATTGCAGTGCCCAGCACGTTGTGGTTCCCAGCTTATTCTTCTGGAGACATGCACCAGTAAATTAGGAGGGCTCTTATCGCTGCAGAAATTACAAACATATGGACACTAAATATGGTTTAGGCCTACTGTGAGGCTTAGAAGCAGGGGGGCATTTGTTTTTTGGAGTGCAGAATTTGCAAAATGTATTTTGTGGAGTGAGGAGACATAGTGCAGAGCCTTTGTGCGGTCAGTAATATGGAAGCCACCTATATTTCCATTAACAGACGATGGACCTGAGTGGGGACTTGCTTTTTCGTAGATTGAGTTGAAGATTTTATTGGGAACATTTGATATAACATCACATTTAACATTTAGGATCACATTTATCCTTCGCTCTACGCTGAGTATTTACATATAGGCTTCCATCTAAATCTCTGAATGACATAATTCAGGTGACATGCCTGACCCTCCATTCACTATAATGAGGCAGCAGAGTTATTCTGGACTCCATCTGGCCTCTGTTCAGCGGTATCCTTTTTTTAAGAAGTGCACAAAACTGTTGCCGACCATGCTTTTATCACTCCTAAAAACATGGACATCACCAGATCATAGGCCAGACAACATCCAATCTGCCTCATTATAGGGAATCTTCCACCAGGGGTTCCATCTGAATCATATATTTCAGAGATATGGTGTAAGTGCTCAGCGTAGAGCGCAGGATAAACGTGAGCTGAGCATTACTGCAATCTTTAGGAGGCAGAATGAACAATTCATCAGCAGGTGAAGAATTAGTTTTATTTATTTTTTACACTGTTCCTCTTATGGTATAAGTGATTAGATGACTTTTCTTCTTTGGGTCAGTGATATTACAACAATACCAGATTTATATAGATTTTTTATGTTTGGCTGCTGTCGCACACTAAAAGATAAGATTTTGCATCGCCATATCTGAAAACTATTTTTTCCATTTATCTGCAGACAGAGTTATGTGAGGGCTTGTTTTTTGCAGCTGATATTTTATTGGTACCATTTTCGGCCACATGACGTTTTTTGTTCCCTTTCTATTCCGATTTTTGGGAGGCAGAATGAACAAAAACCAGCAATTCACTAATTTCTTTTTTTTTTTATATCGTTCCACGTGTCATAAAATTGTAAAGCAGCCTTATTCTTTGGGTCAGTATGATTACAGTTATGCCACATTTATATCATTTTTTCTGTTTTGGCGCTCTTACACAAGAAAAGTTATTTTAAAGAAAAAATATTTTTGCATCTCTGTATTCTGAGAGGTATAGCCTTTTAACTTTTCCACTGATGGAGGTGTGTTGCAGCTTGTTTTTTGCTGGACAAGATGATGTTTTCAGTGATACAATTTTTATTTACATTCTCCTTTTTATCCCGTTTTATTCAATTTTTTCTATATTTTTACTTTTTTTTTTATTTTTTTACTTTGCCCCTCCATGGGACTTTTACTTTCACAGCTCTTTTATAAAGCATTGCAATTATAACTGTGAGTGTTGCACTTACATATGCCACTTAAACCATGCTCTGTGCACAGTCTAAGGGGCTTGCTACAGCCTGATGACCTGGATATTGACCCGGATGTTGTCATGAAGACCTCGGGTCACCATTACAACGATCAGGTCCTTGCGATGTATTCATAGGGGAGCCAATCGAAAGGGAGAGGGAGCCCCCTTCCCCTCCTTGCCTTCTAAATGCTGCAATCGATATCAATCACATCATTTAGGGGGTTAAATGTCCCTGAGGGATCCTGGCTGTAAGAGCTGGGTGTCAGGTCCTATGCACAAGTGATCGCCATAACATATATATACCTCATCGGTCAGGAAGTCCTTCCCTTCCAACATACATATAAACTACAATTGTCGGGAAGGGGTTAACCTTTAAATGCTTAACCATAAACAAGAAATGGCTAGATGAATGCTCTTTCTTAAAATCCCTTATTTTATATTTCAGTGATAAAATCATGAAAATAACATGTAAGTGTCTGAAATGTCTCTGTTAGGGTTGAGCGACCTTCACTTTTATAGGATCGGGTCGGGTTTCACGAAACCCGACTTTTGGAAAAGTCGGGTCGAGTGAAATCGGCCGATCCTATAAAAAAGTCGGGGTCGGGGTCGGCCGAAACTCGAAACCCAATGCAGTGCATTGGGTTTCCATGGTTCCCAGAGTCTGAAGGAGCGGAAACTCTCCTTCAGGCCCTGGGATCCATATTTAAGTGTAAAATATAGAATTAAAATAAAAAATATCCTTATACTTACCCTCTGACGCGCCCTGGTACTAACCGGGAACCTTCCTTCCTTAGAATCAGCCTTCCAGGACCTTCGGTGACGTCGCGGGTGACGTCGCGGCTTGTGATTGGCCGCGCGGCCGCCCATGTGACCGCTCGCGCGGCCAATCACAAGCCGCGACGTCACCCGCGACGTCACCGAAGGTCCTGGAAGGGCTGATTCTTAGGAAGGAAGGCTGTCGGAAGGAAGCAGGGCGCTTCCGAGGGTGAGTATATACCTAATAGGAATATACTCACCCTCGGAAGCGCCCTGCTTCCTTCCGACAGCCTTCCTTCCTAAGAATCAGCCCTTCCAGGACCTTCGGTGACGTCGCGGGTGACGTCGCGGCTTGTGATTGGCCGCGCGAGCGGTCACATGGGCGGCCGCGCGGCCAATCACAAGCCGCGACGTCACCGTGACGTCACGGCAAGGTCCTAGAAGCGCGGATTCGAAGGAGGAAGGCTGCCGGTTAGTACCAGGGCGCGTCAGAGGGTAAGTATTGCAATATTTTTTATTTTAATTCTATATTTTACACTTTAATCTGAATTCCGATACCAATTCCCGATATCTTAAACATATCGGGAATCGGGATCGGAATTCCGATTCCAGATTCAAAAGATCGCCGACTTCATGGCCGACCCCCCACTGGGGTCGGGTCGGGTTTCATGAAACCCGACCTTGCCAAAAGTCGGCGACTTTTGAACAATTTCGACCCGTTTCGCTCAACCCTAGTCTCTGTTGCATTTCTGTGCCACATGGGTTCCAGTAAGGACACATTCTTGTCTAACACTGTACATGAAATGTACAGTATATGAAAGGGGATAAGTACTGTCAGTTATGTTTTTTGTACAAAGGGATAATTCACAGTATTGACTTCTCAGTGACACTAATATTTTTATCAGTTATTCTATAAGCAGCTAATGGAATTTAAAACAAACTAAACTGATCATTCAAACTTTACTTCTGTTTTTATATGATTAATTACCCAATGTTTCTGTGCATACAGCATTTTTTTTTAAAGTTCCAGAAATCTAATGTCTTGATGAAAGGTGAGCAAACAACAGTGGCGCCTCGGATTCCATGTGTTTCTTGTTGGCTGTTATTTGAGTCTTCTAATGGTTTGCAGTGCAGGGTTCCTTTGACTACAGGTAGATTTTATTACAAGTTGCTAAAGCATAAAACACTCACACTTTTGTATTTGTGCAGCTCAAAAAGGAAGGTTACTAGTATAGACTATATTACCGGGCATAATATTATCACCTTTTTTTTTAGAAGGCTTTTGTTCTATCACCCTATAATTTAGACTTTCTGTATGTAGTGCTATACAACCCTTATATTCTCCTATGAATAAAGAAATAGCTCAATTATAGTGTGTGCGTTTATTCCTGTTATGTAGCCAAGCAAGTAAAATACACACTTAGTTCTTTTTATATTGGTACACACTAAGGAACATTGTACAGACGAGCAAAAGGGTAACAATGTTTTGAACTTTTGACTTTCAGGCTCCATATCTCACCATCCACTACCACTTCAAACGTGACACTACCATCATTTTATAGACAATTATCTTGGCTATCCCATATCCCATTTGACTTGAAACTATTTTGCATGTGATTTGTTATTCAGATGCTTGTCTTGTCACTATATTGTTACTGTTTTGTTCCGGGTGGTGGAAAAATCTTTTTCTTCCTATATATTACAAATTACAATCTGCTCTCACATTTCCTAATAGCGCAATGTGCTATTAGCAAATGGTCACTGCTTTAAATTGAGTACCAGCCATGAAGAAGATTTTCCAAGAAAAGAGAAACAACATCATCCAGCTCATCGATAGCGGTCTCTCGTCCAAGAACATTGCCAAACTGCATCAAGAGAGTGCGATAACACTGAAGTCCATCCGTCCATTAAAAAGCCAGAAGGTGGACATCTAGGCAAAATACGAGGTGGCTTGTATACTTTATAATAGTTATCACACAGATCTCCATGCAAGCACAGTGTGACGCACGTTACTTAAGTCTAAAAAGTTGGCTTGAATAAAGGTGGAAAAGCTTTGACTAGAGATAATCAAACCTTTCAAAGTTCGGTTGAGTTCGTTGAACATCTTGATATTTGACGAACATACAATAACCCCATTGAATTCAGTGGGAGGCAAAAGCAAATGCATAGACAACACCTTAAAGGGGGCCATAAAGCTTCCCAAACAGCTCAAATTAGATGCACACAGCCGAAAAATTGGCATTGATTGACCATTGATCAGTGACAAGTGTAGGCTTGATGCTCTGAGAGATCTGCCAAATTCAGGCAACACACATGAAGGAGACTCAACTTGGAGTCCAAACATTTCCAATAATTAGGGGCAGACAACAGGCAAAGTGGCATCAATACACCCACAGTAGAAATATGATAATAGCACAGCAGCAGTCAGCCAAGGGCCATGCATGAGATATCAGGGCCAGGGCTAGAATTTACAGGTTTGAACTTAAGTTTAAACTAAGAAAAAGTGGGTGAGGGACTGGATAAAACCTTCTTGGTTCTGAGTCATGATACCTTATGCAACAGCTGAAACTGCTTTTTTTGCTCAGCCACACTCAGGTGGCACAAATATCAGCTTGGTAGACCACAAATGTTAAAATTGAAGGATAGTAACACAGGTAATTGACTTATGAATTTACCCACAGCAATAATTTTAGAATAGCACAGCGGAAGTCAGCAATAGGCCATGCCTGTCATATCAGGGTCTGGGACAGCCATTTTAGGTTTTAATTCAAGTTTAAATTAACACGAGGTGGGTGAGGGACCGGTGTAAGCCTGCTTTGCTTGGAGCCCTGATACCTCATGCAACAGCTCAAATTGCATTTCTGCTCAGTCACTCTGATTCGTAGACAACTATTGTTAGAAACATTGAAGGATAGTAACACAGATGGTTGACTGAAAGTAAGTGCAGGCCTGCCGGTCAGGGAGCCCTACTGCAACAAGCAAAGCACATCAAGGAGAGCCAACTTGGTGTCTACACATTTCAAAAAATTATTATCACACACCACTAAAGTGGCATCAATTTTCCCAGAGCATAAATAACATAAAGGGCATCTGATACCCCTTCCACTACAGGCAACCCATCAGATGGACACTCAGCTTAGAGTCTCCATATTTTAAATTTTTTTGGCACATGCTACTAAAGTGGCATCAATTTCCCCATAGTACAAATAGTAAAATGGGCCTCTGACACCCCTTTCACTATAGGCAACCCACCAGATGGAGACCCAACTTGGAGTCTAGTATCCGCATTTCAAAAAATTGTTTGTAACAGCAGCAGTAGCAGCATCAGGCACAGAAGTCATGCCAAATGTATCACAGACTGCAATAACGTTAGATCATTGCAGTACACTAAAAATTACACCATCGCCTAGTCTGCCCTGTCTGTGACTGGGGTGCAAAGGTCATTAAAGATCCATGACTTGTTCATCTTGATGAAAGTTAGGTGGTCTACACTTTCAGAGGACATCTGGATGAACATATCCACCTGGACAATACCAGCAGTGCTGACTACATGTTCTGAGAGAACGCTGGCTGCTGGGTTTGAAAAAGCATCCAATTCAAGACAGGCAAGCTCATGGAAGCACTCTTCCATTCTGAAGACCAAAATGCACAGTAGTCCAAATTCCTCCTGATAGCATTGATATTGAGCTCGAGATACTCCTGCACCATGCTCTCCAGTTGTTCACAACTTGTCAGACTTGTATTGCATTCTGCTAGTGCATGGGCTGGTCTAAAAAATGTGTGAAACAAAACTGTTTCTGCAACTTACACTGCTGCTGTCAATGCTTTTGCATTGATGACTCGACATTCCCAGGGTTGGAAGTCTACATCTGAGATACACACAGTGTGCCTCAATGCTGCCTTGGGGAAAACCAATGTTAAAGGGAACCTGTCACCCCGTTTTTTCAGTAGGAGATAAAAATACTGTTAAATAGGGCCTGAGCTGTTCTTTACAATAGGGTATTTTTTGTCCCCTGATTCCCTACCTATGCTGCCGAAATACCTTACAAAAGTGTCCTTTTTCGCCTGTCAATCAGGCTGGTCAGGTCAGATGGGCGTGGTCACAGCGCTGTTTCTCCCCCACATCTTGCTTATGTTCCCGTTGGTGGCGTAGTGCTTCTCGCATGCGCACGTGCCGAATGCACTGTGCAGCTGTAGAAAAAGAGCGCGCTCGCCACTATTCAGCGGTTTTTCGGTGGGCGCGGCCATCTTTCTGAGGCCGCGCGTGCACAGATGGAGTCTCCTGCTTCCCGGGGCTTCAGGAAAATGGCCACGGGTGCGCAGATGGACATCGCGGCGGCCATTTTCCTGAAGCCGAGATTTGAACTCGGCTTCAGGAAAATGGCCGCCGCGATGTCCATCTGCGCACGCGTGGCATCCCGCGGCCATTTTCCTGACAAATGTGGCGACCCAGTAGTCAGCACTATTCCTAACCATTAGAATACAGGCACCATGTTGAAGATAGTGTAGCAAGAATGCACTCATGTGTCGAGTGCTTCCATGAGGTTCAAGTCCATGGTGTTTGGGTGGTGAGGTAACACTCAAGCTTTCTTCCTTCGTCCACTACTGCAAACCACGGACAACAGAGAGGGTTCATTATCCTCATTATTTTTTGCGCGACCATCATCTCTTTCTCCTCATCCTCCTCCATGTATTCCTTGGCTCTTGCAACTTCACTAACAGTTTGTCTGGAACTATGAGCCCCCCTTGATTGCTGCAATTCACCCTCACATGGCACCCGCCTGTGCGACGACAGTCCGTAACTTTGAGATATTTTTATCCTTTCCGCATCCTCCTCTGCTTCTCCTACGCTTCTCTCTGGGACCACCAGGACCTCTTGCAGACTAATCAAAGTGTGCTCCAGCATGTAGATGACCATAAAAATAATGATGATGATGGCAGCGTCAGGGTTAACCATCTTAGTAGCCATTTTGAAACTCTCCATAAGGGTGCAGAGGTCCTTCATCTGTGCCCACTCCACAAATGTGATTTGCACCATGTCTGTTCTGCATTGGAACAGGCTATGCAAAAGGATATACTGCATCAGGGTTCATCACTGCTGCCACAGTTGCTGCAACATGTACAGAGTTTAATTCCACCATGTCAGCACATTGCATATCAAACAGTTAACCGGTAGGCCGTAGGACCTCTGTGGCGATGCAAGTCGCTGACCTGCCTGCTGGGTGCGAATGGCAAAAATAAGTACACAGTGACCATGCCTTCTGCAGCAGCACATCCAGGCTGGGATAGTGGTGCATAAATTGCTGTACCACCATGTTGAGGATGTGAACCATGCAATGCACGTGTGTGAGGTTGCCCTGGCTTAGGGACGCCACGAGGTTTGCACGATTATCGCACACTACCTTCCCTGACTCGAGGTTTAGTGGAGACAGCCATTTCTAAAATTTGGCCTGCACAGCTGTCCATAACTCTTGATCTGTGTGATTTTGATTTCCAAGGCGTATTAGCTTAAACACTGTCTGATTATGGTGATCTCTGGCTGCACAGTGCGGAGGTGGAGAGGATTTTCACTGAACTGTTGGAACGAATTTTTCATTAAAGAAGAGGTTGAGGGTGCAGGTGGAGGCCCTAGAGGAGGTGGGAGAAGCAGAAGCTTCCTGCCCCCACAGCCACCAGTCACCCAGTGCCCAGTCAGTGAAATGTAATACACCAGCCATGCTTGCTTGTCCAGGTGTCAGTGGTGAAATGCACCCTAGCAGACATAGATGTTTTCAAGAAATGGGTGATGGTGTCTGAGACATGCTGCTGTAGCACAGGCACAGCTGTCTTAGAGAAGTAATGGCAACTGAGCAACTGGTACTGGAAGACTGCGACGGGCATCAGCTTTCAGAAAGCATCTGTATACACCAGGTGGAAAGGCAGCATTTCCATGGTGAACAGATTAGAGATAGTGAAGTTCAAGTTCTTAGCTTTACTATGTGTAGAAGGAAACAATCTTTAACCCCTTCCCGACCCATGACGCCACGTAGGCGTCATGAAAGTCAGTGCCAATCCGACCCATGACGCCTATATGGCGTCATGGAAAGATCGCGTCCCTGCAGGCCGGGTGAAAGGGTTAACTCCCATTTCACCCGATCTGCAGGGACAGGGGGAGTGGTAGTTTAGCCCAGGGGGGGTGGCTTCACCCCCTCGTGGCTACGATCGCTCTGATTGGCTGTTGAAAGTGAAACTGCCAATCAGAGCGATTTGTAATATTTCACCCATTATAACGGGTGAAATATTACAATCCAGCCATGGCCGATGCTGCAATATCATCGGCCATGGCTGGAAATACTAGTGTGCCCCCACCCCACCCCACTGATCGCCATCAGCCCCCCGATCTGGCCGTTACACTGCTCCGGCTCCCCTCCGTCCAGTGCTTCGCTCCCCCCCGTGCTCTCGTCCGCTCCCCCCGTGCTCCAATCACCCCCCCGTGCTCCAATCACCCCCCCTGCACTCCGATCCACCCCCCGTGCTCCGTTCCACCCCCCCGTGCTCCGTTCCAGCCCCCCCGTGCTCCGTTCCAGCCCCCCCGTGCTCCGTTCCACGCCTGCCGCGCTCCGATTCCCACCCCCGTGCTCCGATCCCCCCCCCCCGTGGTCCCCCTCCACCCCATCATACTTACCGATCCTGCCGGGGTCCCGTCCGTCTTCTCCCTGGGCACCGCCATCTTCCAAAATGGCGGGCGCATGCGCAGTGCGCCTGCCGAATCTGCCGGCCGGCAGATTAGTTCCAAAGTGCATTTTGATCACTGAGATAGATTATATCTCAGTGATCAAAATAAAAAAAATAATAAATGACCCCCCCCCTTTGTCACCCCCATAGGTAGGGACAATAAAAAAATAAAGAATTTTTTTTTTCCACTAATGTTAGAATAGGGTTAGGGTTAGGGTTAGGGGTAGGGTTAGGGTTAGGGGTAGGGTTAGGGTTAGGGGTAGGGTTAGGGGTAGGGTTAGGGGTAGGGGTAGGGTTAGGGTTAGGGGTACGGGTAGGGTTAGGGGTAGGGTTAGGGGTAGGGTTAGGGCTAGGGGTAGGGTTAGGGTTAGGGGTAGGGTTAGGGTTAGGGCTAGGGTTAGGGTTTCGGTATGTGCACACGTATTCTGGTCCTCTGCGGATTTTTCCGCTGCGGATTTGATAAATCCGCAGTGCTAAACCGCTGCGGATTTATGGCGGATTTACCGCCTTTTTTCTGCACATTTCACTGCGGTTTTACAATTGCGATTTTCTATTGGAGCAGTTGTAAAACCGCTGCGGAATCCGCACAAAGAAGTGACATGCTGCGGAATGTAAACCGCTGCGTTTCCGTGCAGTTTTTACGCAGCATGTGTGCAGCGATTTTTGTTTCCCGTAGGTTTACATTGAACTGTAAGTTCATGGGAAACTGCTGCTTTTCCGCAGCATGTGCACATACCTTTAGAATTAGGCCATGTGCACACGGTGCGGATTTGGCTGCGGATTGGCCGCTGCGGATTCGCAGCAGTGTTCCATCAGGTGTACAGTACCATGTAAACATATGAAAAACCAAATCCGCTGTGCCCATGGTGCGGAAAATACCGCGCGGAAACGCTGCGTTGTATTTTCCGGAGCATGTCAATTCTTTGTGCGGATTCCGCAGCGTTTTACACCTGTTCCTCAATAGGAATCCGCAGGTGAAATCCACACAAAAAACACTGGAAATCCGCGGAAAATCCGCAGGTAAAACGCAGTGCCTTTTACCCGCGGATTTTTCAAAAATGGTGCAGAAATATCTCACACGAATCCGCAACGTGGGCACATAGCCTTAGGGTTAGGGTTGGAATTAGGGTTGTGGTTAGGGTTGTGATTTGGGTTATGGCTACAGTTGGGATTAGGGTTAGGGGTGTGGTGGGGTTAGTGTTGGAGGTAGAATTGAGGGGTTACCACTGTTTAGGCACATCAGGGGTCTCCAAACGCAACATGGCGCCACCATTGATTCCAGCCAATCTCGTATTCAAAAAGTCAAATGGTGCTCCCTCACTTCCGAGCCCTGACGTGTGCCCAAACAGTGGTTTACCCCCACATATGGGGTATCAGTGTACTCAGGATAAACTGCGCAACAATTACTGGGGTCCAATTTCTCCTGTTACCCTTGTGAATCTAAAAAAATGCTTGCTAAAACATCATTTTTGAGGAAAGAAAAATGATTTTTTATTTTCACGGCTCTGCGTTGTAAACGTCTGTGAAGCACTTGGGGGTTCAAAGTGCTCACCACATATCTAGATTAGTTCCTTGGGGGGTCTAGTTTCTAAAATGGGGTCACTTGTGGGGGGTTTAGGCACACCAGGGGCTCTGCAAACGCAACGTGATGCCCGCAGACCATTCCATCAAAGTCTGCATTTCAAAACGTCACTACTTCAATTCCGAGCCCCGGCATGCGCCCAAACAGTAGTTTACCCCCACATATGGGGTATCACCGTACTCAGGAGAAACTGGACAACAAATATTGGGGTCAAATTTCTCCTGTTACCCTTGGGAAAATTAAAAAATTCTGGGCTAAATAATTATTTTTGAGGAAAGAAAACGTATTTATTATTTTCACGGCTCTGCATTATAAACTTCTATGAAGCACTTGGGGGTTCAAAGTGCTCACCACACATCTAGTAAGTTCCTTTCGTGGTCTAGTTTCCAAAATGGGGTCACGTGTGGGGGGTTTCTACTGTTAAGCCACATCAGGGGCTCTGCAAACGCAACGTGACGCCCACAGAGCATTCCATCAAAGTCTGCATTTCAAAACGTCACTACTTCCCTTCTGAGCCCCGACGTGTGCCCAAACAGTGGTTTACCCCCACACATGGGGTATCAGCGTACTCAGGAGAAACTGGACAACAACTTTTGGGGTCCAATTTCTCCTGTAACCCTTGGGAAAATAAAAAATTCTGGGCTAAATAATTATTTTTGAGGAAAGAAAACGTATTTATTATTTTCACGGCTCTGCATTATAAACTTCTATGAAGCACTTGGGGGTTCAAAGTGCTCACCACACATCTAGATAAGTTCCTTTGGGGGTCTAGTTTCCAAAATGGGGTCACTTGTGGGGGGTTTCTACTGTTAAGCCACATCAGGGGCTCTGCAAACGCAACGTGACGCCCACAGAGCATTCCATCAAAGTCTGCATTTCAAAACGTCACTACTTCACTTCCGAGCCCCGGCATGTGCCCAAACAGTGATTTACCCCCACATATGGGGTATCAGCGTACTCAGGAGAAACTGGACAACAACTTTTGGGGTCAAATTTCTCCTGTTACCCTTGGGAAAATAAAAAATTGCAGGCTAAAAGATCATTTTTGAGAAAATAATTTTTTTTTTTATTTTCATGGCTCTGCGTTATAAACTTCTGTGAAGCACTTGGGGGTTCAAAGTCCTCACCACACATCTAGATTAGTTCCTTTGGGGATCTAGTTTCCAAAATGGGGTCATTTCTGGGGGATCTCCAATGTTTAGGCACACAGGGGCTCTCCAAACGTGACATGGTGTCCGCTAATGATTGGAGCTAATTTTCCATTTAAAAAGCCAAATGGCGTGCCATCCCTTCCGAGATCTGCCGTGCGCCCAAACAGTGGTTTACCCCCACATATGAGGTATCAGCCTACTCAGGACAAACTGGACAACAATATTTGGGGTCCAATTTCTCCTATTATTCTTGGCAAAATAGGAAATTCCAGGCTAAAAAATCATTTTTGAGGAAAGAAAAATTATTTTTTATTTTCATGGCTCTGCGTTATAAACTTCTGTGAAGCACCTGGGGGATTAAAGTGCTCAATATGCATTTAGTTAAGTTCCTTGGGGGGTCTAGTTTCCAAAATGGGGTCACTTGTGGGGAAGCTCCAATGTTTAGGCACACAGGGGCTCTCCAAACGCGACATGGTGTCCGCTAACAATTGGAGCTAATTTTCCATTCAAAAAGTCAAATGGCGCGCCTTCCCTTCCGAGCCCTGCCGAGTGCCAAAACAGTGGTTTACCCCCACATATGAGGTATCGGCGTACTCGGGAGAAATTGCCCAACAAATTTTATGATCCATTTTATCCTACTGCCCATGTGAAAATGAAAAAATTGAGGCGAAAAGAATTTTTTTGTGAAAAAAAAGTACTTTTTCATTTTTACAGATCAATTTGTGAAGCACCTGAGGGTTTAAAGTGCTCACTAGGCATCTAAATAAGTTCCTTGGGGGGTCTAGTTTCCAAAATGGGGTCACTTGTGGGGGAGCGCCAATGTTTAGGCACACAGAAGCTATCCAAACGCGACATGGTGTCCGCTAACGATGGAAATAATTTTTCATTCAAAAAGTCAAATGGCGCTCCTTCCCTTCCGAGCCTTACCATGTGCCCAAACAGTGGTTTACCCCCACATGTGAGGTATTGGTGTACTCAGGAGAAATTGCCCAACACATTTTAGGATCCATTTTATCCTGTTGCCCATGTGAAAATGAAAAAATTGAGGCTAAAAGAATTTTTTTGTGAAAAAAAAGTACTTTTTCATTTTTACGGATCAATTTGTGAAGCACCTGGGGGTTCAAAGTGCTCACTATGCATCTAGATAAGTTCCTTGGGGCGTCTTGTTTCCAAAATGGGGTCACTTGTGGGGGGGGTTCAATTTTTAGGCACACGGGGGCTCTCCAAACGTGACATGGTGTCCGCTAAAGAGTGGAGCCAATTTTTGATTCAAAAAGTCAAATGGCGCTCCTTCCCTTCCAAGCCCTGCCGTGTGCCCAAACAGTGCTTTACCCCCACATATGAGGTATCAGCGTACTCAGGACAAATTGGACAACAACTTTCGTCATTCAGTTTCTCCTTTTACCATTGGGAAAATAAAAAAATTGTTGCTAAAAGATAATTTTTGTGACTAAAAAGTTAAATGTTCATTTTTTCCTTCCATGTTGCTTCTGCTGCTGTGAAGCACCTGAAGGGTTAATAAACTTCTTGAATGTGGTTTTGAGTACCTTGAGGGGTGCAGTTTTTAGAATGGTGTCACTTTTGGGTATTTTCAGCCATATAGACCCCTCAAACTGACTTCAAATGTGAGGTGGTCCCTAAAAAAAATGGTTTTGTAAATTTCGTTGTAAAAATGACAAATCGCTGGTCAAATTTTAACCCTTATAACTTCCTAACAAAAAAGAATTTTGTTTCCAAAATTGTGCTGATGTAAAGTAAACATGTGGGAAATGTTATTTATTAACTATTTTGTGTCACATATCTCTCTGGTTTAACAGAATAAAAATTCAAAATGTGAAAATTGCGAAATTTTCAAAATTTTCGCCAAATTTCCGTTTTTATCACAAATAAACGCAGACTTTATTGACCTAAATTTACGACTAACATGAAGCCCAATATGTCACGAAAAAACAATCTCAGAACCGCTAGGATCCGTTGAAGTGTTCCTGAGTTATTACCTCATAAAGGGACACTGGTCAGAATTGCAAAAAACGGCAAGGTCTTTAAGGTCAAAATAGGCTGGGTCATGAAGGGGTTAAAGGGGATCTGTCACCCTAAAATTCGCCTATAAGCTGCGGCCACCGGCGTCAGGGGCTTATCTACAGCATTCTATAATGCTGTAGATAAGCCCCGATGTCATCTGAAAGATAAGAAAAGCAGGTTATATTATACTCACCCAGGGGCGGTCCCGATGTGGTCTGTTGCGATCGGCGTCACGGTCCAAGTCCAGTGCCTCCCATCTTCATATGATGACGTCCTCTTCTTTTCTTCCTGCTGCGGCTCATGCGCAGGGGTACTTTGTCTGCCCTGTTGAGGGCAGAGCAAAGTACTGCAGTGCGTAGACGCTGGGAAAGGTCAGCTCAAGAGTTGTGGACAGCAATCCAGTCTGAGTTTCAGTAATGGCTATCTGAACCTGGATGCAGAGAAGGGCATGTGCGATAACGGTGCAAACCTGACAGTGGACTTACGCTGGGGCAACATCACACACGTGCCTTGCATGGCTCAAGTCATCAATCTGGTGGTACAGCAATTTCTCCACCACAATCTCAGTATGGCTGCACTGCTGCAGAAATCATGGTAGCTGTGTGTTCACTTCTGCCGTTCGCACCACGCTGGTCATCGACTTGCATCACTACATCACTACAGAGGTCTTTTTGGCTACCGTTTACCGATTGATATGCGATGTGCCAACATATTGGAAATCCTCTTTTCAAATGTTGGAACTACTGTGGCAGCAGAGAAGATCCTTTTTGCATAACTTGGGACAACGCAGTATGGAGATGGTGGAAATCACTCTTGCAGACTATGTACAGATGAAGGAATTCTGCACCCTTCTTCACAGTTTCAAAATGGCTAGTAAGGTGGTTAGCGATGATGATGCCATCATCAGCATCACTATTTCGGTCAGCTACACACATGGTCAAAATTTGTGTCACCCCTTGTTTAATGACAGAAAAATCCACAATGGTCACAGCAATAACTTGAATCTGACAAAAGAAAAAATAAATGCAAAATATATGAAAATGAACAAATGAAAGTCAAACATTGCTTTTCAACCATTATTCCACAGAATTTAATTAGAAATAAAACTCATGAAATAGGCCTGGACAGAAATGATGGTACCCTTAGCTTAATATTTTGTTGCACAACCTTTTGAGGCAATTATTGCAATCAAACGATTCCAGTAACTGTCAATAAGACTTCTGCACCTCACAACAGGTATTTTGCCCCTTTCCTCAAGAGCAAACTACTCCAGTTGTCTCGTGTTTGAAGGTTGCCTTTTCCAGACGGCATTCTTCAGCTCTTTCCAAAGATGCTAAATAGGATTTAGGCCAGGGCTCATAGAAGGCCACTTCAGAATAGTTCAATGTTTTCTTCTTAGGCATTCTTCTGAGCCATTATCCTGTTGCAAGACCCATGCCCTGCAACTTAGACCAAGCTGTCTGACACTTGGCAGCACATTTCTCGCTAGAATACTTTGAAAGTCTTGAGGCTTCATTGTACCTTACACAGATTTATAAATACAAAAAGATATGATGGTATAGTGATTTAGCAAGCTAACATGTTGACTAATACCTAAAATCAATTTTTATTAATAACCATTAAAATTTTAATGGTTATTAATACAAATTGATTTTAGGTATTAGTCAACATGTTAGCTTACCTTGCACAGATTCTAAACACCCTGTGCCAGATGCAGCAAAGCAGCCCCAGAGCATAACAGAGCCTCCTCCATGTTTCACAGTAGGGACAGTGTTCTTTTCTTGATATGCTTCATTTTTCCGTCTGTGAACATAGAGCTGATGTGACTGGCAAAAAGTTCAATTTTTGTCTCATCTGTCAATAGGACATTCTCCCAGAGGCTTTGTGGCTTGTCAACATGTAGTTTGGCAAATTCCAGTTTGGTTTTTTGATGATTTATTTCAATAATGGTGTCCTCCTTGGTTGTCTCCCATGAAGTCTACTGTCACTCATACAATGACGGATGGTGCAATCTGACACTGATTTGCTTCCTCTCGTCCATGTTGAGTGTGATACACACCATGTCACCAAACAGCACAGTGAGTAACTGTAGCCCCATATACAGGCCCACTCACTGATTCCAAGATTGTAGGCACCTGTGATGTTAGTTAGTGGACACACCTTGATTTAACATGTCCCTTTTGTCACATTATTTTCAGGGGTACCATCATTTCTCTCCATGCCTATTTCATGAGTTTTTTTTTTTTAAATTCTGTGGAAGCATGGTTGAAAAGCAATGTCTGACTTTCATTTTTTTCATATTCATAGATCTTTTATTTATTATTACTTTTGTCAGATTCAAGTTACAGGTGCATCTCACAAAATTAGAATATCATCAAAAAGTTAATTTATTTCAGTTATTTAATACAAAAAGGGAAACTCATATATTAGATAGTCATAACAAATAGAGCGATGTATTTCAAGTGTTTATTTCTGCTATTGTTGATGTTTATAGCTTACAGCCAATGAAAACCCAAAAATCATTATCTCAGTAAATTAGAATACTTCATAAAACCAGCTAGAAAAAAGGAGTTCAACATCCGAAATGTTGGCCTACTGACATTTATGTTCAGTAAATCCACACAATACTTGGTCGGGGCTCCTTTTGCATCAATTACTGCATCAATGCGGCATGGCATTGAGGTAGGTACGGACTGGGAATGAAATTCAGCCCTGACATTTTAAATCACACAGGCCCATATTGTCCCCGCCCCCATGAACCAGATGGGATGTATTACTAATATTACCCTGGATGGAGGAAAGGAAGATTTACTACAAGACCAATATTTCTAATGACACCCGTAGCCTGCTGGGGTAAGTGACGGAGTCAGCGACTTGTGCTCCTTCACAACTCTTAACAGTATGGGTGTCTTGAGAAGATAGTTTCTGCTAACAACGTGGCAGACAAAGCAGCCCATGACCAGACAGGCCCTTCTGGCATTTGCCAGAATTGCCAGATGGCCAGTCCGGCCCTGCATTGAGGCGATCAGTCTGTGGCACTGCTGAGGTGTTATGGAAGCACAGGTTGCTTTGAAAACAGCCTTCAGCTCATCTACATTGTTGGGTCTGGTGTGTCTCATCTTCCTCTTGACAATACCCCATAGATTCTCTATGGGGTTAAGGTTAGATGAGTTTGCTGGCCAATTAAGCACAGGAATACTGTTGTTTTTAAACCAGGAATTGGTACTTTTTGCAGCGTGGACAGGTGCCAAGTCCTGCTGGAGAATTAAATTTCCATCTCCAAAAAGCTGGTCAGCAGAGGGAAGCATGAAGTGCTCTAAAACTTCCTGGTAGACGCCTGTGCTGACTTTGGTTTTGATAAAACACAGTGGACCTACTGTACACCACTAGATGACATGGCTCCCAAAACCATCGTTAATTGTGGATATTTCACACTAGACCTTGTAAATCAAGGTCCCGAAGTCTGGAGAAAGAGTGGACAGACAGACAATCCAAGCTGCTTGAGGTCTAGTGTGAAGTTTCTACAATTCTGAACATATTCGCTCATCTCTAGTTACAATGCAAAATAAAAAAGAAGATGGATTTGGTAAAAATATTTGACCAAGTCAGATTTAAGAAAACCTGACATTGGCTTTTATTTTTGGAAAGATCTGTTTGATTAGTACTTGGTTGGATCTCTCAGTCCACTCTGAGTTTTGGGAGTGGCCCATGTCCACAAAACCCATTTAAGCTTTCATTTGAGGTTTAGGTGTGTCAGTGTTTGGTTTGCAAGCAGCAGAGCAGGAGGTACTATGCAGTACAGGTCTGAGTGAGTATGAACTCAGTTCAGAGAAGGGAAAGCTACTGATGCACCAGCAGTAGCAGCAGCGGTAGCAGCATGAGCAGCTTCAGCAGCAGCGGCAACAGCAGGAACTGTACCAGCAACAGATGAACAACCTGATTCTGCTGCAGATTGCGACCCTGCGAGAGAAACCTCCACCCCTGACCCCTGTCCTTTCCGAGGCACGGTACAGAGTCAGATCGAAGCTCCCAAGTTAGGAATACCTGCCGTAGGGGTCAACATCATAGGGAAAGAGTGTAATTCTGATAGGTCTTCCCTAGAGGTTTTGGCAGGAAAGGTCAAGGAGACCACATAAAATCCAGAGGTGAAGGTATCCCAGGGAACTTTTGGGACATAGTAGCTCCAGTAAACCACACTAATCTGGACACGGCAATGGGTATTAATGATAAACGGGGTGGCACAGCAACCTGGGGCAGAGGCAGTTTTTCCAGTAACTCTTACACCAGGATGACAGAATCCACTATAGAAAAATAGATTAGCTGGTAGTGTCCCAATCATACCGTCAAGCGGTGCTTGAGATGACCTATAAATATGTGCTGGCAGTGCATCTGGGAGCTAAAAATGCAAACGTATATTCTGCAGTGGTTCTGTTAGCTGAGGTAATGAGGTTTTGTGAGTCCTGCCCAGAATGTCAGCTGACCACACCCACAGCAACCTTCTGTAGTCCACTGGTTTCTCTGCCTGTAATCGAGGTGCCTTTTGAGCAGATTGTTATGGATCTGGTAGGGCCAATAGTGAGAGTAGCTTGTGGTCACCAACACATATTGGTCATAGGGGATTATGTGACTCATTACTCGGAGGGAATTCCTCTTCATCATACCTTGGCAAAACTTATTGCAAGGGAGTTGTTTGCCATATTCTGTCACCTTAGGCTCCAAAGGACGTCTTACAGATCAAGGGACTCCTTTTATCTCCAAGGTCACCAAGGATTTTGTAAACTATTCCAGATCAATCAGTTGTGCACATCAGTCCACCACCCACAGACCAATATTCTTATATAAAGATTAAATAAAACCCTAAAATCGATAAAAAAAAAGTGGTAGCTAAAGATGGAAAGGACTGGGATATGTTTTTGCCTTACTTAATGTTCACCATTCGGGAGATACTGCAGTTTTCCAGAGGATTCCCTCCATTTGAGTTGTTATATGGTAGACATTCAAGGGGGATGCTGGATATTGTAAAGAGACATGAGAACAGGAGCCAACCCCTCATAAAAGCATTATAGAGCACTTTGCGTGTATGCAGGACCGGATTACAGCTATAATGTCTATTGTAATGGAACATCTCCTGAATACCCAAGCAGCTCTGAAACTAGTGTATAATAGAAGGCCATGGTCCCATCCTTTAAAGAAGTATTAGTCTTAGTGCCCACAGCAGAAAGTAAACTCGTGGCCAAGTGTCAAGGTCCTTATGAAGTCCGGGAAAGGGTTGGGGAGGTAAATTACAGAGTTTACCAGCCCAGGAAGAAAAAACCCACATAACTATATCATGTAAATTTGCTAAAAGCATGGAAAGACTGGGAATGTATGATTATGGATCCGTCTCCGGTTGTATCATCTGTGGACCCTCCAAGACTGGTCCAGGAGGAGGCCGAGGGAGAGGCAAAGATAAGCGATGCTCTCTTTAAACCACAGCAATGGGAAGATCGGAAATTGGTGCAACAGAATACGGATGTATTCTCAGAACTGCCTGGCCGTACATCTGTAATCCACCATAACATGTCACCGAGCCTCAGGTAAAGGTGCAAATGAAACCATACCATGTGCCAAAGGCCCAGAGGCAAGCCATCACAGGAGACTTAAGACAAATGCTCCAGCTAGGAGTTATTGAGGACTCAATTAGTGACCAGGCTAGCACCATTGTACTGATTTCATAATTTAATGTAGTGTCAAAATGTGACCTTAATCAAATGCCCTGGTTTGACAAGCTGATTCAGAAACTGGGGATGATCCAGTACTTTATGACGCTAGAGCTTACCAAGCTGGAAGGCCTCTATCACTATGTCGTCTTGCCTTTTGGGCTACATGGGGTCCCGACCACTTTCCAAAAGCTGATGGGGATAGTTTTAGAGCCACATCAAAAGTATACTTCGGCTTATTTGGATAATATAATTATCTTAAGTACTGACTGGCATACTAACTTGTCCCAGGTGCAAGCTGTAGTGGATTCGCTCCGAGTCTCAAGGAAACCCATAAGGGGTGATTGGCAGTGGGGTTATCAATCCCCAAATAAATAAAATCGATACAATTCAAAACTGGCCATGACCTCTTACTACAAAACAGGTAAGAGCGCTCCTCGGCATCATTGGGTATTATTTAAATACGGAAATTTCAGTTTAATTTATGAAGGAAGCAAGAACTGTCAAAATATTAGGGCCTCAGATACACCCTGTATTGGATATAAAGGAGGGCTCATACACATTCTTTTCTAATTGTAATGTATTGGTACTACTAGACTCATTAAGGTTATGCAGTTTTGCGAGTTATATACCAAGGAAATGTACTCCAGAACATGGAATAGTCATTGGGTGAGCAATATCATAGTAATAATTTTTTTAACAAGATTTTGAGGGTTATATACCAACGAAATGTGCTCTAGACCACAGAATGGTCTATGGGTGGGCAATATATCAATAAGGGTATGTACACATGTTGAGTAAAATTTCTGCATAATTTCTGCATTTTGTGGCAGGAAACAATTCATTTTTACCACATTTTGCCTGTATTTTTGCCCTGCGTTTTTTATTGATCTGAGTGAAGTCAAAGGTGAAAAGAGCAGGACAAAAATGCACAGTGAATTGGCAAGCTGCAGATTATTTTCTGTACCAAGTCTGCAAGTCAAAAATACTTAATGTGTACAAAACAGTTTAGGTTTATCATTCTCTTTGCTGGCATCAAGCTTTGCTTCAGGTTTTGTCACAAATCTGCTCAGAAAAAACATGACAAGATATGCACCAGATCTTCAATGTGTCCACACAGCCAAAAAATTTGAACACGTTTTCTGAGGCTTATATTGCAATGAACTGTACCCTATGGATGAGCAATATAATACCGATAAATTTTGAAATCGTTTTTTTGATGAATATATACCAACAAAATTTACTCCTGGTCATAGAATAGCCTATGGATGAGCAATATAAGCCAATCAATTACAGTAATCCAGGTGGGAGTGGATCAGGGCACAAGTGAAGGTTTTTGTTTCCAATGTGAGAAAGGGGTGGATCCTAGAGATCTTCTTTAGGTGTAAGTGGCAAGAGGGAGCAAAGAGATTGTATATGGGAGGTGAAGGAGAGATTGGTGTCAAACATAACACCCAGATAGGGCGCTTGCTGCCGGGGGGTTTGGGGTTATTATGGTGCCACCCATGCAGTGGTAGAGATCAGATTTAGGAAGGTTAGTAGACAGCAGGAGCAGAAGTATTTAAGCTTTGGAAAGGTTGAGTTTCAGATAGAGAGCGGAAATAATATTGCAGACGGCGGACAGACTGTCACTGGTGATCTGTAGTACAGCGGGGGTAAGGTTAGGCAATGACGTGTATAGTTGTGTGTCATTGGCATAAAGATGGCACTGAAACCAAATCTGCTGATGGTCTGTCCAATTGGGACCGTGTAGAGAGAGAAGAGATGGGGGCCAAGGATTGAGCCCTGAGGGACCCCAACAGTGAGAGGAAGAGGACATGAAGTGGAGCCAGCAAATGATACACTGAAGGAGCAGTGAGAAAGGAAGGAAGAGAACCAGGAGAGGGCAGTGTCCTTAACCCCTTTACCCCCAAGGGTGGTTTGCACGTCAATGACCAGGCCAATTTTTACAATTCTGACCACTGTCCCTTTATGAGGTTATAACTCTGGAACGCTTCAACGGATCCTGGTGATTCTGACATTGTTTTCTCGTGACATATTGTACTTCATGATAGTGGTAAAATTTCTTTGATAGTACCTGTGTTTGTTTGTGAAAAAAACGGAAATTTGGCAAAAATTTTGAAAATTTTGCAATTTTCAAACTTTGAATTTTTATGCAATTAAATCACAGAGATATGTCACACAAGATACTTAATAAGTAACATTTCCCACATGTCTACTTTACATCAGCATAATTTTGGAACCAACATTTTTTTTGTTAGGGAGTTATAAGGGTTAAAAGTTGACCAGCAATTTCTCATTTTTACAACACCATTTTTTTTTTAGGGACCACATCTCATTTGAAGTCATTTTGAGGGGTCTATATGATAGAAAATACCCAAGTGTGACACCATTCTAAAAACTGCACCCCTCAAGGTGCTCAAAACCACATTCAAGAAGTATATTAACCCTTCAGGTGTTTCATAGGAATTTTTGGAATGTTTAAATAAAAATGAACATTTAACTTTTTTTCACAAAAAATTTACTTCAGCTTCAATTTGTTTTATTTTACCAAGGGTGTTAGTAGTCGAGTTTCCTCTGCTGCACAGGGGGAATCTCGATCCGTCTCCGCTGCGGTCTCCCATTCTCCTCCAGCCGCAGTGGAGTCTGCTCAGCAGGGACGTCGATCCCAGCGTCTCGCTCAGTCTGACTCTGTGCGAAGAGTTACTGCTGCTTTTCCTGCTTCTGCCATTGAAGCCAGTGCTGGGCAGCAGCGAGTGGACATTTCTGGATCTAAGTCCTTATTTGCACACACTGAGCATGCCCAGGGCAAGATCTCCTGTTGGAGATCGAGGGTCACATGCTCAGGTACTGCAGCACATCCCATTGGTCCTTTTGGCAGGTCCTGAAAGGGCAAAACTTCTGTAGCTGTTTCCTGTGCTGCAGCTATATAAACTGCGCATGACCGCACGGCCATGCGCTAGTATTGTCTTGTAAATATGTGTGTGTGTTGTGAGTGAAAGTCGCTCTTTAAATAACCCTCCCTATTAAATGTCTGTTCGCGGAAGGTGTATGTTTGCTATCTAGCGCCCGACTTATCCAACAGCACGTAACACACATTACAGCTACCAGTTGCTGTGTCCGCCTGTACGGCGCCGTGCGCTTGCTCTGCGCTTTCCTGACCCAAGCCTGGGTGGTTAGTGGCGTCCATCTGTGCGGCACCGCACGCACTCTTGTGCCTTTATATTATTATTTAGTTTCCTTACACACCCAGTTGCGGTGTTGTGCCAGGAAGTGTCTAATCGGACTTCAATCCTAGTTGGGGTTGAGTTCGCTGACTTATTGCTCGCGCTCTATGTGCGGTACCGCGGTCCTGTGACGCAACAGGATCGCTTCCTTCACGCAGGGTGCAGTTAACCCGGGCGTGTATACTTGTAGTACCACCATATAGTCCGTCTTACTAGCAGCGGGGTTTTTACCCGCATGGTGGACCTCGGACTGCGAACGCACCTAGTTCCATTTCATCTTGTACTTGGTGCGTTCCGCCAGTCCTAACATAATGCTGGGGCAGAAACTCAAAGTGAAGACGGCATTGGTTTAAAAATCCTCGGCAGAATTTAGGATCCCCATTGTACCGAGGTGGTTTAGCCAAGCGGGGTGGAGGGTGGGAAGCAGAAGCAGAGGTAGAAGCGGCTGTCTGGATAGAAAGCAGCCGATCGTCAATCGAAGACATATAACTGAGGATATGAGCCTGGGTGTCACGCTGCTGAGCTAACTCTTGCTGTAAGCCAACGAGTAGAGCGGCGTTGCCGGGATCAGGGGGCAGGAGCGTAGACAGGCGAGAATCCATGGCCTTCATAAAGGACATAATACGGGACTGATTCTCCCGCAAAAAGAGTAGCTCTTTTTGCGCAGCAGAGGCCCCAGCGGGGTCCATGGCCTTTGCCTACTGTAGGGATTCGGACAGAAATCCGAGAGTGGACCCTCTGGGTCGTGACTCTAGAGCCCCCGGGGTCGAGCGGACCAGATGGAATCACCCCCTATACAGGGAGTGTTAGGAGCAGGACCTCGGGGGAATGGAGACACAACAGCTAGAGCCAAAGGGACGACCCAAGATAAAGAAGGAGACCACAGAGTATTGGAATGGCGGGGAATAATAGGAAAACAGGACTTAACTGTTAATGACAGGAACACGAGACAATGTAGGGCACGGCAGGAACACAGGACTTGGCAGGAGACGGCAGGTACACGGAACTTGGTAGGATACAGCAGGAACACAGAACTTGGCAGGACACAGCAGGAACACGGAACTTGGCAGGACACAGCAGGAACACGGAACTTGGCAGGACACTGCAGGAACACGGAACTTGGCAGGACACAGCAGGAACACGGAATTCGGCAGGACACAGCAGGAACACGGAACTTGGCAGGACACAGCAGGAACACGGAACTTGGCAGGACACAGCAGGAACACGGAACTTGGCAGGACACAGCAGGAACACGGAACTTGGCAGGACACAGCAGGATCACGGAACTTGGCAGGACACAGCAGGAACACGGGACTAGGCAGGACACAACACTGAGACAAAGCGAACACTAAGCAGGGAAAAGATACAAATACAGGGGAGCCTAGGGCATAGGGACACTGACGGCAGACAGTGCACCTACAAGGCAAAGGCATCTTTCCTGGAAAGACGCCGGGAAGAAATACCCGATGGGCGCCGCCATATTGGGGCGGAGCCACCGGGTCGCGACCTCCCAGAAGGCTCTGCGACGCGACCGTGCATGCGCAGAGAGACCGGACGCCGTGAGCCGGCGAAGGAGGAAGCAGAGCGGCGAGGGACAGGATCGCGAGTGCACCGAGGGATGGGAGAAGCCGGGTAAGTATGTGCAGCGGACGTAACAGTACCCCCCTCCTTAGTCCCCCTCTTTTTAAGGCTAGAAAGGAATCTTTTCATGATAAGAGGAGCATTGATGTTCTCTCGAGGCTCCCAGGACCTCTCCTCAGGGCCAAATCCCTCCCAATCAATCAAAAAATAGGTTTTACCCCTAACTACCTTTTTGGCAAGAATATCTTTAACATTAAAGATTCCATCAGAAGTACAGAGCTGAAGAGAGGGAGAGGTAGCGGAGTGAAAACGATTAAAGACTGCGGGCTTGAGAAGAGATACATGGAAGGCATTGGGAATGCGTAAAGAGGCAGGTAGTTTCAGTTTGTAGGAAACATCATTAATGTGACCCAAGATAGGAAAAGGACCAATATAGCGAGGGCCTTGTTTGTAAGAGGGGATTTTGAGCTTGATATAGCGAGAGGAGAGCCAAACTTTATCACCCGGAGAATATGGAGGAGCATCCAAACACCTCTTATCAGCAAATTTTTTCATATTAAGGCTAGCTCTCTCAAGAGCCTCCTTAGTCTCACTCCAAATCTTAGAGAATTCCCGGGACAAGAAATCCGCTGCCGGTACCCCCGAGGAGAGAGAAACAGGAAGAGGAATGCTCGGATGTTGAACATAGACTACAAAAAAGGGAGATTTGGAGGAAGACTCACTGGGAAGATTATTATATGAGAACTCAGCCCAGGGGAGAAGGGAGACCCAGTCATCTTGATGTGTATTGGAAAAATGTCGCAAGTATGTAGTCAGGACTTGATTAACTCGCTCCACTTGACCATTAGACTGAGGGTGATAAGCGGAAGAGAAGTCCAGGTTAATTTTCAATAGACTGCAGAGAGCTCTCCAAAAACGTGAGGTAAATTGTACTCCGCGGTCTGAGACAATATGATGTGGAAAACCATGAAGACGAAAGACTTGGTGTAAAAAGATTTTTGCCAACTCAGGAGCAGAAGGCAGACTAGGCAACGCGATGAAGTGAGCCATCTTAGAGAAGCGATCCACAACAACTAGGATGACAGAGCAACTCGAGGGACAAGGTAGATCAGTGATGAAGTCCATAGCGATATGACTCCAAGGGACGGAAGGCACAGGCAGAGGATGCAGGAGACCGGAAGGAAGCTGCCTAGGGACCTTATTCTTGGCACAAGAAGAACAAGAAGCAATAAATTCGGTGACGTCTTGTCGGAGAGATGGCCACCAGTAGTGTCGAGTGATAAGGGAAAGTGTCTTCTTGACTCCTACATGTCCTGCGATCTTGGAGGAATGACCCCAACGTAAAACTCTCTCCTTGTCCTGATTAGACACAAGAGTCTTGCCAGGAGGAGTTGAAATCACTCTTAGAGGAGCAAGAGTGACGATCTTCGCAGGATCAATGATGTGAGCCGGAGAGTCCTCAATGTCCTGAGGCTGAAAGGATCTTGAAAGAGCATCCACTTTGACATTCTTATTTCCGGGTCGGAAATGGAGTTCAAATTCAAATCGTCCGAAGAATAAAGACCATCTGGCTTGTCGTGGATTTAGTCTTTGGGCAGACTGAACATAGGCCAGATTCTTGTGGTCTGTGTAAATGGTGAATGGATGAAGAGACCCCTCAAGGAGATAGCGCCACTCTTCTAAGGCTAGCTTGATAGCCAATAGTTCTTTATCCCCAATGGAGTAGTTACGCTCAGGAGCAGAAAAGGCTTTAGAAAAAAAACCACAGGTCACCAAATGTCCGGATGAAGATCTTTGCAAAAGTACTGCTCCGGCTCCAACAGAGGATGTGTCGACTTCAAGGACAAACGGTCTATTAGCATCAGGACGATGAAGCACAGGGGCCGTAGCGAAACTTTGTTTAAGGGACTGAAAGGCCTCTTCAGCCTCAGGGGTCCAAAGACTGGAGTTGACTCCCTTGTGAACTAGGGCAGAGATAGGCTTGGTAATGGAAGAAAAATGAGGAATAAATTGTCTATAGTAGTTGGCAAAACCAAGAAAACGTTGGATTGCTTTTGTTCCAAGAGGACGAGGCCAATTCAGGACAGCAGAAACCTTCTCTGGATCCATCTCTAAGCCAGATCTTGAGACAATATATCCAAGGAAGGGAAGTGTTGTGAATTCTGTGGCTGAATTCACTCCTGTGGTCACAAGTGGTACTGCAGCTTCTGAGCTTCCTCCCTCAGGTGTTCTGGTGAGCTCGTTAACTGCTTCATTACTTAACTCCGCCTGATGCTGCTATCCTTGCTCCTTGTCAATGTTTCAGTGTTGGATCTGAGCTTCTCCTGATTGTTCCTGTGACCTGCTGCTCTGTATAGCTAAGTGCTTTTTGCTTTTTTGTTGCTTTTTTTCTGTCCAGCTTGTCTTTTGTTTTGCTGGAAGCTCTGAGACACAAAGGGTGTACCGCCGTGCCGTTAGTTCGGCACGGTGGGTTTTTTTTGCCCCCTTTGCGTGGTTTTGCTTTAGGGTTTTTTGTAGACTGCAAAGTTCGCTTTACTGTCCTCGCTCTGTCCTAGAATATCGGGCCCCACTTTGCTGAATCTATTTCATCCCTACGTTTTGTCTTTTCATCTTACTCACAGTCATTATATGTGGGGGGCTGCCTTTTCCTTTGGGGAATTTCTCTGGGGCAAGTCAGGCCTATTTTTCTATCTTCAGGCTAGCTAGTTTCTTAGGCTGTGCCGAGTTGCCTAGGTAGTTGTTAGGCGCAATCCACAGCCGCTTTTAGTTGTGTTTAGGATAGGATCAGGTGTGCAGTCTACAGAGTTTCCACGTCTCAGAGCTCGTTCTTGTATTTTTGGGTATTTGTCAGATCACTGTGTGCGCTCTGATCGCTAAGCACACTGTGTTTCTGGATTGCCTTCATAACACCTGTCATTAGCAAACATAACAGTACAAGGAGCCCAAACTAATGATTCTCAATAGAGGGAAAGAAAAAGTTCTGACATCATTTTTTTTTTTTTCTGCTCTGTGTTCACTTTTTTTTTTCCCCTAGACATTTGGGTGATTCTGGACACAGGTGTGGACATGGATATTCAGGGTCTGTGCTCTTCAATGGATAATCTCGTTATAAATGTACAAAAAATTCAAGATACTATTGATCAGAAATCTATGTTAGAACCAAGAATTCCTATTCCTGATTTGTTTTTTGGAGATAGAACTAAGTTTCTAAGTTTCAAAAATAATTGTAAGCTATTTCTGGCCTTGAAACCTCATTCTTCTGGTAATCCTATTCAACAGGTTTTGATTATTATTTCTTTTTTGCGCGGCGACCCTCAAGACTGGGCATTTTCTCTTGCACCAGGAGACCCTGCATTGAGTAGTGTCGATGCGTTTTTCCTGGCGCTCGGATTGCTGTACGATGAGCCTAATTCAGTGGATCAGGCTGAGAAAAATTTGCTGGCTTTGTGCCAGGGTCAGGATGATATAGAAGTATATTGTCAGAAATTTAGGAAATGGTCAGTACTCACTCAGTGGAATGAATCTGCGCTGGCAGCTTTGTTCAGAAAGGGTCTCTCTGAGGCTCTTAAGGATGTCATGGTGGGATTTCCTATGCCTGCTGGTTTGAATGAGTCTTTGTCTTTGGCCATTCAAATCGGTCGACGCTTGCGCGAGCGTAAATCTGTGCACCATTTGGCGGTACTGCCTGAGGTTAAACCTGAGCCTATGCAGTGCGATAGGACTATGACTAGAGTTGAACGGCAGGAATACAGACGTCTGAATGGTCTGTGTTTCTACTGTGGTGATTCCACTCATGCTATTTCTGATTGTCCTAAGCGCACTAAGCGGTCCGCTAGGTCTGCCGTCATTGGTACTGTACAGTCCAAATTCCTTCTGTCCATTACCTTGATATGCTCTTTGTCGTCGTTTTCTGTCATGGCGTTTGTGGATTCGGGCGCTGCCCTGAATCTGATGGATTTGGATTATGCTAAACGTTGTGGGTTTTTCTTGGAGCCTTTGCGGTGTCCTATTCCATTGAGAGGAATTGATGCTACACCTTTGGCCAAGAATAAACCTCAATACTGGGCCCAGCTGACCATGTGCATGGCTCCTGCACATCAGGAAGTTATTCGCTTTCTGGTGTTGCATAATCTGCATGATGTGGTCGTGTTGGGGTTGCCATGGCTACAAACCCATAATCCAGTATTGGATTGGAATTCCATGTCGGTATCCAGCTGGGGTTGTCAGGGGGTACATGGTGATGTTCCATTTTTGTCGATTTCGTCATCCACCCCTTCTGAGGTCCCAGAGTTCTTGTCTGATTATCAGGATGTATTTGAAGAGCCCAAGTCCGATGCTCTACCTCCGCATAGGGATTGTGATTGTGCTATCAATTTGATTTCTGGTAGTAAATTCCCTAAAGGTCGATTATTTAATTTATCCGTGCCCGAACACGCCGCTATGCGCAGTTATGTGAAGGAATCCCTGGAGAAGGGACATATTCGCCCATCGTCATCACCACTGGGAGCAGGGTTCTTCTTTGTAGCCAAGAAGGATGGTTCACTGAGACCGTGTATTGATTACCGCCTTCTTAATAAGATCACTGTTACATTTCAGTATCCCTTGCCATTGTTATCTGACTTGTTTGCTCGGATTAAGGGGGCTAGTTGGTTCACTAAGATAGATCTTCGTGGTGCGTATAATCTGGTGAGAATCAGGCAAGGAGATGAATGGAAAACTGCATTCAATACGCCCGAGGGTCATTTTGAGTATCTAGTGATGCCGTTCGGACTTGCCAATGCTCCATCTGTGTTTCAGTCTTTTATGCATGACATCTTCCGTGAGTATCTGGATAAATTCCTGATTGTTTACTTGGATGACATTTTGATCTTCTCAGATGATTGGGAGTCTCATGTGAAGCAGGTCAGAATGGTTTTTCAGGTCCTGCGTGCTAACTCTTTGTTTGTGAAGGGATCAAAGTGTCTCTTCGGTGTGCAGAAAGTTTCATTTTTGGGGTTCATCTTTACCCCTTCTACTATCGAGATGGATCCAGTTAAGGTCCAAGCCATCCAGGATTGGATTCAGCCTACATCTCTGAAAAGTCTGCAAAAGTTCCTGGGCTTTGCTAATTTTTATCGTCGCTTCATCTGTAATTTTTCTAGCATTGCCAAACCATTGACCGATTTGACCAAGAAGGGTGCTGATTTGGTTAATTGGTCTTCTGCTGCTGTGGAAGCTTTTCAGGAGTTGAAGTGTCGTTTTTGTTCTGCCCCTGTGTTGTGTCAGCCAGATGTTTCTCTTCCGTTCCAGGTCGAGGTTGATGCTTCTGAGATTGGAGCAGGGGCGGTTTTGTCACAGAGAGGTTCTGATTGCTCAGTGATGAAACCATGTGCTTTCTTTTCCAGGAAGTTTTCGCCCGCTGAGCGTAATTATGATGTGGGCAATCGAGAGTTGCTGGCCATGAAGTGGGCATTCGAGGAGTGGCATCATTGGCTTGAAGGAGCTAAGCATCGCGTGGTGGTATTAACTGATCATAAGAACTTGACTTATCTCGAGTCTGCCAAGCACTTGAATCCTAGACAGGCCCGTTGGTCGTTATTTTTTGCCCGCTTCGACTTTGTGATTTCGTACCTTCCGGGCTCTAAAAATGTGAAGGCGGATGCTCTGTCTAGGAGTTTTGTGCCCGACTCTCCGGGTTTATCTGAGCCAGCGGGTATCCTCAAGGAAGGAGTCATTGTGTCTGCCATCTCCCCTGATTTGCGGCGGGTGCTGCAAAAATTTCAGGCGAATAAACCTGATCGTTGTCCAGCAGAGAAACTGTTCGTCCCTGATAGGTGGACTAATAAACTTATCTCTGAACTTCATTGTTCGGTGTTGGCTGGTCATCCTGGAATCTCTGGTACCAGAGAGTTAGTGGCTAGATCCTTCTGGTGGCCATCTCTGTCACGGGATGTACGTACTTTTGTGCAGTCCTGTGGGATTTGTGCTAGGGCTAAGCCCTGCTGTTCTCGTGCCAGTGGGTTGCTTTTGCCCTTGCCGGTCCCAATGAGGCCTTGGATACATATTTCGATGGATTTCATTTCTGACCTTCCCGTTTCTCAAAAGATGTCAGTCATTTGGGTGGTCTGTGATCGCTTTTCTAAAATGGTCCATCTGGTGCCCTTGGCTAAATTGCCTTCCTCCTCTGATTTGGTACCTTTGTTCTTTCAGCATGTGGTTCGGTTGCATGGCATTCCTGAGAATATTGTTTCTGACAGAGGTTCCCAGTGTGTTTCAAGGTTTTGGCGAGCCTTTTGTGGTAGGATGGGCATTGACCTATCCTTTTCCTCGGCTTTCCATCCTCAGACTAATGGCCAGACCGAACGAACCAATCAGACCTTGGAAACATATCTGAGATGTTTTGTTTCTGCAGACCAGGATGATTGGGTGTCCTTTTTGCCGTTGGCTGAGTTCGCCCTTAATAATCGGGCCAGCTCGGCTACCTTGGTTTCTCCATTTTTTTGCAATTCTGGGTTCCATCCTCGTTTCTCTTCAGGACAGGTTGAGTCTTCGGACTGTCCTGGTGTGGATTCTGTGGTGGATAGGTTGCAGCAGATCTGAACTCAGGTAGTGGACAATTTGATCTTGTCCCAGGAGAAAGCTCAACTTTTCGCTAATCGCAGACGCCGTGTGGGTCCCCGACTTCGTGTTGGGGATCTGGTTTGGTTATCTTCTCGTCATATTCCTATGAAGGTTTCCTCTCCTAAATTTAAACCTCGTTTTATTGGTCCGTATAGGATTTCTGAGGTTCTCAATCCTGTGTCTTTTCGTTTGACCCTCCCAGACTCCTTTTCCATACATAATGTATTCCATAGGTCGTTGTTGCGGAGATACGTGGCACCTATGGTTCCATCTGTTGAGCCTCCTGCCCCGGTTTTGGTGGAGGGGGAATTGGAGTATATTGTGGAGAAGATTTTGGATTCTCGTGTTTCTAGACGGAAACTCCAGTATCTGGTTAAATGGAAGGGTTATGCTCAGGAAGATAATTCCTGGGTTTTTGCCTCTGATGTTCATGCTTCCGATCTTGTTCGTGCCTTTCATGCGGCTCATCCTGGTCGGCCTGGGGGCTCTGGTGAGGGTTCGTTGACCCCTCCTCAAGGGGGGGGGGTACTGTTGTGAATTCTGTGGCTGAATTCACTCCTGTGGTCACAAGTGGTACTGCAGCTTCTGAGCTTCCTCCCTCAGGTGTTTTGGTGAGCTCGTTAACTGCTTCATTACTTAACTCCGCCTGATGCTGCTATCCTTGCTCCTTGTCAATGTTTCAGTGTTGGATCTGAGCTTCTCCTGATTGTTCCTGTGACCTGCTGCTCTGTATAGCTAAGTGCTTTTTGCTTTTTTGTTGCTTTTTTTCTGTCCAGCTTGTCTTTTGTTTTGCTGGAAGCTCTGAGACGCAAAGGGTGTACCGCCGTGCCGTTAGTTCGGCACGGTGGGTTTTTTTTGCCCCCTTTGCGTGGTTTTGCTTTAGGGTTTTTTGTAGACTGCAAAGTTCGCTTTACTGTCCTCGCTCTGTCCTAGAATATCGGGCCCCACTTTGCTGAATCTATTTCATCCCTACGTTTTGTCTTTTCATCTTACTCACAGTCATTATATGTGGGGGGCTGCCTTTTCCTTTGGGGAATTTCTCTGGGGCAAGTCAGGCCTATTTTTCTATCTTCAGGCTAGCTAGTTTCTTAGGCTGTGCCGAGTTGCCTAGGTAGTTGTTAGGCGCAATCCACAGCCGCTTTTAGTTGTGTTTAGGATAGGATCAGGTGTGCAGTCTACAGAGTTTCCACGTCTCAGAGCTCGTTCTTGTATTTTTGGGTATTTGTCAGATCACTGTGTGCGCTCTGATCGCTAAGCACACTGTGTTTCTGGATTGCCTTCATAACACCTGTCATTAGCAAACATAACAGGGAAGCGAGGATTGCTCAAAGACGCACTTCTCAATCTTAGCGAACAGATGATTCTCCCTTAGCCGTTGCAGAACACGGCGGACATCTCGTCTATGAGTGGAGAGATCCGGAGAAAAGATGAGAATGTCGTCAAGGTAAACTACGACAGAGGAGTAGAGAAGATCCCGAAATACATCGTTCACAAATTCCTGGAAAACCGCAGGGGCGTTGCAGAGACCAAACGGCATAACCAAGTATTCATAGTGACCGTCACGAGTATTGAAGGCGGTCTTCCACTCATCGCCTGCGCGAATTCGAACCAGATTGTAAGCGCCACGTAAATCCAATTTGGTAAAAATTTGCGCTCCTCGAAGACGATCGAAGAGTTCCGGAATGAGTGGCAGAGGATATTTGTTCTTCACTGTGATGTTGTTTAGGCCTCGATAATCAATGCAGGGACGAAGAGAACCATCCTTCTTCTTCACGAAAAAAAAACGTGCTCCGGCGGGAGAAGAAGACTTGCGAATGAAACCTTTAGCTAGATTTTCTTGTATATACTCAGACATAGCTTGTGTCTCAGCAGGAGAGAGAGGGTAGATTCTTCCCCTGGGCGGGGTAGTTCCAGGCACGAGATCTATGGGACAATCATAGAGACGGTGAGGCGGAAGACCCTCAGCCTCCTTTTTGTTGAAGACATCAGAGAAAGCGCTGTAGACACAGGGTAAGGCGGGAAAAGAAGAGGAAGGAGAAGAAGAAGAAGAGGAAGAACCCACAGGACGCACCGGCAGCAGACAACGTTCCCGACAAAGCTCTCCCCAGCGCAAAATATTGCCACTGCGCCAATCTAAAGTGTGCTCATGATTCCGTAACCAAGGAAGACCTAAAAGCATAGGATGAGACAGACCCGCTAAAACATAAAATGCAATTCTCTCCTTATGCAGAGCCCCAACTTGAAGTTCCACCTCAAGTGTTACTTGAGTAATGGTCTCCTGTAACGGTCTACCATCCACAGATGCAAGAATCACAGGAGCCTCTAAGGTTTTGACTGGAACGGAGAATTTCAAAACCTCTTCCAACCTGATAAAATTCCCTGCTGCGCCAGAATCCACATAAGCATCCAAAGAAATGCCCTTGCCAGCAATATGCAAAAGGACGGACAAAGTGAGGGGTTGAGAGGGATCACACACACCTAGGGAGGCCTCTCTTACCTGACCTAGGCGGAGAAGTTTTCCGGACGTTCTGGGCAAGACCGCAATAAATGGGCAGCACTCCCGCAGTAAAAACATAAACCCTGAGTACGCCTCTCTTTACGTCGCTGTTCGGACATCTTAAGACGGTCCACTTGCATAGGCTCAGGTGCAGACGCCAGAGAGGAAGTTCTAGGCTGTGGGCTGAGCGGCTTACGGGTGGCAGGAGAAGGACGAAGAAATCTCCGCTCCCGGGCGCGTTCCTGGAACCGAAGGTCAATACGGGTAGCTAAAGAAATTAAATCCTCCAAAACCGTAGGGGTGTCCCGACCAGCTAACTCATCTTTTATGCGCCCAGAGAGACCCCGCCAGAAAGCACCCACTAACGCCTCATTGTTCCAGCCTAAGTCAGAGGAGAGGGTGCGGAACTGAATAGCATACTGACCCACGGATAAAGATCCCTGATTGAGAGACAATAGAGCCTCCGTAGTGGAGGCCAGACGACCAGGTTCGTCAAAAACAAGACGGAAGGTCTCCAAAAATTCAGACAACCGGGAGACTAGGGGATCGTCTCGCTCCCAGAGTGGATATACCCATGCCAAGGCGGCACCCTCCAGATGGGAAATCAAAAAAGCAACCTTGGACCGATCCGTTGGGTAATGCTGGGGCAGAAGCTCAAAGTGAAGACGGCATTGGTTTAAAAATCCTCGGCAGAATTTAGGATCCCCATTGTACCAAGGTGGTTTAGCCAAGCGGGGTGGAGGGTGGGAAGCAGAAGCAGAGGTAGAAGCGGCTGTCTGGATAGAAAGCAGGCGATCGTCAATCGAAGACATATAACTGAGGATATGAGCCTGGGTGTCACGCTGCTGAGCTAACTCTTGCTGTAAGCCAACGAGTAGAGCGGCGTTGCCGGGATCAGAGGGCAGGAGCGTAGACAGGCGAGAATCCATAGCCTTCATAAAGGACATAATACGGGACTGATTCTCCCGCAAAAAGAGTAGCTCTTTTTGCGCAGCAGAGGCCCCAGCGGGGTCCATGGCCTTTGCCTACTGTAGGGATTCGGACAGAAATCCGAGAGTGGACCCTCTGGGTCGTGACTCTAGAGCCCCCGGGGTCGAGCGGACCAGATGGAATCACCCCCTATACAGGGAGTGTTAGGAGCAGGACCTCGGGGGAATGGAGACACAACAGCTAGAGCCAAAGGGACGACCCAAGATAAAGAAGGAGACCACAGAGTATTGGAATGGCGGGGAATAATAGGAAAACAGGACTTAACTGTTAATGACAGGAACACGAGACGATGTAGGACACGGCAGGAACACAGGACTTGGCAGGAGACGGCAGGTACACGGAACTTGGTAGGACACAGCAGGAACACGGAACTTGGCAGGACACAGCAGGAACACGGAACTTGGCAGGACACAGCAGGAACACGGAACTTGGCAGGACACTGCAGGAACACGGAACTTGGCAGGACACAGCAGGAACACAGAACTCGGCAGGACACAGCAGGAACACGGAACTTGGCAGGACACAGCAGGAACACGGAACTTGGCAGGACACAGCAGGAACACGGAACTTGGCAGGACACAGCAGGAACACGGAACTTGGCAGGACACAGCAGGAACACGGAACTTGGCAGGACACAGCAGGAACACGGAACTTGGCAGGACACAGCAGGAACACGGGACTAGGCAGGACACAACACTGAGACAAAGCGAACACTAAGCAGGGAAAAGATACAAATACAGGGGAGCCTAGGGCATAGGGACACTGACGGCAGACAGTGCACCTACAAGGCAAAGGCGTCTTTCCTGGAAAGACGCCGGGAAGAAATACCCGATGGGCGCCGCCATATTGGGGCGGAGCCACCGGGTCGCGACCTCCCAGAAGGCTCTGCGACGCGACCGCGCATGCGCAGAGAGACCGGACGCCGTGAGCCGGCGAAGGAGGAAGCAGAGCGGCGAGGGACAGGATCGCGAGTGCGCCGAGGGATGGGAGAAGCCGGGTAAGTATGTGCAGCGGACGTAACACATAATACTAGCGCCAAGGTCTGGCTAGTAAATGGCGGACGATCAGCGTTTACAGCGGTACATCCAGCAGCTGGAGGGAAGGTTTGCGGCTCTAGAGCGTTCAACCTCAGCTATGGATGTCACTGCTGTCGCTGTTCAGGCTGCTAGCGTGGCTGCAGCTACCTTGTCCACTGCCACCCCTGTTCCGACTCTATCTCGCCTCCCGCTACCAGAGAAATTTTCTGGTGACAGTAATTTTTGTAGGGGTTTCGTGAGTCAGTGCTCTATACATCTCGAGCTTCTGGCCTCTCGTTTCCCTACAGAGCGGGCAAAGGTGGGGTTTATCGTGTCTCTACTGTCGGACAGGGTGTTGCAGTGGGCTACGCCGCTGTGAGAGCGTGGCGATCATGTGGTGCAGAGTGCTCCGTTATTCCTGAGCACTCTGAAACAGGTCTTTTTAGGACCTCGTGTCACCCATGATACGGTTCTCCAACTGTTGGCATTGACTCAGGGCTCGTCCTTGGTCAGCCATTTTGCCGTACACTTCCGAACCCTAGCATCTGAGCTGGAGTGGTCGGATAAAGCCCTTATTCCTATATTTTGGAGGGGGCTGGCTGACCAAGTTAAGGACGCTCTGGCCACTAGGGAGATTCCCGCCACACTGGAGGAATTAATAACAGTATCCACTCGTATTGACCTCCGTTTTCACGAGCGGAGGTTAGAGCGAGCCCAGTGTAGGCAGAGGTTTCGGCTGGCTCCCACCTTCGCCAAACCTTTGGAATCTCCAGTCCAGGCCCCTGAGTCCCATGAGCCTATGGTAGTGTCACGAGCGGGATCTAAGTCCCAGACCGCTCGTGCACTCCAGGTTTGTCATGTGTGCCAGCAGTCAGGACATCTTGCCACCAGATGTTCCCAGCGGACGAGGAAACGTCAGCGTCTAGTGGTAGTAGGTGGAGGTACCCTAGACACGGCGATGTTTGCCTCCAAATTGTCCTTTAAGGGGACAATAACATTAGGCTCATCCTCCCACTCGGTAGAGCTCTGCGTGGATTCTGGGGCGGAGGGCAATTTTATGTCTTCTGCCTTCGCCCAACGTCATGCAATACCCCTGGTTATGCTACCTCAACCAGTAACGGTACGAGTGGTGAATGGGTCGACACTGCCCTCACAAATAACACATCAGACCATCCCTTTTACTCTGTCCATGTCGCCATCCCATCAGGAGATTATATCTCTGCTCATCATTCCTGAGGGAATTGATGAGGTCCTGTTGGGGATACCTTGGCTACGGTACCACTCTCCTCACATCGAGTGGTCCTCAGGCAGAATTCTGGGATGGGGTGAATCTTGTGGGGGTAGGTGTCACCGAGAGTGCGTTCAGGTTGCTACTACAGAGGTACCCGCAGATCTATCCTCTCTCCACAAGCAATATTGGTCTTATGCAGACGTGTTCTCCAAAAAGGCGGCAGAGACCCTTCCGCCCCATCGCCCCTATGACTGTCCTATTGATCTCTTGCCTGGTGCTGTGCCTCCCCCGGGTCGAGTCTATCCATTATCTCTCCCGGAGACGGAGGCAATGTCTCAGTACATTCAAGAGAATCTGGCAAGAGGGTTCATCAGGAAGTCGGTGTCACCTGCTGGGGCAGGGTTCTTTTTCGTGCAGAAGAAGAATGGGGAACTACGTCCATGCATAGACTACAGGGGTCTTAACGCTATCACCGTTAAGAACAAGTATCCTTTGCCCTTGATATCTGAGCTTTTCGATAGGCTTCGGGGAGCAAGGGTGTTTACTAAACTAGATCTGCGGGGTGCTTACAACCTGATTCGCATCCGTGAGGGGGACGAATGGAAAACGGCGTTTAACACCAGAGATGGGCACTATGAGTATCTGGTAATGCCCTTCGGGCTCTGTAATGCCCCAGCCGTTTTCCAAGACTTTGTCAACGACATCTTCCGGGATATGCTTTCCACCTCAGTTGTAGTCTATCTGGATGATATTCTCATCTTTTCTCCAGATATTGACTCCCACCGGAGAGATGTTGGCAGAGTCTTCGACGTCCTACGGGCAAACTCTCTTTATGCAAAATTGGAGAAGTGTATGTTTGAGCAGGAGTCTTTACCTTTCCTGGGCTATATCATCTCCGCCCAGGGATTGGCTATGGATCCTGCCAAACTACAGGCTGTGATGGACTGGCAAGAGCCCCATTCTCTTAAAGCGGTGCAGCGCTTTATGGGGTTCATAAACTATTACCACCAGTTCATTCCCCACTTCTCAACTCTGGTAGCTCCCTTGGTAGCCCTCACCAAGAAGGGAGCGAATCCCAAATTGTGGTCGGAAGAGGTCTCCAAGGCCTTCACTTCTATTAAGTCCCACTTTGCTAGCGCTCCCATCTTACATCGTCCCGATGTGGATAAGCCATTCCTAATGGAGGTGGATGCCTCGTCCGTTGGTGCTGGAGCAGTCCTCTATCAAAAGGATGCTCAAGGTTGGAAGCATCCATGCTTCTTCTTCTCTAAGACCTTCACGCCAGCGGAGAGAAACTACTCCATCGGGGACAGGGAGTTGCTAGCAATGAAGTTGGCCTTTTCGGAGTGGAGACACCTTCTGGAAGGTGCGCGGTTTCCCTTCCAAGTTTACACGGACCACAAAAATTTGGTCTATTTGCAGACAGCCCAGCGGCTAAATTCTCGCCAGGCCAGATGGTCCCTATTCTTCTCCCGGTTCCACTTTTCCCTTCATTTTCTCACCGGGGAGAAGAATATCCGTGCTGACGCTCTCTCTCGCTCCCTTATGTCAACTGAGGAGGAGGAAGAGGAGCCTCGGCTTATTGTCCCTTCCGAGAGCCTGAGAACCGTAGCGCTGGTTTCGCTAGAGTCTTTGCCTCCGGGCAAGACTTTTGTTCCCATTAATTTGCGACCGGAGATTCTCTCTTGGGCTCATTCGTAATGGGTGGGTGGACACTTTGGGACAAAGAGGACATCTGAGCTACTGGCGAGGACGTACTGGTGGCCGCATATGGTCCGAGATGTCAGAGATTACGTTCTGGCGTGTGTCTCATGCGCCAAAAATAAGTTTCCTCGACAACGGCCATCTGGGTTACTCTATCCCTTGCCGGTGGCAGACAGGCCCTGGGAGATGGTCGGGATGGACTTTGTAGTGGGTTTGCCCAAGTCTCGTGGCTGTACCGTCATTTGGGTTATTACCGATCATTTCTCGAAAATGGTGCATTTGGTGCCGCTCCCACGGTTACCTTCTGCACGGGCCTTGGCAGCGTTGTTCATAAGACACATCTTCCGCCTACACGGCATGCGAGACAAAATTGTCAGTGACCGGGGTCCCCAGTTTGCGTCTCGGTTCTGGAGAGAGCTTTGTCGTCTTCTCAGCATTGAGTTAAATCTCTCTTCCGCATATCATCCTGAGACGAATGGGTTGGTAGAGAGGGCCAACCAGACCTTGGTCACATACCTGCGACATTTTGTTTCAGCCAGGCAGGATGACTGGGCATCTTTGCTATCATTGGCAGAGTTTGCACTGAACAACGCCGTAGCCGACTCCACTGGACAAACCCCATTCCTCCTCAACTATGGTCAGCATCCACGGGTACCTGTGCCTATGCCCGTGTCTTCCGCAGACTCCAGGGTGGCAGACTGGGCTGTGGAGGCATGGGATATTTGGGACCGCACTCAGGATGCCATTCGGGCCTCTAAGGAGAGAATGAGGTCCTCCGCCGATGCTCATCGGCGCCCCGCTCCGACCTTTGCTCCTGGCGACTTAGTGTGGCTCTCCGCCCGTAACATCAGGCTGCGAGTTCAGTCCACTAAATTTGCTCCTCGCTACTTGGGCCCATTCAAGGTCCTCGAGCAGTTTAATCCTGTGGTCTATTGTTTGGCCCTTCCGCCACGCCTGGGTATCACCGACACCTTTCATGTGTCCCTCTTGAAACCCGTGTATATGTCCCGGTTCTCCGAGTCATCTGCTGGGACATCGGGTTCGTCTACGGACGATTATGAGGTGAACGCTATTTTGGGGTGCAAGGTGGTACGTGGCAAAAATTTTTATTTGGTAGACTGGAAGGGTTATGGCCCCGAGGACAGGTCCTGGGAGCCTGTTGAGCACATTCGGGCCTCGCAGCTCATTGCTGCCTTCGAACGTAGCGAGGCCCAAGGAGGGGGGCCCTAGGAGGGGGGGTAATATTAGGAGTCGAGTTTCCTCTGCTGCACAGGGGGAATCTCGATCCGTCTCCGCTGCGGTCTCCCATTCTCCTCCAGCCGCAGTGGAGTCTGCTCAGCAGGGACGTTGATCCCAGCGTCTCGCTCAGTCTGACTCTGTGCGAAGAGTTACTGCTGCTTTTCCTGCTTCTGCCATTGAAGCCAGTGCTGGGCAGCGGCGAGTGGACGTTTCTGGATCTAAGTCCTTATTTGCACACACTGAGCATGCCCAGGGCAAGATCTCCTGTTGGAGATCGAGGGTCACATGCTCAGGTACTGCAGCACATCCCATTGGTCCTTTTGGCAGGTCCTGAAAGGGCAAAACTTCTGTAGCTGTTTCCTGTGCTGCAGCTATATAAACTGCGCATGACCGCACGGCCATGCGCTAGTATTGTCTTGTAAATATGTGTGTGTGTTGTGAGTGAAAGTCGCTCTTTAAATACCCTCCCTATTGAATGTCTGTTCGCGGAAGGTGTATGTTTGTTATCTAGCGCCCGACTTATCCAACAGCACGTAACACACATTACAGCTACCAGTTGCTGTGTCCGCCTGTACGGCGCCGTGCGCTTGCTCTGCGCTTTCCTGACCCAAGCCTGGGTGGTTAGTGGCGTCCGTCTGTGCGGCACCGCACGCACTCTTGTGCCTTTATATTATTATTTAGTTTCCTTACACACCCAGTTGCGGTGTTGTGCCAGCAAGTGTCTAATCGGACTTCAATCCTAGTTGGGGTTGAGTTCGCTGACTTATTGCTCGCGCTCTATGTGCGGTACCGCGGTCCTGTGACGCAACAGGATCGCTTCCTTCACGCAGGGTGCAGTAAGCCCGGGCGTGTATACTTGTAGTACCGCCATATAGTCCGTCTTACTAGCAGCAGGGTTTTTACCTGCACGGTGGACCTCGGACTGCGAACGCACCTAGTTCCATTTCATCTTGTACTTGGTGCGTTCCGCCAGTCCTAACAAAGGGTAACAGGAGAAAATGGACCCCAAAAGTTGTTGTACAATTTGTCCTCAGTACGCCGATACCCCATATGTGGGGGTAAACCACTGTTTGGGTGCATGACAGAGCTTGGAAGCGAAGGAGGGCAATTTGACTTTTCAATGCAAAATTGACAGGAATTGAGATGGGACACCATGTTGCGTTTGGAGAGCCACTGATGTGCCTAAACATTGAAACCCCCCACAAGTGACACCATTTTGGAAAGTAGACCCCCTAAGGAACTTATCTAGAGGTGTGGTGAGCACTTTGACCCACTAAGTGCTTCACAGAAGTTTATAATGCAGAACCGTAAAAATAAAAAATCATATTTTTTCACAAAAATTATCTTTTCGCCCCCAATTTTTTATTTTCCGAAGGGTAAGAGAAGAAATTGGACCCCATAAGTTGTTGTCCAATTTGTCCTGAGTACGCTGATACCCCATATGTGGCGGTAAACCACTGTTTGGGCGCATTGGGAGAGCTCGGAAGGGAAGGAGCGCCGTTTGACTTTTCAATGCAAAATTGACAGGAATTGAGATGGGACTCCATGTTGCGTTTGGAGAGCCACTGATGTGCCTAAACATTGAAACCGCTCACAAGTGACACCATTTTGGAAAGTAGACCCCCTAAGGAACTTATCTAGAGGTGTGGTGAGCACTTTGACCCACCAAGTGCTTTACAGAAGTTTATAATGCAGAACCGTAAAAATAAAAAATCATATTTTTTCACAAAAATTATATTTTTGCCCCCAATTTTTTATTTTTCCAAGGGTAAGAGAAGAAATTGGACCCCAAAAGTTGTTGTACAATTTGTCCTGAGTACGCTGATACCCCATATGTGGGGGTAAACCACTGTTTGGGCACATGGTAGAGCTCGGAAGGGAAGGAGCACCGTTTGACTTTTCATGCCAAAATTGACAGGAATTGAGATGGGACGCCATGTTGCATTTGGAGAGCCACTGATGTGCCTAAACATTGAAACCCCCCTACAAGTGACAACATTTTGGAAAGTAGACCCCCTAAGGATCTTATCTGGATGTGTGGTGAGCACTTTGACCCACCAAGGGCTTCACAGAAGTTTATAATGCAGAGCCATAAAAATAAAACAATTTTTTTCCCACAAAAATTATTTTTTAGCCCCCAGTTTTGTAATTTTCCTAGGGTAACAGGAGAAATTGGACCCCAAAAGTTGTTGTCCAATTTGTCCTGAGTACGCTGATACCCCATATGTGGGGGGGAACCACCGTTTGGGCGCATGGGAGGGCTCGGAAGGGAAGGAGCGCCATTTGGAATGCAGACTTAGATGGAATGGACTGCAGGCGTCACATTGTGTTTGCAGAGCCCCTAATGTACCTAAACAGTAGAAACCCCCCACAAGTGACACCATTTTGGAAAGTAGACCCCCTTAGGAACTCATCTAGATGTGTTGTGACAGCTTTGAACCCCCAAGTATTTCACTACAGTTTATAACGCAGAGCCGTGCAAATAAAAAATATTTTTTTCCACAAAAATTATATTTTAGCCCCCAGTTTTGTATTTTTCCAAGGGTAGCAGGAGAAATTGGACCCTAAATGTTGTTGTCCAATTTGTCCTGAGTATGCTGATACCCGATATGTGGGGGGGAACCACCGTTTGGGCGCATGGGAGGGCTCGGAAGGGAAGGAGCATCATTTGGAATGCAGACTTAGATGGATTGGTCTGCAGGCGTCACATTGCGCTTGCAGAGCCCCTAATGTACCTAAACAGTAGAAACCCCCCACAAGTGACCCCATATTGGAAACTAGACCCCCCCACAAACTTATCTAGATGTGTTGTGAGAACTTTGAACCCCCAAGTGTTTCACTACAGTTTATAACGCAGAGCCGTGAAAATAAAAAATCTTTTTGTTTTCCCACAAAAATTATTTTTTAGCCCCCAGTTTTGTATTTTCACAAGGGTAACAGGAGAAATTGGACCCCAAAAGTTGTTGTCCTATTTGTCCTGAGTACGCTGATACCCCATATGTTGGGGTAAACCCCTGTTTGAGCACACGGGAGAGCTCGAAAGGGAAGGAGCACTGTTTTACTTTTTCAACGCAGAATTGGCTGGAATTGAGATCGGACGCCATGTCGTGTTTGGAGAGCCCCTGATGTGCCTAAACAGTGGAAACCCCCCAATTATAACTGAAACCCTAATCCAAACACACCCCTAACCCTAATTCCAACGGTAACCCTAACCACACCTCTAACAAAGACACACCCCTAACCCTAATCCCAACCCTATTCCCAACCGTAAATGTAATCTAAACCCTAACCCTAACTTTAGCCCCAACCCTAACTGTAGCCCCAACCCTAGCCCTAACCCTAACCCTAGCCCTAACCCTAGCCCTAACCCTAACCCTAGCCCTAACCCTAGCCCTAACCCTAATCCTAGCCCTATCCCTAGCCTTAATCCTAGCCCTAGCCCTAACCCTAGCCCTAACCCTAACCCTAGCCCTAACCCTAGCCCTAATGGGAAAATGGAAATAAATACATTTTTTTTTATTTTTCCCTAACTAAGGGGGTGATGAAGGGGGGTTTGGTTTACTTTTATAGCGAGTTTTTTAGCGGATTTTTATGATTGGCAGCCGTCACACACTGAAAGACGCTTTTTATTGCAAAAAATATTTTTTGCGTTACCACATTTTGAGAGCTATAATTTTTCCATATTTTGGTCCACAGAGTCATGTGAGGTCTTGTTTTTTGCGGGACGAGTTGACGTTTTTATTGGTAACATTTTCGGGCACGTGACATTTTTTGATCGCTTTTTATACCGATTTTTGTGAGGAAGAATGACCAAAAACCAGCTATTCATGAATTTCTTTTGGGGGAGGCGTTTATACCATTCCGCGTTTGGTAAAATTGATAAAGCAGTTTTATTCTTCGGGTCAGTACGATTTCATCAACACCTCATTTGTATCATTTTTTTATGTTTTGGCGCTTTTATATGATAAAAACTATTTTACAGAAAAAATAATTATTTTTGCATCGCTTTATTCTCAGGACTATAACTTTTTTATTTTTTTGCTGATGATGCTGTATTGTGGTTCATTTTTTGCAGGACAAGATGACGTTTTCAGTGGTACCATGGTTGTTTATATCTGTCTTTTTGATCGCGTGTTATTCCACTTTTTGTTCGGCGGTATGATAATAAAGCGTTGTTTTTTGCCTCTTTTTTTTTTTCTTCTTCTTACGGTGTTTACTGAAGGGGTTAACTAGTGGGCCAGTTTTATAGGTCGGGCCGTTACGGACGCGGCGATACTAAATATGTGCACTTTTATTGTTTTTTTTTTTTATTTAGATGAAGAAATGTATTTATGGGAATAATATTTTTTTTTTCATTATTTAGGAATATTTTTTAAAATTTTTTTTTACACATTTGGAATTTTTTTTTTTTTTACTTTTTTACTTTGTCCCATGGGGGGACATCACAGATCAGTGATCTGACAGTTTGCACAGCACTCTGTCAGATCACTGATCTGACATGCAGCGCTGCAGCCTTCACAGTGCCTGCTCTGAGCAGGCTCTGTGAAGCCACCTCCCTCCCTGCAGGACCCGGATCCGTGGCCATCTTGGATCCGGGCCTGGAGCAGGGAGGGAAGGAGGTAAGACCCTCGCAGCAACGCGATCACATCGCGTTGCTGCGGGGGGCTCAGGGAAGCCCGCAGGGAGCCCCCTCCCTGCACGGTGCTTCCCTGCACCGCCGGCACATCGCGATCATCTTTGATCGCGGTGTGCCGGGGGTTAATGTGCCGGATGTCAGCTGCGATAAGCAGCTGTCACCCGGCCGCGATCGGCGGCGCTCCCCCCGTGAGCGCTGCCGATCGCTATGACGTACTATCAGATAGGCCCAGGGCACCTCGACGGGATAGTACGTCTAAGGTCACAGAGGGGTTAATGCCTATTGACTAGAGCATAGAGAGTAGGAGATGGTAGTCAACAGTGTTGAAAGCTGCAGAGAGGTCTAGAAGAATGAGCAGAGAGTGGTCACCGTTACAATTTGCTGTCTGAAAGTCATTGGTCATTTTGATGAGTGCAGTTTCTGTCGAATATAGGGGGCAGAAGCTGGACTGTGAAGGATCTAGGAGGGAGTGAGTGGAGAGCTAACGGGTAAGGTGGGAAAAGATCAGGCGCTCCAAAAATTTAAAGATGAAAGGGAGGTTGAAGACTGGTTGGTAGTTATTTGTGCAGGATGGATCGAGAGAGGGTTTTTTTTTAATAATGGAGATTTTATAGAGTGTTTAAAGGAGGAGGGGAAAATACCAGAGAAGAGGGAGAGATTAAAGATTGTAGTTAGGTGAGTAGTGGCAACTGGAGAGAGAGACTGGAGGAGATGTGAAGAAATAATGGTCATCAGTGCAAGTAGTCAGATGAGAAGAAGAGAGGAGCCTGGAGACTTGCTTCTTCTGTGATGAGATCAAATGTGGAGAGTTAGCCAGGGGAGAAGTGGGGAGGGATGGGAGTCACAGCACTTGGTGGCTGGGAGCGAATTTCCTGATGGATATTCTCTATTTTTCCTATAAAGTGGGAGACCAGGTCATCAGCAAAGATGTCTGTGATTAGGGCCCGAGTTTTCAGACTGAGGAGGGAGTGAAAGGTGTCGAAGAGTTTTTTTGGATTGTTAGTGAGGAGATCAGGGTGGTGCAGTAGGTCTGTTTGATGAGGTGAAAGGCAGAGTTATAGGTCTTTAACATAAATTTGTAGTGGAAGAAGTCTTCTGGTGTGCAAGTTTTCCTATATAGGCGTTCAGCACTCCTAGAACATCGCTGGAGAAATCGAGTTAGCGATGTGAGCCAGCGCTGTTTTACTCTGTGTTTGGAGGTTCTGAGGGTAAGGGGCGCTACTTGGTCAAGGGTGCTTCTGAGAGTGTCATTGTAGTGGTGAACAGCCAGATCAAGACAGGAATAAGAGGAGATTGGGGACAGTGCTGAGTGTAATGAGTTAGAAAGTGTAAGAGGGTTAACAGTTTGAAAATGTCTGCAAGTGCAGTAGATAGGAGTGTTAAGGGGTGGCCGAGGATTTGTGAGCGTGAAGGAGAGAATGTTGTGGTCAGAGAGGGGGAGCGGTGAGTTATCTAGGTAGGAGATTGAACAGAGATGGACAATGACCAGGTCAATGTGTTACCATCTTTGTGTGTCTCAGAGGTTGAGAGCTGTGAGAGGCCAAGATAAGTGGTTAGCGATAGAAGCTGGGATGAAGATGTGGAAGTGAGGCTGTTAACGGGGATGTTGAAGTCTCCCAAGATAAGGGTTGGTATCTCTGAGGACATGAATTGGGGCAGCAAGGCAGAGAAATGGTCAAGGAAGTGGGTGGGTGAGCCTGGGGGCCGGTATCTGACCGCTACTCTGAGGGAGAGGGGATTCCTACTCCACCACGAAGTCTGTTTGTGGTTCTTGGGGAATGGGAGAATTGTAAGCTACCATGGGAAATGGCAGCAGGGGAGATTAAGAGAGTTGTTCAGAAAGTAGTTGTGCAGGAAAGGAAGCTTATTGAATACAGACCATGAATTCCAGAGAACACAATTAAAGAGGGAGATGAAGGAGTACAACTAATGTTAATCAGGTTAGTAAGGTTTCGATGTGATGTGGGGGAGGGGTTGAGGTTGGGGGATCGTGGACCAGGGATGGGGAGATATCCCCTGAAATCAGTAGCAGTAGTGTCATGTTGCTGCAGTGCAGTATAGCACAAATTCCACCAGGGAGAGCTTGAGAGGGAAGTGAGACTACACACACAGAGCAGCAACACAGACGCAACCAAGTGGCGAGAGATTGGTCAGGAAAGCTGAGTCAAAAAAAGAAGCAGAAGTACTAATAGTAGCAGCAGTATACGTGGTGAGGAACAAGCCACGGGATTCAGCAACGGTCAGAAGCGGATAAGACAAAGACAGAAGGCAGAAGCGAGTCCGAATACGAGCCAAGTAAAAAACCAGAGAATCAAACCAACAAACAGGGAAACACTGGGAAAAGGGCAGAAAAAGGGAATCAACAGACACGGGGCAAGTCAGGGATCACAGCAGGACAGATCAAGAGCTATCAGAGTCAGGTTCACATGCCGAAGGCAGAACTATAGCTAACACCACCAGCAGGATGCATTGGAGCTAAATAGCAAACCTGAGCCCAGAATGAAGCAGAGCAAAGATAACCCTTGACATGATCTGCCTGGAAAAAGGGCAGACAGGATTACACCCTGGAACGGATCATGACAAGTAGAAAGTGAAAGAGCAAGTAGTTCTTGGAATTGTGACAAGTATATCAAGGCAACGGTTCCTCACCCTAGACACACCCCGGAAGAAGCAACACAAAATGGTGTCGGGGTGGTGAACAAAGTTCCTGGGTCCTCTTTTGCAGCTATCTACTAACTTTCAGCTAACATTACCTTCTTACTAAGCTGTATTGTGTTACTGCTATTAGGGATTTAAGAAACTGGGGATCCAACTAATCTAGTTTCTATGGTGGTGATAGGTTTACATTAAATTATATGCTAGAATTTGCACTTTACTACTCTTCATCCCTAGCTATTTTACGTGGTCTCATCTTGTGTATTATGTCATAGGTTTCTCCAGGCTCACTATGTGTCTCTAATATTAGGTGTTCCCTGTTATTTTACTATCTTTTGTGTATATTTATTTTTCAATACAATTATATTTTTCTTTTTACCACCTGGGTGGTGTTTTTTTTATAATTCATAAATATACCTTTAAAGCTAAAGTCTAAGTGCCACCTTTTCCATCTATTAAATTATGTTTGTTTTATCTCCAGAGGTTTCAACAATAATTTCAGAGATGTGCCTTAGACATGTTAGAAAATATGCTCAAGTCACGTTCATATTTTACTATTAACTGTAAAATTAATTATTTCACCCATGTGAGCATTTAATTCTACACAGTTATTAACTTATAATTGTGTTTGTATTAAATTATGATCCCAAATCATTTATATAAATAACACATTCATTTTCATAGTGCACCACTTAGTGATGTTATTCTTTCAGCTGACCCATAACAGTTTAATATGCTCTCTTAAAGCACAATGCTATAGGCTCTTCACTTTTCAAGACTTTCAATATACCTGCACCTTAAATAAAGATTTGGGATCAGATAAGTATATGTTTACTCTTTAGTGAATTTAACAATGGACATCACAAAATGGCTCAAGGAATGCATGACCTCAGCTGGTGGTCTTTTAGTAAGTGATCAACATCTTTCAAGACATTCTTTGAGCCTTGGTCAGTCAAGGTGACATTTGAAAGCACTGGCATAAAATGACAGAAAAAGTATTGTATTCTGTTTGAAAACTTTGTCAATATTAATTAAAAGATGTAAAGATGTTCAAACAAGGTGTGTTTCTTGTTGCTAGTTCCTATATTAGCAGATAAAGAAAACAAGGAATCTTGTTAGACCTGAAATGACATGGACTCTCAGATTGAAGGTCTACTAGAATGTTTAAAACAACTACTTTGTTGCCTAATTGACTGTTACAAATTTGCTGCCTTTTCATTCATTTCTCGCAAGTACAATCCATCACCAATTTTGTCTAGTCTAGAAAAACATAATGCACGATTAGTTATGGTAGAAAGACATGAGGCTGAAAAAACACATAAACTTGACATACCCTATAGTGTTTAGGGACAAACTAAAACAGAAAACTCATTTGTGTTCAAGAATCTAGTTTTGTATTATACCTTGGAGCCTTAAAAATGGTAAAGGATGATGTCTGGATCTTTTTTTACATGTCAGACATATCTTTCAGATTGACATGAAGGTATTGCAAAAGTTAATTCAGCGTTTTAGGAATGACGTATTACATATTCTGTATGCTGATTGATACATGTGGGTTATCAACAGTTATGTGTGAATTATGATACAGAATACACTGCACACATTTTCGCAAAGGAAAGCGTAATATACTTTATAATGATAAAAATGACAATATAAAACAATAGAATGTCATGTTGAAAAGGATGGGGTGAGCTTAAAGGGAGCCTGACAGCTAATACATATCCACAGGCATCATGTATGACACAATGGCTGTATGATTTCATCCATGTATGTTTGAAAGTTGCAATGTTTCATATAAAAAATACTTTGAAAGCCTGTGGACAAGCAGCATGTCTTTGCTGTTAGGTTCTCTTTAATAAAATAAATCTAAACTCGGTAAATAACTTTTTTTGTAAAAGCTAGTATAAAAAGATGAGCATATCTTTCGGAATTGTAATATATTGTAACCGTGACCAACAGTCTATTTGACAACACACTGCACTTTCAAACTTGTTAGATTACTTAAATTGGAAAATTGGTCCAAAAATTATCCATTTTTACAGGCACATACACTGCCTGGTGAAAGTATTCGGCCCCCTTGAACTTTTCAACCTTTTCCCATATATAATGCTTCAAACATAAAGATACCAAATGTAAATTTTTGGTGAAGAATCAACAACAAGTGGAACACAATTGTGAATTTTAATGAAATTTATTGATTATTTGAAATTTTTGTGGAAATTCAAAAGGTGAAAAGTGGGGCGTGCAATATTATTCGGCCCCTTTAACTTAATACTTTGTTGCCCCACCTTTTGCTGTGATTACTGCTGCAAGTTGCTTGGGGTATGTCTCTATCAGTTTTGTACATTGAGAGACTGAAATTCTTGCCCATTCTTCCTTGGCAAAAAGCTCGAGCTCAGTGAGGTTTGATGGAGATCGTTTGTCAACAGCAGTTTTCAGCTCTTTCCACAGATTCTCGATTGGATTGAGGTCTGGACTTTGACTTGGCCATTCTATCACATGGATACGTTTTTTGTCAACTATTCCATTGTAGATTTTGCATTATGTTTGGGATCACTGTCTTGTTGGGATACAAATCTCCATCCCAGTATCAGGTCTTTTGAAAACTCCAACAGGTTTTCTTCAAGAATGGTCCTGTATTTGGCTCCATCCATCTTTCCATCAACTTTAACCATCTTCCCTGTCCCTGCTGAAGAAAAGCAGGCCCAAACCATGATGCTGCCACCACCATGTTTGACAGTGGGGATGCTGTGTTCAGGGTGATGAGCTGTGTTACCTTTACGCCAAACATATCATTTGGCATTGTTGCCAAACTGTTTGATTTTGGTTTCATCTGACCAGAGCACCTTCTTCCACATGTTTGGTGTGTCTCCCAGGTGGCTTGTTGCAAACTTTAAATGACACTTTTTATGGATATTTTTGAGAACTGGCTTTCTTCTTTCCACTCTTCCATAAAGGCCAGATTTGTGCAGTGTATGAGTGATTGTTGTCCTAAGGACAGACTGTCCCACCTCAGATGTAGATCTCTGCAGTTCATCCAGAGTGATCATGGGCCTCTTGGCTGCATCTCTGATCAGTCTTCTCCTTGTTTGAGATGAAAGTTTAGAGGGACGGCCGGGTCTTGGTAGATTTGCAGTGGTATGATACTCCTTCCTTTTCAATATGATCGCTTGCACAGTGCTCCTTGGGATGTTTAAAGTTTTGGAAATCATTTTGTTTCCAAATCTGGCTTTAAACTTCTACACAACAGTATCCCAGACCTGCCTGTTGTGTTGAAAAGTTCAAGGTGGCCGAATACTTTTGCAAGGCACTGTACCTTCCTTCCTGTTGCTTATATACAAGTGGTGCTAGAGGAAAATTAAATGCATTTTTCAAAAGTTGTCTAAAATTATCCTTTTCTTTAAGAAACAAAATAGGTATCCTGTTTAGAAAAAGAAGAAGAAATGGCTACTCAACTGGAAATGAAAACATTATCCATTTTTGGCATCCACAACAAAATGATAGTCCTAAAATGATGAAATTATTACATTTTATCAAAACTGTCGACAAACGATCCATTTTTAAGGGAGCAGGGAAAAGATTGCTCTTTTGAAAGTGAAGAAGCAATGGCTTGTCCAGCTATATTTTTTTTAAATAGTACTAATATTAGAGCTGTTTAACTGTTTGTGTTAAACTCAAGAGAGTAAGTTTCCCAGCATTAGGGTACCGTCACACAGTGCAATTTTCATCGCTACGACGGCACGATTTGTGACGTTGCATCGTCGCTTAATTATCGTTTCAAACATCGTAGACTGCGGTCACACTACACGATGCACGGCGCTGAAGCGATAAAATCATGACGTATTTGCGATGTAGAAGTCGTATGGGACAGTCGTACGGTCATGTCACACAAGACGATTCAGAGCAAATTTTGCATAATCTGTGCGTGACCTTGTTCACTAGGGGCGTGTTGTGCTACTAGCTAGTGTGCTGATAGGCCAAAGGTTCTGTGCACACAATTGGTTGAAAATTTTGTCACCTGAGCGCTATTGTTCCCAATGCCACCTCACTGCTTTCAAAATTTCCTTTCTTCACTTCGTACTTGGACACTTGGTGGACCTGGACATCGGAATTTTGTACTGCGCTGAATATACCACGCTTTGCACCGCTGCTTCGAGGTATGTAAACCGCTTGGGCGTGGTGGATGGAACGCTGTATGGTCGGCATGAGTGCTTCGTTCCACCGCTGAAGCGAAGTGGATGGTACACTGTTGTGACTGGAGGGCTACAATGTGGCAGATGGTACGCTGTTGTGACTGTTTGTGACTGGTCGTGACTGGTGGGCTACAGCGTGGTAGATGGAACGCAGTTTGGTCGGCATCGGATTCAGTATTTCACAGAATATTCCACGCTTTGCACCGCAGCTTCGAGGTATGTTAGACCGCTTGGGCATAGTGGATGGAACGATGTACTGTCGTCATGAGCGCTTCGTTCCGTCGCTGAAGCGATGCGGATGGTACGCTGTTGTGACTGGTTGTGACTGGTGGGCTAGAGCGTGGTAGATGGAACGCTGTTTGGTCGGCATGACCGCTTCGTTCCGCCGCTGAAGCGATGCGGATGGTACGCTGTTGTGACTGGTTATGACCGGTTGTGTCTGGTGAGCTACAGCGTGGCAGATGGTACAATGTATGGTCACCATGAGCTCTTTGTGTGGCTGCTGTAGGGAAGCGGGCGGTACACTGTTTTGGGTTATGGTGGCCTATGGCGTGGCAGATGGAACAAGCGATGCGGATGGTACGCTGTTGTGACTGTTTGTGACTGGTCGTGACTGGTGGGCTACAGCGTGGTAGATGGAACGCAGTTTGGTCGGCATGACCGCTTCGTTCCGCCGCTGAAGCGATGCGGATGGTACGCTGTTGTGACTGGTTATGACCGGTTGTGTCTGGTGAGCTACAGCGTGGCAGATGGTACAATGTATGGTCACCATGAGCTCTTTGTGTGGCTGCTGTAGGGAAGCGGGCGGTACACTGTTTTGGGTTATGGTGGCCTATGGCGTGGCAGATGGAACAAGCGATGCGGATGGTACGCTGTTGTGACTGTTTGTGACTGGTCAGGACTGGTGGGCTACAGCGTGGTAGATGGAACGCAGTTTGGTCGGCATGACCGCTTTGTTCCGCCGCTGAAGCGATGCGGATGGTACGCTGTTGTGACTGGTTATGACCGGTTGTGTCTGGTGAGCTACAGCGTGGCAGATGGTACAATGTATGGTCACCATGAGCTCTTTGTGTGGCTGCTGTAGGGAAGCGGGCGGTACACTGTTTTGGGTTATGGTGGCCTATGGCGTGGCAGATGGAACAAGCGATGGTAGGCATGAGCGCTTTGTGTGGCTGCTGTTGTTAAGCGTTTGGCACACTGGCACAAGTATTGTTTAAAGGACTCTTTGTCAACCGTGTAATTTTTTTTTATAATTATTTTTCAGATGTCAAATCGTGTGGAGTTCATCAGGGATTTCATGGAGATTTACCAGTCTTTTCCCTGCCTCTGGAAAATCAAATCTGCAGACTATTGTAACAGGGAAAAGAGGAGGGAGGGTTACTTAAAGCTCATTGAGCTTTACAATCGTCATGCACCAGAAGAGGCAGCAAACGAAGCGGTTATTAAAAAGAAAATCCAGGCGCTCCGCACGGTGTGGAGGAAGGAGCTGAACAAGGTTCTTCAGACTACAAGGTCCGGAGCTTCCACTGAAGATGTTTATGTGCCAAAACTTTGGTATTTTGAACATCTTAATTTTCTGAGGGACCAAGAGGTGCCACGGACTTCCACGTGTCTTCGCTTGTTGGCACCTGTGGAACAAATAGTTTCGGAGAACCACGCCGAGCAGGAGTCACAAGGGCTACAAGTAAGTAGCTCTTTGGACGAAAGTTCACCAATGTGTCCTATAATTACCTAAATTTTCTCTGCATTTTATGTTTTATACTTCTGATTATCACATCAGTTTGAAGTTATTACAAAAACATGTACACATAAGTAACCCTGTCGCAGTAAAGTATTATATGGGGAACTTAATATGTATGAAATGGCGATATTTCTAAACCATACCATCTAAGCAATATAGAAAATAGTATCGCTTCAAGCTGCCGATGTACTCTTGTTGAGACTATTTAGACTATAAAATATTCATCAGGTTCCCCTAGCAGTCAGAACAGTGTAGTTCAAAGTATTAAATAAAAGGGAGGGTTAAAGAATATTACTAAGCTTAAAATATATTATAACCTTTTTTTACCTACTACGAATATATAGTTTGGATGCGGTTATGGTGGTACAACTTTTTGTTGCCGGGTTCATAACTTTTTTTTTTTCCCCCCCAGGATGACAGTGCGCAGGACAGTACACTGGACTGTTCACAGGACTGCACGACAACTGATTTAGTGGAGGCTGCACCTGCCAGGACTCAATCGAGGCAAGGTCCAAGAAAACGGAAAGCCACCTCAGACGCCTCGCATGAACTATTGAGCCTAGCAAAGAAGGTGTTGACAAGCAATGTTAGCCCTGCGTTGCAGGGGTTTGGACACTATGTGGTTGACAAACTGGCCAAAATGGACGAGAACCAAAGAACACTAGCAGAGCGTCTGATTATGGAAGCAGTAAACAAGGGTACAGATGGCGATTTGGACAAGAACACTTGTTTGGTCTCTTCCTGGCCAATACAGCGGACAGAGCCATCAAATTACAATGGTTGGTCACAGTGTCAGACATCGATGCGACACAATGCTCACGTTTCCCAGTTCGGCCAGCCACCCCCTAATAACTCCTACACGCCAATACCTTCACATATGGCTTCGCCCATCAGGCACCAAAGTTATCAGCCGGAACAATCGTCGTATCATAATATGTGATTGCCTCACTTCTTTTACATTCCTTTTTATTATATTGTCTTTTTAAAATAATGTTTCAAATAAAAGCTTTTGTTAGAAATTCTAACACTACTTTTTGATTGGTGTGTCTCGATCACAGCACTGTATGAGGGCACAAATTAACGTAACAAACTAATGTAAACTTAACTAAAACAAAGAAAAAATGAATATTAGTTTAAATAATTTTTTTTAATTTAACAACATAACATTTTTAAAACCAGTAATACTATTTAGTATTGTCCCCCCTACAACTGGTGGCACATGTCCTTTATCTTCTGCAACTCTACGATTGCCAGATTCTGCTGCTTGTGAATGTGCGCCAGAGTCTCGCACAGCCTTTCAATCCTGGCTATTACATCCAGGATGGTCACACTGCCGGCTGCTGTTGGTGACAAAGCATAAAAACCTAACATTAATACCACAGTATTATCCTGATAGTGGGCTGTGATCACATCCCCATAATAGCGTACAGGATGAATGAAACATCTGAGGCGGCGGAAGGCTCTGAAACGGCCCTTGCTGTACAGGGTTACATAGAGAGAGGCAGTGAGTGACAATCTTTAACGTGTAGGGAAAACTTACGTGGCAAGACCTCGTCTGGGGACATATTCTCCGAAAGAGAGAAGCCCGGAAGAGCATCAGGGGGACAGTACTGCGGTGACTGGGATGCCTCGGGGTGGCGGCGCTGTTTCTTTGCCTCTTTTAATGGAAAAAAAGGTGCTGTCAGCATTCATAAATAAATAATGTTTTAGAAGAGGGAAGAGGGGACCTGCCACCAAATCCTCATCACATTATTGTGTGAACCTACTAGGGTGTTGAGCCGTTGACCCTGAGGGCGCACGGACATCGGAGGCGGGGTGGGAAGCCTCGTGGCTGCGACGCTGTGTTTTTGCCTCTGTGAAGGGAAAAAAATAAAAATTTTTAAACATAAATGGCAACAGTGACTGCAGGTGGGGGGGGGGTCGAGGGGACCTGCCACCAAATCCTCATCACATTATTGTATGAACCTACTAGGATCTGTTGTTGACCCGGAGGGCACTGGGACAGAAGAGGCCGTGTGGGAAGCCTCGTGGCTGCGACGCTGTATTTTTGCCTCTGTGAAGGGAAAAAAATAAAAATTTTTAAACATAAATGTCAACAGTGACTGCAGGTGGGGGAGGGGGGGATCGAGGGGACCTGCCACCAAATCCTCATCACATTATTGTATGAACCTACTAGGATCTGTTGTTGACCCGGAGGGCACTGGGACAGAAGAGGCCGTGAGGGAAGCCTCGTGACTGCGACGCTGTGTTTTTGCCTCTGTGAAGGGAAAAAAATAACAATTTTTAAACATAAATGGCAACAGTGACTGCAGGTGGGGGGGGGGGGTCGAGGGGACCTGCCACCAAATCCTCATCACATTATTGTATGAACCTACTAGGATCTGTTGTTGACCCGGAGGGCACTGGGACAGAAGAGGCCGTGTGGGAAGCCTCGTGGCTGCGACGCTGTATTTTTGCCTCTGTGAAGGGAAAAAAATAAAAAATTTTAAACATAAATGGCAACAGTGACTGCAGGTGGGGGGGGGGGTCGAGGGGACCTGCCACCAAATCCTCATCACATTATTGTATGAACCTACTAGGATCTGTTGTTGACCCGGAGGGCACTGGGACAGAAGAGGCCGTGTGGGAAGCCTCGTGGCTGCGACGCTGTATTTTTGCCTCTGTGAAGGGAAAAAAATAAAAAATTTTAAACATAAATGGCAACAGTGACTGCAGGTGGGGGAGGGGGGGATCGAGGGGACCTGCCACCAAATCCTCATCACATTATTGTATGAACCTACTAGGATCTGTTGTTGACCCGGAGGGCACTGGGACAGAAGAGGCCGTGAGGGAAGCCTCGTGGCTGCGACGCTGTGTTTTTGCCTCTGTGAAGGGAAAAAAATAACAATTTTTAAACATAAATGGCAACAGTGACTGCAGGTGGGGGGGGGGGTCGAGGGGACCATCCACCAAATCCTCATCACATTATTGTATGAACCTACTAGGATCTGTTGTTGACCCGGAGGGCACTGGGACAGAAGAGGCCGTGTGGGAAGCCTCGTGGCTGCGACGCTGTATTTTTGCCTCTGTGAAGGGAAAAAAATAAAATTTTTTAAACATAAATGGCAACAGTGACTGCAGGTGGGGGGGGGGGGGGGGTCGAGGGGACCTGCCACCAAATCCTCATCACATTATTGTATGAACCTACTAGGATCTGTTGTTGACCTGGAGGGCACTGGGACAGAAGAGGCCGTGTGGGAAGCCTCGTGGCTGCGACGCTGTATTTTTGCCTCTGTGAAGGGAAAAAAATAAAAAATTTTAAACATAAATGGCAACAGTGACTGCAGGTGGGGGAGGGGGGGATCGAGGGGACCTGCCACCAAATCCTCATCACATTATTGTATGAACCTACTAGGATCTGTTGTTGACCCGGAGGGCACTGGGACAGAAGAGGCCGTGTGGGAAGCCTCGTGGCTGCGACGCTGTGTTTTTGCCTCTGTGAAGGGAAAAAAATAACAATTTTTAAACATAAATGTCAACAGTGACTGCAGGTGGGGGGGGGTTGGATCGAGGGGACCTGCCACCAAATCCTCATCACATTATTGTATGAACCTACTAGGATCTGTTGTTGACCCGGAGGGCACTGGGACAGAAGAGGCCGTGTGGGAAGCCTCGTGGCTGCGACGCTGTGTTTTTGCCTCTGTGAAGGGAAAAAAATAACAATTTTTAAACATAAATGTCAACAGTGACTGCAGGTGGGGGGGGGGGATCTAGGGGACCTGCCACCAAATCCTCATAACATTATTGTATGAACCTACTAGGATCTGTTGTTGACCCGGAGGGCACTGGGACAGAAGAGGCCGTGTGGGAAGCCTTGTGGCGGCGGCGCTGTCTCTTGGCCTCTGTGAAGGAAAAAAAAAAGTTTGGTCAGCAGAAAGCTGTGCCACATAGTGCTCTTCACCGTTCAAACTGCCCCATAGCTGTGACACATAGTGGTTCTGCAACGTTCAAACTGACCCATAGATGTGGCACATAGTGGCTCTGCAATGTTCAAACTGTCCCATAGATGTGGCACATAGTGGCTCTGCAACGTTCAAACTGCCACATAGCTGTGACACTTTGTGGCTCTGCAACGTTCAAACTGCCACATAGCTGTGACACTTTGTGGCTCTGCAACGTTCATACTGGCCCAAAGGCCTATGCAAATCCATGCAGCGTACCCCCCATTCCCATGAATCACCCAATTAACCCTTCTGCGTGCCCAAATTTTGGGTACCTGCGTACTGACCTCTGCGAATCTCCTTGCGAAGCTCCTGCAGGCGCTCTGGGCTTTTGGACTTCAGATCACCCCATTTTTTCACAATCTGGGCCTTACTGCGAGTTATCCCAAACCGCTTCCTGAGGCCCTCAGACACCACACGGACAACTTCGTCCTTGTGCTGGTTGCGGTGCAGCACCAGCCCTGTTGTTTCATACTGCATCCTATCCATTGTTCCAATAAGGAACTTGAGCTCTGGGATGCCCATAGGAGGATCACGGCGACTGGCAGCCATTATCAGGATGTCAGGGATCCAAAACAAGCTAGCGCAGGCACGCCGGAACGCTGTAACGTCATCACGCCGTCATAGACCACGAGCGTACATTACGTGACGCTCCGGCGTTATATAACCATCCTTCGAACGGCTTTTACTCTGTGCGTTCATTCCGTACCGCTCATGCGTCACAAATGTGACGCTGTCCATAAACTGCAACGCTATTGCGAAGCCGATCTGGCGGCAGGACGGCGTAGTCAAGCTCCTCCTGTGGGCGTTGCTGTTCAGGGTCATTCCATCTAAAATGGCGGCGAGATTGCGTTCTGCTCCTCTGGGGCAGCCAGAGCTCCTTTTTTTTATTAGTCAGATGGATACCCTGGATTATGAGGGTCAGGAAAGCCGCCCTGCCCACCCACACATCCACAAGCGGGAAGTGCTTGGCCACATAGCCAGAATGATGGAGAGGAGGTTTGGCGTCTGCCGCAGTCAGCTTCAACTGCGTAAAAAATGGGCTGACCTCCGCTATAAAACGCCACAAATGTTTGCTGAGTTGCGTGCGGAGGCAAGGCGAGGCAAGTACTAGTATGGGGGGATTGGGAGATGCACGCTGTCAGGAGGGGGGGGTTTGTGAGGGAGGCTTGCGCTCATGGTTGCCAACTTCACCTCAAATGCATTAAAACACATGCCCCGTTTTTTTAAAAATTTAGTTATTTTCCAAGCAGAATATGCGTTGTCCGTGAGAAAACTTGTCGGGTTCCCTAATCTCAACCACCATCTTGAAATTATTAAGATGTCCGTAATTTTTAGTTTCTCAATTGACCAAAAATATTATCGGAGGAGGGTGGCCTACTGATGAAATGATACGTTTTCCAAAGACAGGAAGACCATTGAACACCAGAGCCCACAGACATGTCAGAGTATCGCACCCCTGTAAAGTGTGATCTCTATTTTATGTTTCAGTATATTGTAAGCTTTGATCTGCAGCACTCAACATTTGTGTGTAAACATTGTGATTCTTTACTTTAGGTGTAGAGAGACAGCGGCGGCGGCAAGTGAGACCCACCATTGACACCAGTACCACATCTTCAGACACCAGTGGCAGCCCACAGTCCGGGACATCACGTAAGTTCACAATCATTGATTGCATTTTTTTTAACATCACACGGGACATAACAGGGTAGCTGAAATATTTGAAGACATTACAGACGCAGTAATGACCCAGCGGCCTAACACGCCTCCACCATCTGTTGCGACCATGCACCCTCGCACCCCTGTGAAGTGTTATATAAATTTTATGTTTCAGTATATTGTTAGCTTTGATCTGCAGCACTCTACATGTGTATTTAAAGATTGCGTTTGTTAACTTTATGTGTAGAGAGACAGCGGCGGCAACAGGTACCTGCCATTGCCAGAAGCACCACAGCATCCACCACCAGCGGGAGCCCAGAGCCCGGGACGTCACGTAAGTTAACAATCATTGATTACAGTTTTTCAACTGCATAAGGGACATAAGAGGGTAGCGGTAATATTTGAATACATTACAGACGCAGTAATGACACAGCGGCCTACCACGCCTCCACCAGACAGCAGACGGCCTCGCACCCCTACACCACCCTCAACACCTCCCTTCCGACACTCCTCTTCCTCCCCCGGGTCGGCGCCATTCTCCCCAGAAGCTAACATACGTAAGTGACCAAAACAGCGAGCGCTTCCCAACGGCGTGTTCCATAGTTAACCAGATCTGTTATTATTTCCTTTTCGGTGCTGCAGCACTGTCAAGATCGCTGGGATGGGAAATTAGCACCTCTGGTTCTGACAATGAGGAACCGGCGTCCCTTCTCCGTAAGTATCAACATAATACGAGTGGTTTTCTGCTGGATGTCACAATAGACAACTAAAACTGTAAAATTTAATAAAATTAACATTGCCCTGTGGTGCCAGACCAAATAGAAATTTACAACACACAAAATTTGGTCCTGCCACAGAGGTCGAGATGTATTTTCAGCGGATTCAACGTTGGTTCTCCAACCTCTTCTATCCACAGAACCGCCCACCGTAAGAGAGCTCCTGGCGAGACAATTGCGCCTGGAGCGGACAGCAGCGCTCCTGCAGCAGACAGCAGCGCTCCTCCAGGCTCAAGTAGAGCAGCAGGGCGTGACGCTGCGACACCTCTTGGGCCGTGGAAGGAGATAATTTTTTTTTTTTTGGTTATGTTATATTTAGTTGTTAATTAATTTTAAACCAAGAAATTGTTACCAAAAAAACCAAAAATCTTCGCATTCTTTCTTTAATGTTTACCAAGCTATAAGGGTTAACAGCACCATTTAATAGGCATCACATTTACTTTAAGTTAGAGAGGTTTATATGACAGCAAAGCAAAAAAAATTTTTTTTTATACGGCGCGATCCTGCCAGGGTACAGCTCCAGAACCATTAAAGTACTGACAGTATTTTTCGCGACAGTCCCTTGCATCGTCTGCCTGCCTGCCAGATCCAAGTGCTTGAAGAGCTGTAAAATTATCAGGTTGTGTACGCCATTCCCCGGGCACAATATCTCCGGTTCTTGCATCCACTGCATCAATAAACGAAGGAGGAGAATAGGAGCTCGTATCATGACGTCTCAGGAAATTATGGAGCACACAGCATGCCAAAACCACAAAGTCTATAGACGGCAGCTTCAAGTTGATAGCTGTGTGGAACACTCTAAACCGATTTGCCATAATCCCAAAGGCATTTTCAACCACACGACGGGCCCTCGACAACCGGTAATTAAATATTCTGCGCTCCGGTGTGAGTGTTCTCTGTGCAAATGGCTTCAGCAAATGTGGATGAAGAGGGAAAGCTTCATCAGCGATGAAGACAAAATTTAGGTTTGCTTTTGTGTCTTCATTTAGTGGCAACAGCAGTTCATTGTTCCTCAAGCTTTCCCCAAATGAAGTGTGTTCAAAAACACCACCGTCGGAGACTCGACCATTCATGCCAACATCTACATCGACAAACTCATAGTTCGCATTGACAAGGGCCATGAGGATCACACTGAAATATCCTTTGTAGTTGAAAAAGAAGGATCCAGAGTTGGCTGGTTGCGTGATGCGCACATGCTTTCCATCTAATGCACCACCGCAGTTTGGAAACTGCCACAGCTCATCAAAATCGGAAGCAATCCTCTTCCACTCATCCGCCGTCTTGGGAAACTGCAAGATGAGAAGGAAACATGTACAAATTAGGTCAAATATATTATGCACATACACTCTCATGTGGACATCCTACAGTGAATGAGGCGCAGTATGGGTATAACAAAGTCAACAACCCTGAGTATGCAGGCAGCCATTTTATCAGATGGCTTCGGTGACTCAGAGGGGGTGCTAAACAATATATCTAAATTATATAATCAATAAAATTAGGTTGGGAGCATCAAATAAAAGAAGGGTGGCGCAGGGTTGGAGCAGCACATATCAGAATGGAGCCGCAAAATGGTAGCAGCACATGTCAGAATGGAGGCGCAGGATCACAGCAGCACATGTCTGAATGGGGACGCAGGATGGGAGCAGCACATGATAGGATGTAGAACATATACCAATAGAAATGCGCGTAAACAGGGCGTAGAACGGGTTAAATAGCTAGTATAATATATCGACATAACACAGCAGCCAATAAAATATAGTAGTACCTCCATATAATGCCTTAAGCTGCGCACAATGGCCTCGCATGTCTCCGGAATCACAACGCTCAGGAAAGGTCTGGAAACAGCAGCGGAAAACTGCAAATCCTGAAGAGACCTTCCTGTTGCCAGGAACCGCAGTGTCACCGCCAACCTTTCATCCACGGGCACGGCTGCACGCATCGGCGTATCACACCTTTGTATGAGTGGCATAACAGCAGACAGTATTATTTTGAAGGATTCCTCCGACATCCGAAGGTAGTTTCTGAAATCATGAGGGTTATTGTCACGTAACTCTCTTATGAGACCCATGTGTGACAATGAGGATCTTTTCTGCAGCCAGCTCCGGGTCCACATGCGACGTTTTCGTTTAGGACGTCTCTCCTCTTGGAGACGTGCTGCCTGAAACACCAGGGCAGCAGCAACAACAGAACTCTCATCGGAAGTGAGCATAGTTCCTAAAAAGAAATCAAACGTACAATAAATACACGTGCTTACAAAACAATGTTCTGACCATTGATCTAATAACTATATATTTTACTACTGGTATTAAATGGAGCAGTCAACCATCTCGATCTGTAAAAGAATTAATTGGGCCACGCTACAGCTGTGTACCTGAGGTTCTCAGGCCTACCCTACTCTCCATAAAGGAACAATCGACCACGCTACAGCGTTTATCCACGTTGAAGCGCAACATATGCTACGCTGAAGCGTTATACATACCTTTTGCGGAAAAAGTCTAGTAGTAGAAGAAAAGTCCAGGAAATCCAGCGAATTTAGGAGTTCTGTTTACAGCACGTGCTACAGAGAGAAATGAATAGCGCGCTCGAGAGCTCCGGTTTTATCCGCTGGGAACAATAGTCCTTTGTCGAATGAGCGCACAGTATTGTACCGCCCAATCAGCACTTGGGAGGTGGAGAATTCAGCGCTCCTACGTAGCCAACTCCTCCGCCCTTTACATCGTATACAATATCGTGCACACCTTTGTTAGTACAGTGTAGCACTAAAAAACGAAATCTGTAGCCAGAAGCTGTGTCACTGGCTGTGCAGTGGGAGCAGGAGAATCCACACAGTAGAAATTTAGAACAGGGCAGGCAAGGTAATGACTGGAAATTTAGGGTCATTAGCAGTACAGTATTGCATTACAAAGCACAATGTGCAGCCTAGAGATGTGTGGCTGGCATCGATGTGCAGAGGCAGTGGCAAAAGCCACTAAGCATACAAATAGGATGGGGCAGGCAAGGAGATTTATGACACTGTGAAACCTGCAAAGGTAGCACCTTTTATTGTAAATGTGTAACTTTTTGACAAAAATCAATTTTTGTATTATTATTTAATAATATGTTCATGTTTTATCTTCTATTTATGTACTTTGTTTTCTACCAATGGTTATATCCTTGTGGTAATTTTTTGTGTGAAGTCGGCAAAAGCAGTGTAGTGTAGAACTATAAAACACAGTGGGAGGCAGGAGATGAGTGGCTGGCCTGGTTATGCAATGGCAGTGACAGAAGTTTTATGGTATTAATTAGGATTGTACAGCTGAAAAAGGGCAGCGCCGCTTATCTTACCAGGTCTCTGAACAAATGCGCTGCAGGATGCAGCCAAACGATATAGAAATGGTGTTGCAAAACATTAGGATTAGGATTGTGCAAGCTAAAACTGTGTTGCAGTCAGGAATCAGGAGGCCCCATTTGCTAATCAAAATCATTTGGCCTAACAGTGGGGTTCAGCCACGAGGCCCCATTTGCCAATTCTTTTAGCCCTACTGGCTAATCCAAATCATTTTGACTAAAACTGTTTTGCAGTCAGAAATCAGGAGACCCCTTTTGCTAATCAAAATGGTTAGGCCTAATATTGGGGTTCAGCCGATAGATCCCATTTGCTAATCAAAATCGTTAAGGCTGTTGTTCAGGCTCACTCTCTAAGAAAATAAATAGTGATTGTTCATTTAGTGACAGGTGACTGAAAGTTGTGAAATAGCTGGTTGAAAGAGGGCAAGGGTACGTACAACAAGATTGGGAAAAAGCAGGGTTGTGGTAGAAGGGGGAATAGGCTTGGTGTTCAACGTGTATGTGGTTTAAGTGTTAATGTTACTGAAAGCTCAACTGAACAAACACCATCTCGTACTATCAAAAGACAACTGACAACATCTGTTACTGGATGGGTTACTCAACTCTCTTTCTTTGGCAGCTGCACAGTGGTACGCCGTAAATATGAGGCTCAGAAAGAACATGTGCTCCAGTGGATGGCAGGTGCAGCATCAAGTGGCCTCTCCACCTCCTTAACATCACACACAGTAAAATCAGCAGAGATGGCACCTCAATCATCCTTATTTCTCCCATGTCACAACTTTCCAACTGCTCAACTGACTGTGGGGAACCACAGATGGGCCAGTCTGCAGAGCTCTTCACACATTCTATTCAATGGGCAGCAGAAGTGTGCTCCAAAGATTCAAAGAATTCAGATGAAGAAGGCATCTGCAACAATGCCTGGATTTTTTTCTCGTTGGATCCGGGGCCGGACAAAGTAGGGTCCTTGAAAATCCACCAGACCCTCGTCATCAGATATTAACCTCCGGGGGTGGAGGTGATACTGATGAGACTCAGTTTCCGAGAGCCGCACGGGGACTGTACTGTGGTGTCAGGGCAGGGAGAGGAGGAGTGTGACTCTCATGGCGAGGAATGGGAAAACAGAGAGGATGAAAATGAGTTTGTAGATCCTACTTGGTGTGAACCCACAGCTACACAGTGCAGTAGATCAGCAGAGAAGGTGGGGGAGGAGGAAGATAAGGAGGTTATGTTGCGGCTTGCAGCACAAACATGGAGTGATGCAACCACAACAAGCATTGCATCCTCAGCCATAACTGTGGCTGTGGCCAGCACCGGTTGCAAGTCTGCAGTCTGCAGGGGCAACAAGGGTTGTCTAGCCTGGGTCTTTTCTGAGACTGCAAAGGATGACCTAACTCATGTTATGTAACAACTTTGCAAAAAAAACTCAGTTTAGGCAAAAATTACAATAATTTGACTACTACATGCATGAACTGGCACATGCGCGATCAACATGCCTTAGTCTGGGAATCATACTGTGCTAAAAAGCGGATTAGCGGGCATCTGCTGCATCTCCCTCCTCCATCACCATGCCAAGTCTTCTTTCTCACACAGGTCTCCAGAACCTCCACTTCTTTACCCCCTACAGTTGGAGTGAGTGAGAGTCCGTCAGCTGTTACAGAAGTGGAGATGCCTGCTGTTTTTGTTTCAATGAGTGCACCACACCTTTCTCAATCCATCATAACACCTACGCCTGCACCTCACTCAAAGTCCAGCAATTTGTCATGGTCACCGTTCTCCACTCTCTCTCAGTGCAGCAGCCAGCCATCGGTGCCGCATTTGTGGTCACGTAAAAGATTGTTTCCTCCTACACATGCCAAAGCTAAGAGCTTGTGCTTCACCATCTACAATCTGTTGGCCCAAAAATGCTGCCTTTCTGCCTGATGGATACAAATGGTTTTCAAAAGTTGATGGCTGTTGCCATCCCCCATTACCAGTTGCCTAGTCACCATTACATTACTCCAAGATAGCTATGCCTGAACTACACAAGCATGTGGTAGACAACATCACCCATTCCCTGAAAAAATCTATGTTTGCCAGGATGCATTTCTCCACTGACACCTGATGAGCAAACATGGGCAGAGATGATACATCTTTCTGACTAGGCACTGGGTGTCTCTGGGTATACATATTAGTTCTCACAACCTAATCAACCTAGGTCACACTCCGTACTTAACTATTATACCAAGAACCAATGAAGGCACATGAAATGTATACATAAAATCAAAGAAGTTTAATACACAAAAGAATATGTATAAAATTATGTAAATAACACATAATGGATGCCTCAAAAAACGACTAAGGATCTTCAGCAGAAAAACACACACCAATTCACATAAAACAATTTGTAACACTAAATGATGTGGTCACATGGAGCCTATGGAAAACAAACTGAAAATAGTCTAAGCAAGTCTAAGCAGGTATTGAATAAAAGTGACACTCATAGAGCCTGAATAATTCAACCTAGCAAAGATCAGTTTCCCACATTACCACATATAGACCCAATTCACTAAAGTGTCCATGTGCATAGTGTTGTCTTATAAATATAAATAAAGTACATATAATCATATAGTACCTGAGTGGTGTGTGAGTGTTGCTGCGTCTCACCCCAACGCGTGTTTCACCTAATCTTCTTCCGGGGGCATGCATTTAGTGAGGAGGCCAGAAGGCCTTTTTACATGTCCAATCAAAAAAGCCGATGTGATGAGCCGGTATGTTAATGCACCTGTGTCCATGGAAACCTGTGTAT